>NC_092771.1:31238218-31550405 GCF_047496795.1 Chiloscyllium punctatum
GAGAGAGAGAGATAGGTGGAGGGAGAGAGAGATAGGCGGAGGGAGAGAGGGAGAGAGACAGGCGGAAGGAGAGAGAGAGAGTGAGAGAGAGAGATCGGTGGAGGGAGAGAGAGAAAGAGAGAGAGAGAGAGATAGGTGGTGGGAGAGAAAGAGAGATAGACGAAGGGGGAGAGAGAGAGAGATAGGCGGAGGGAGAGAGAGAGAGAGAGCGAGATAGGCGGAGGGAGAGAGAGAGAGATAGGTGGAGAGAGAGAGAGAGAGAGCGAGATAGGTGTAGGGAGAGAGAGAGAGAGAGATAGGCAGAGGGAGAGAGAGGGAGATAGGCGGAGAGAGAGAGAGAGATAGGCGGAGTGACAGAGAGAGAGAAAGAGATAGGCGGAGGGAGGGAGAGAGATAGGCGGAAGGAGAGAGAAAGTGAGGGAGAGAGATCAGCGGAGGGAGAGAGAGAAAGAGAGAGAGAGAGATAGGCGGAGAGAGAGAGAGATAGGCGTAGTGGGAGAGAGAGAGAGAGATAGGCGGTGGGAGAGAGAGAGAGAGACAGGCGGAGGGAGAGAGAGAGAGAAAGAGATAGGCGGAGGGAGAGAGAGAGATAGGCGGAAGGAGAGAGAGAGTGAGAGAGAGAGATCGGCGGAGGGAGAGAGAGAAAGAGAGAGAGAGAGATAGGTGGTGGGAGAGAGAGAGAGATAGACGAAGGGGGAGAGCGAGAGAGAGAGAGAGATAGGCGGATGGAGAGAGCGAGAGAGAGAGATTTTGGAGGGAGAGAGAGAGATAGGCGGAGGGAGAGAGAGAGAGAGATAGGCGGAACGAGAGAGAGAGTGAGAGAGAGAGATCGGCGGAGGGAGAGAGAGAAAGAGAGAGAGAGAGATAGGCGGTGGGAGAGAGAGAGAGATAGACGAAGGGGGAGAGAGAGAGAGAGATAGGCGGAGGGAGAGAGAGAGAGAGAGCGAGATAGGTGGAGGGAGAGAGAGAGAGAGATAGGCGGAGGGAGAGAGAGGGAGATAGGCAGAGAGAGAGAGAGAGATAGGCGGAGTGAGAGAGAGAGAGAAAGAGATAGGTGGAGGGAGGGAGAGAGATAGGCGGAAGGAGAGAGAAAGTGAGAGAGAGATCAGCGGAGGGAGAGAGAGAAAGAGAGAGAGAGAGAGATAGGCGGAGGGAGAGAGAGAGATAGGCGAAGAGAGAGAGAGATAGGCGTAGTGGGAGAGAGAGAGAGAGATAGGTGGAGGGAGAGAGAGAGAGAGATAGGCGGTGGAGAGAGAGAGAGAGACAGGCGGAGGGAGAGAAAGAGAGAAAGAGATAGGCGGAGGGAGAGAGAGAGATAGGCGGAAGGAGAGAGAGAGTGAGAGGGAGAGATCGGCGGAGGGAGAGAGAGAAAGAGAGAGAGAGAGATAGGTGGTGGGAGAGAGAGAGAGATAGACGAAGGGGGAGAGCGAGAGAGATAGGCGGAGGGAGAGAGAGAGATAGGTGGAGGGAGAGAGAGATAGGTGGAAGGAGAGAGAGAGTGAGAGAGAGAGATCGGCGGAGGGAGATAGAGAAAGAGAGAGAGAGAGATAGGCGGTGGGAGAGAGAGAGAGACAGACGAAGGGGGAGAGAGAGAGAGAGATAGGCGGAGGGAGAGAGAGAGAGAGAGCGAGATAGGTGTAGGGAGAGAGAGAGAGAGAGATAGGCAGAGGGAGAGAGAGAGAGATAGGCGGAGAGAGAGAGAGAGATAGGCGGAGTGAGAGAGAGAGAGAAAGAGATAGGTGGAGGGAGGGAGAGAGATAGGCTGAAGGAGAGAGAAAGTGAGAGAGAGATCAGCGGAGGGAGAGAGAGAAAGAGAGAGAGAGATAGGCGGAGGGAGAGAGAGAGATAGGCGAAGAGAGAGACAGATAGGCGTAGTGGGAGAGAGAGAGAGAGATAGGTGGAGGGAGAGAGAGAGAGAGATAGGCGGTGGGAGAGAGAGAGAGAGACAGGCGGAGGGAGAGAGAGAGAGAAAGAGATAGGCGGAGGGAGAGAGAGAGATAGGCGGAAGGAGAGAGAGAGTGAGAGAGAGAGATCGGCGGAGGGAGAGAGAGAAAGAGAGAGAGAGAGATATGTGGTGGGAGAGAGAGAGAGATAGACGAAGGGGGAGAGAGAGAGAGAGAGAGAGATAGGCGGATGGAGAGAGCGAGAGAGAGAGATTTTGGAGGGGGAGAGAGAGATAGGCAGAGCGAGAGAGAGAGAGAGATAGGCGGAACGAGAGAGAGAGTGAGAGAGAGATCGGCGGAGGGACAGAGAGAGTTAGGCAGAGGGAGAGAGAGAGAGATAGATAGGCGGAGAGAGAGAGAGAGAGATAGACGTAGTGGGAGAGAGAGAGATAGGTGGAGGGAGAGAGAGAGATAGGTGGAGGGAGAGAGAGAGAGCGGCGGAGTGAGAGAGAGAGCGGCGGAGTGAGAGAGAGAGAGACGGAGGGAGAGAGAGAGATAGGCGGAGTGAGAGAGAGAGATAGGCAGAGGGAGAGAGAGAGAGAGAGGGATAGGCAGGGGGGGGAGAGAGAGAGATAGGCGGAGGGAGAGAGCGAGAGGCAGAGTGAGAGATATAGGCAGAGAGAGAGAGAGAGAGATAGGCAGAGAGAGATAGGCGGAGAGAGAGAGATAGGCGGAGAGAGAGAGAGAGAGAGAGAGAGAGAGATAGGCGGAAGGAGAGAGAGAGTGAGAGAGAGATCGGCGGAGGGAGAGAGAGAGTTAGGCAGGGGGAGAGAGAGAGAGATAGGCGGAGAAGGGGAGAGAGAGAGAGATAGGCGGAGAAGGAGAGAGAGAGAGATAGGCGGAGGGAGAGAGAGAAAGAGAGAGTGATAGGCGGTGGGAGAGAGAGAGATAGACGAAGGGGGAGAGAGAGAGAGATAGGCGGAGGGAGAGAGAGCGAGACAGGTGGAGGAAGAGAGAGAGACAGAGATAGGCGGAGGGAGAGAGAGAGAGAGATAGGCGGAGAGAGAGAGATAGGCGGCGTGAGAGAGAGAGAGATAGGCAGAGTGAGAGAGCGAGAGAGATAGGCGGAGGGAGAGAGAGAGATAGGCGGAGGGAGAGAGAGAGAGAGATAGGCGGAGGGAGAGAGAGAGAGAGAGATAGGCGGAGGTAGAGAGAGAGAGATAGGTGGAGGGAGAGAGAGAGATAGGCGACGGTAGAGAGAGAGATAGGCGGAAGGAGAGAGAGAGTGAGAGACTGAGATCGGCGGAGGGAGGAAGAGAAAGAGAGAGAGAGATAGGCGGTGGGAGAGAGAGAGATAGGCGAAGGGGGAGAGAGAGAGAGATCGGTGGAGGGAGAGAGAGAGAGGGAGAGAGAGAGAGCGAGATAGGTGGAGGGAGAGAGAGAGAGAGAGATAGGCAGAGGGAGAGAGAGAGAAAGCGATAGGCAGACGGAGAGAGAGAGTTAGGCGGAAGGAGAGAGAGTAAGTGAGAGAGATCGGCGGAGGGAGAGAGAGAGATAGGCGAGGGAGAGAGTGAGAGAGAGGGAGATAGGCGGAGGGAGAGAGAGAGATTGGTGGAGGGAGAGAGAGATAGGTGGAGGGAGAGAGAGAGATAGGTGGAGGGAGAGAGAGAGAGAAAGGCGGAGGGAGAGAGAGAGAGAGATAGAGTGAGATAGGCGGAGAGGGAGAGAGAGAGAGAAAGATAGGCGGAGAGAGAGATAGGCGGAGGGAGAGAGATAGGTGGAGAGAGAGAGATAGGCAGATGGAGAGAGCGAGAGAGAGAGATTGCGGAGGGAGAGAGAGATATATAGGCGGAGGGAGAGAGAGAGAGAGATGGGCGGAAAGAGAGACAGAGTGAGAGAGAGATCGGCGGAGGGAGAGAGAGAGAGATAGGCGGAGTGAGAGAGAGAGAGAGAGATAGGCGGAGGGAGAGAGAGAGAGATAGGTGGAGGGAGAGAGAGATAGGCGGAGGGAGAGAGGGAGAGAGACAGGCGGAAGGAGAGAGAGAGAGTGAGAGAGAGAGATCGGTGGAGGGAGAGAGAGAAAGAGAGAGAGAGAGAGATAGGTGGTGGGAGAGAAAGAGAGATAGACGAAGGGGGAGAGAGAGAGAGATAGGCGGAGGGAGAGAGAGAGAGAGAGCGAGATAGGCGGAGGGAGAGAGAGAGAGATAGGTGGAGAGAGAGAGAGAGAGAGCGAGATAGGTGTAGGGAGAGAGAGAGAGAGAGATAGGCAGAGGGAGAGAGAGGGAGATAGGCGGAGAGAGAGAGAGAGATAGGCGGAGTGACAGAGAGAGAGAAAGAGATAGGCGGAGGGAGGGAGAGAGATAGGCGGAAGGAGAGAGAAAGTGAGGGAGAGAGATCAGCGGAGGGAGAGAGAGAAAGAGAGAGAGAGAGATAGGCGGAGAGAGAGAGAGATAGGCGTAGTGGGAGAGAGAGAGAGAGATAGGCGGTGGGAGAGAGAGAGAGAGACAGGCGGAGGGAGAGAGAGAGAGAAAGAGATAGGCGGAGGGAGAGAGAGAGATAGGCGGAAGGAGAGAGAGAGTGAGAGAGAGAGATCGGCGGAGGGAGAGAGAGAAAGAGAGAGAGAGAGATAGGTGGTGGGAGAGAGAGAGAGATAGACGAAGGGGGAGAGCGAGAGAGAGAGAGAGATAGGCGGATGGAGAGAGCGAGAGAGAGAGATTTTGGAGGGAGAGAGAGAGATAGGCGGAGGGAGAGAGAGAGAGAGATAGGCGGAACGAGAGAGAGAGTGAGAGAGAGAGATCGGCGGAGGGAGAGAGAGAAAGAGAGAGAGAGAGATAGGCGGTGGGAGAGAGAGAGAGATAGACGAAGGGGGAGAGAGAGAGAGAGATAGGCGGAGGGAGAGAGAGAGAGAGAGCGAGATAGGTGGAGGGAGAGAGAGAGAGAGATAGGCGGAGGGAGAGAGAGGGAGATAGGCAGAGAGAGAGAGAGAGATAGGCGGAGTGAGAGAGAGAGAGAAAGAGATAGGTGGAGGGAGGGAGAGAGATAGGCGGAAGGAGAGAGAAAGTGAGAGAGAGATCAGCGGAGGGAGAGAGAGAAAGAGAGAGAGAGAGAGATAGGCGGAGGGAGAGAGAGAGATAGGCGAAGAGAGAGAGAGATAGGCGTAGTGGGAGAGAGAGAGAGAGATAGGTGGAGGGAGAGAGAGAGAGAGATAGGCGGTGGGAGAGAGAGAGAGAGACAGGCGGAGGGAGAGAAAGAGAGAAAGAGATAGGCGGAGGGAGAGAGAGAGATAGGCGGAAGGAGAGAGAGAGTGAGAGGGAGAGATCGGCGGAGGGAGAGAGAGAAAGAGAGAGAGAGAGATAGGTGGTGGGAGAGAGAGAGAGATAGACGAAGGGGGAGAGCGAGAGAGATAGGCGGAGGGAGAGAGAGAGATAGGTGGAGGGAGAGAGAGATAGGTGGAAGGAGAGAGAGAGTGAGAGAGAGAGATCGGCGGAGGGAGATAGAGAAAGAGAGAGAGAGAGATAGGCGGTGGGAGAGAGAGAGAGACAGACGAAGGGGGAGAGAGAGAGAGAGATAGGCGGAGGGAGAGAGAGAGAGAGAGCGAGATAGGTGTAGGGAGAGAGAGAGAGAGAGATAGGCAGAGGGAGAGAGAGAGAGATAGGCGGAGAGAGAGAGAGATAGGCGGAGGGAGGGAGAGAGATAGGCAGAAGGAGAGAGAAAGTGAGGGAGAGAGATCAGCGGAGGGAGAGAGAGAAAGAGAGAGAGAGAGAGATAGGCGGAGAGAGAGAGAGATAGGCGTAGTGGGAGAGAGAGAGAGAGACAGGCGGAGGGAGAGAGAGTGAGAGAAAGAGATAGGCGGAGGGAGAGAGAGAGAGAGATCGAGATAGGTGGAGGGAGATAGAGAGAGAGAGAGAGATAGGCAGAGGAAGAGAGAGAGATAGGCGGAGAGAGAGAGAGAGATAGGCGGAGAGAGAGAGAGAGATAGGCGGAGTGAGAGAGAGAGAGAAAGAGATAGGTGGAGTGAGAGAGAGAGAGAGAGATAGGCGGAGGGAGAGAGAGAGATAGGTGGAGGGAGAGACAGATAGGCGGAGGGAGAGAGAGAGAGTGAGAGAGAGAGATCGGTGGAGGGAGAGAGAGAAAGAGAGAGAGAGAGAGATAGGTGGTGGGAGAGAGAGAGAGATAGACGAAGGGGGAGAGAGAGAGAGAGATAGGCGGAGGGAGAGAGAGAGAGAGAGCGAGATAGGTGGAGGGAGAGACAGAGAGAGATAGGCGGAGGGAGAGAGAGAGATAGGTGGAGAGAAAGATAGGCGGAGTGAGAGAGAGAGAGAAAGAGAAATGCGGAGGGAGGGAGAGAGATAGGCGGAAGGAGAGAGAAAGTGAGAGGGAGAGATCAGCATAGGGAGAGAAAGAGGGAGAGAGATAGGCGGCGGGAGAGAGTGAGAGATAGACGAAGGGGTAGAGCGAGAGAGATAGGCGAAGGGAGAGAAAGAGATAGGTGGAGGGAGAGAGAGATAGGCGGAAGGAGAGAGAGAGTGAGAGAGAGAGATCGGCGGAGGGAGAGAGAGAAAGAGAGAGAGAGAGATAGGCGGTGGGAGAGAGAGAGATAGACGAAGGGGGAGAGAGAGAGAGATAGGCGGAGGGAGAGAGAGAGAGAGAGCGAGATAGGTGGAGGGAGAGAGAGAGAGAGATAGGCGGAGGGAGAGAGAGAGAGATAGGCGGAGAGAGAGAGAGAGATAGGCGGAGTGAGAGAGAGAGAGAAAGAGATAGGTGGAGGGAGGGAGAGAGATAGGCTGAAGGAGAGAGAAAGTGAGAGAGAGATCAGCGGAGGGAGAGAGAGAAAGAGAGAGAGAGAGAGATAGGCGGAGGGAGAGAGAGAGATAGGCGAAGAGAGAGACAGATAGGCGTAGTGGGAGAGAGAGAGAGAGATAGGTGGAGGGAGAGAGAGAGAGAGATAGGCGGTGGGAGAGAGAGAGAGAGACAGGCGGAGGGAGAGAGAGAGCGAAAGAGATAGGCGGAGGGAGAGAGAGAGATAGGCGGAAGGAGAGAGAGAGTGAGAGAGAGAGATCGGCGGAGGGAGAGAGAGAAAGAGAGAGAGAGAGATAGGTGGTGGGAGAGAGAGAGATAGACGAAGGGGGAGAGAGAGAGAGAGAGAGATAGGCGGATGGAGAGAGCGAGAGAGAGAGATTTTGGAGGGAGAGAGAGAGAGATAGGCGGAGGGAGAGAGAGAGAGAGATAGGCGGAACGAGAGAGAGTGAGAGAGAGATCGGCGGAGGGACAGAGAGAGATAGGCAGAGGGAGAGAGAGAGAGATAGATAGGCGGAGAGAGAGAGAGAGAGATAGGCGTAGTGGGAGAGAGAGAGATAGGTGGAGGGAGAGAGAGAGATAGGTGGAGGGAGAGAGAGAGAGCGGCGGAGTGAGAGAGAGAGCGGCGGAGTGAGAGAGAGAGAGAGACGGAGGGAGAGAGAGAGATAGGCGGAGTGAGAGAGAGAGATAGGCAGAGGGAGAGAGAGAGAGAGAGGGATAGGCAGGGGGGGGAGAGAGAGAGAGAGAGATAGGCGGAGGGAGAGAGCGAAAGGCAGAGTGAGAGATATAGGCAGAGAGAGAGAGAGAGAGATAGGCAGAGAGAGATAGGCGGAGAGAGAGAGATAGGCGGAGAGAGAGAGAGAGAGAGAGAGAGAGAGAGAGATAGGCGGAAGGAGAGAGAGAGTGAGAGAGAGATCGGCGGAGGGAGAGAGAGAGTTGGGCAGGGGGAGAGAGAGAGAGATAGGCGGAGAAGGAGAGAGAGAGAGAGATAGGCGGAGAAGGAGAGAGAGAGAGATACGCGGAGGGAGAGAGAGAAAGAGAGAGAGAGAGATAGGCGGTGGCAGAGAGAGAGATAGACGAAGGGGGAGAGAGAGAGAGAGAGAGATAGGCGGAGAGAGAGAGAGAGAGAGCGAGACAGGTGGAGGAAGAGAGAGAGAGAGAGATAGGCGGAGGGAGAGAGAGAGAGAGATAGGCGGAGAGAGAGAGATAGGCAGAGTGAGAGAGCGAGAGAGATAGGCGGAGGGAGAGAGAGAGATAGGTGGAGGGAGAGAGAGAGATAGGCGGAGGGAGAGAGAGAGAGATAGGCGGAGGAAGAGAGAGAGAGATAGGTGGAGGGAGAGAGAGATAGGCGAAGGTAGAGAGAGAGATAGGCGGAAGGAGAGAGAGAGTGAGAGAGAGAGATCGGCGGAGGGAGAGAGAGAGATTGGGGGAAGGAGAGAGAGAGTGAGAGAGTGAGATCGGCGGAGGGAGAGAGGGAGAGATAGGCGAGGGAGAGAGTGAGAGAGAGGGAGATAGGCGGAAGGAGAGAGAGAGATAGGCGGAAGGTGAGAGAGAGTGAGAGAGAGAGATAGGTGGAGGGAGAGAGAGAGAGAAAGGCGAGGGAGAGAGTGAGAGAGAGGGAGATAGGCGGAGGGAGAGAGAGAGATTGGTGGAGGGAGAGAGAGATAGGTGGAGGGAGAGAGAGAGATAGGTGGAGGGAGAGAGAGAGAGAAAGGCGGAGGGAGAGAGAGAGATAGAGAGAGATAGGCGGAGAGGGAGAGAGAGAGAGAAAGATAGGCGGAGAGAGAGATAGGCGGAGGAAGAGAGATAGGTGGAGAGAGAGAGAGAGAGATAGGCGGAAGGAGAGAGAGTGAGAGAGAGAGATCGGCGGAGGGAGAGAGAGAAAGAGAGAGAGAGATAGGCGGTGGGAGAGAGAGAGATAGACGAAGGGGGAGAGAGAGAGAGATAGGCGGAGGGAGAGAGAGAGAGAGAGAGAGAGAGCGAGACAGGTGGAGGAAGAGAGAGAGAGAGATAGGCGGAGGGGGAGAGAGAGAGAGATAGGCGGAGAGAGAGAGATAGGCGGCGTGAGAGAGAGAGAGATAGGCAGAGTGAGAGAGCGAGAGAGATAGGCGGAGGGAGAGAGAGAGATAGGCGGAGGGAGAGAGAGAGAGAGAGATAGGCGGAGGTAAAGAGAGAGAGATAGGTGGAGGGAGAGAGAGAGATAGGCGAAGGTAGAGAGAGAGATAGGCGGAAGGAGAGAGAGAGTGAGAGAGAGAGATCGGCGGAGGGAGGAAGAGAAAGAGAGAGAGAGAGATAGGCGGTGGGAGAGAGAGAGATAGGCGAAGGGGAGAGAGAGAGCGATCGGTGGAGGGAGAGAGAGAGAGAGAGAGAGTGAGGTAGGTGGAGGGAGAGAGAGAGAGAGATAGGCAGAGGGAGAGAGAGAGAAAGCGATAGGCAGACGGAGAGAGAGAGATAGGCGGAAGGAGAGAGAGTGAGAGAGAGAGATCGGCGGAGGGAGAGAGAGAGATAGGCGAGGGAGAGAGTGAGAGAGAGGGAGATAGGCGGAGGGAGAGAGAGAGATTGGTGGAGGGAGAGAGAGATAGGTGGAGGGAGAGAGAGAGATAGGTGGAGGGAGAGAGAGAGAGAAAGGCGGAGGGAGAGAGAGAGAGAGATAGAGTGAGATAGGTGGAGAGGGAGAGGGAGAGAGAAAGATAGGCGGAGAGAGAGATAGGCGGAGGGAGAGAGATAGGTGGAGAGAGAGAGAGAGATAGGCAGATGGAGAGAGCGAGAGAGAGAGATTGCGGAGGGAGAGAGAGATATATAGGCGGAGGGAGAGAGAGAGAGAGATAGGCGGAAAGAGAGACAGAGTGAGAGAGAGATCGGCGGAGGGAGAGAGAGAGAGATAGGCGGAGTGAGAGAGAGAGAGAGATAGGAGGAGGGAGAGAGAGAGAGATAGGTGGAGGGAGAGAGAGATAGGCGGAGGGAGAGAGAGAGACAGGCGGAAGGAGAGAGAGAGAGTGAGAGAGTGAGATAGGCGGAGAGGGAGAGAGAGAGAGAAAGATAGGCGGAGAGAGAGATAGGCAGAGGGAGAGAGAGAGAGAGAGATAGGCGGAAAGAGAGACAGAGTGAGAGAGAGATCGGCGGAGGGAGAGAGAGAGAGAGATAGGCGGAGTGAGAGAGAGAGAGAGATAGGCGGAGGGAGAGAGAGAGAGATACGTGGAGGGAGAGAGAGAGAGAAAGGCGGAGGGAGAGAGAGAGAGAGATAGAGTGAGATAGGCAGAGAGGGAGAGAGAGAGAGAAAGATAGGCGGAGAGAGAGATAGGCGGAGGGAGAGAGAGAGAGAGAGATAGGCGGAAAGAGAGACAGAGTGAGAGAGAGATCGGCGGAGGGAGAGAGAGAGGGATAGGCGGAGTCAGAGAGAGAGAGAGATAGGCGGAGGGAGAGAGAGAAAGAGAGAGAGAGAGAGATAGGTGGTGGGAGAGAGAGAGAGATAGACGAAGGGGGAGAGAGAGAGAGAGATAGGCGGAGGGAGAGAGAGAGAGAGAGAGCGAGATAGGTGGAGGGAGAGAGAGAGAGAGAGATAGGCAGAGGGAGAGAGAGAGAGATAGGTGGAGAGAGAGAGATAGGCAGAGTGAGAGAGAGAGAGAAAGAGATAGGCGGAGGGAGGGAGAGAGATAGGCGGAAGGAGAGAGAAAGTGAGAGAGAGAGATCAGCGTAGGGAGAGAGAGAAAGAGAGAGAGAGAGATTGGCGGCGGGAGAGAGAGAGAGATAGACGAAGGGGTAGAGCGAGAGAGATAGGCGGAGGGAGAGAGAGAGATAGGTGGAGGGAGAGAGAGATAGGTGGAAGGAGAGAGAGAGTGAGAGAGAGAGATCGGCGGAGGGAGAGAGAGAATGAGAGAGAGAGATAGGCGGTGGGAGAGACAGAGAGATAGACGAAGGGGAAGAGAGAGAGAGATAGGCGGAGGGAGAGAGAGAGAGTGAGATAGGTGGAGGGAGAGAGAGAGAGAGGTAGGCAGAGGGAGAGAGAGAGAGATAGGCGGAGAGAGAGAGAGAGAGATAGGCGGAGTGAGAGAGAGAGAGAAAGAGATATAGCGGAGAGAGTGAGAGAGATAGGCGGAAGGAGAGTGAAAGTGAGGGAGAGAGATCAGCGGAGGGAGAGAGAGAGATAGGTGGAGGGAGAGAGAGATAGGTGGAAGGAGAGAGAGAGTGAGAGAGAGAGGTCGGCGGAGGGAGAGAGAGAAAGAGAGAGAGAGAGATAGGCGGAGGGAGAGAGGGAGAGACAGACGAAGGGGGAGAGAGAGAGAGAGATAGGCGGAGGGAGAGAGAGAGAGAGAGCGAGATAGGTGTAGGGAGAGAGAGAGAGAGAGATAGGCAGAGGGAGAGAGAGAGAGATAGGCGGAGAGAGAGAGAGATAGGCGGAGGGAGGGAGAGAGATAGGCAGAAGGAGAGAGAAAGTGAGGGAGAAAGATCAGCGGAGGGAGAGAGAGAAAGAGAGAGAGAGAGAGACAGGCGGAGAGAGAGAGAGATAGGCGTAGTGGGAGAGAGAGAGAGAGACAGGCGGAGGGAGAGAGAGTGAGAGAAAGAGATAGGCGGAGGGAGAGAGAGAGAGAGATCGAGATAGGTGGAGGGAGATAGAGAGAGAGAGAGAGATAGGCAGAGGAAGAGAGAGAGATAGGCGGAGAGAGAGAGAGAGATAGGCGGAGAGAGAGAGAGAGATAGGCGGAGTGAGAGAGAGAGAGAAAGAGATAGGTGGAGTGAGAGAGAGAGAGAGATAGGCGGAGGGAGAGAGAGAGATAGGTGGAGGGAGAGACAGATAGGCGGAGGGAGAGAGAGATAGGCGGAAGGAGAGAGAGAGAGTGAGAGAGAGAGATCGGTGGAGGGAGAGAGAGAAAGAGAGAGAGAGAGAGATAGGTGGTGGGAGAGAGAGAGAGATAGACGAAGGGGGAGAGAGAGAGAGAGATAGGCGGAGGGAGAGAGAGAGAGAGCGAGATAGGTGGAGGGAGAGACAGAGAGAGATAGGCGGAGGGAGAGAGAGAGATAGGTGGAGAGAGAGATAGGCGGAGTGAGAGAGAGAGAGAAAGAGAAATGCGGAGGGAGGGAGAGAGATAGGCGGAAGGAGAGAGAAAGTGAGAGGGAGAGATCAGCATAGGGAGAGAAAGAGGGAGAGAGATAGGCGGCGGGAGAGAGTGAGAGATAGACGAAGGGGTAGAGCGAGAGAGATAGGCGAAGGGAGAGAAAGAGATAGGTGGAGGGAGAGAGAGATAGGCGGAAGGAGAGAGAGAGTGAGAGAGAGAGATCGGCGGAGGGAGAGAGAGAAAGAGAGAGAGAGAGATAGGCGGTGGGAGAGAGAGAGATAGACGAAGGGGGAGAGAGAGAGAGATAGGCGGAGGGAGAGAGAGAGAGAGAGCGAGATAGGTGGAGGGAGAGAGAGAGAGAGATAGGCGGAGGGAGAGAGAGAGAGAGATAGGCGGAGAGAGAGAGAGAGATAGGCGGAGTGAGAGAGAGAGAGAAAGAGATAGGTGGAGGGAGGGAGAGAGATAGGCTGAAGGAGAGAGAAAGTGAGAGAGAGATCAGCGGAGGGAGAGAGAGAAAGAGAGAGAGAGAGAGATAGGCGGAGGGAGAGAGAGAGATAGGCGAAGAGAGAGACAGATAGGCGTAGTGGGAGAGAGAGAGAGAGATAGGTGGAGGGAGAGAGAGAGAGAGATAGGCGGTGGGAGAGAGAGAGAGAGACAGGCGGAGGGAGAGAGAGAGAGAAAGAGATAGGCGGAGGGAGAGAGAGAGATAGGCGGAAGGAGAGAGAGAGTGAGAGAGAGAGATCGGCGGAGGGAGAGAGAGAAAGAGAGAGAGAGAGATAGGTGGTGGGAGAGAGAGAGATAGACGAAGGGGGAGAGAGAGAGAGATAGGCGGATGGAGAGAGCGAGAGAGAGAGATTTTGGAGGGAGAGAGAGAGATAGGCGGAGGGAGAGAGAGAGAGAGATAGGCGGAACGAGAGAGAGAGTGAGAGAGAGATCGGCGGAGGGACAGAGAGAGATAGGCAGAGGGAGAGAGAGAGAGATAGATAGGCGGAGAGAGAGAGAGAGAGATAGGCGTAGTGGGAGAGAGAGAGATAGGTGGAGGGAGAGAGAGAGATAGGTGGAGGGAGAGAGAGAGAGCGGCGGAGTGAGAGAGAGAGCGGCGGAGTGAGAGAGAGAGAGAGACGGAGGGAGAGAGAGAGATAGGCGGAGTGAGAGAGAGAGATAGGCAGAGGGAGAGAGAGAGAGAGAGAGGGATAGGCGGGGGGGGAGAGAGAGAGAGAGAGATAGGCGGAGGGAGAGAGCGAAAGGCAGAGTGAGAGATATAGGCAGAGAGAGAGAGAGAGAGATAGGCAGAGAGAGATAGGCGGAGAGAGAGAGATAGGCGGAGAGAGAGAGAGAGAGAGAGAGATAGGCGGAAGGAGAGAGAGAGTGAGAGAGAGATCGGCGGAGGGAGAGAGAGAGTTGGGCAGGGGGAGAGAGAGAGAGATAGGCGGAGAAGGAGAGAGAGAGAGAGATAGGCGGAGAAGGAGAGAGAGAGAGATACGCGGAGGGAGAGAGAGAAAGAGAGAGAGAGAGATAGGCGGTGGCAGAGAGAGAGATAGACGAAGGGGGAGAGAGAGAGAGAGATAGGCGGAGAGAGAGAGAGAGAGCGAGACAGGTGGAGGAAGAGAGAGAGAGAGAGATAGGCGGAGGGAGAGAGAGAGAGATAGGCGGAGAGAGAGAGATAGGCGGCGTGAGAGAGAGAGAGATAGGCAGAGTGAGAGAGCGAGAGAGATAGGCGGAGGGAGAGAGCGAGAGATAGGCGGAGGAAGAGAGAGAGAGATAGGTGGAGGGAGAGAGAGATAGGCGAAGGTAGAGAGAGAGATAGGCGGAAGGAGAGAGAGAGTGAGAGAGAGAGATCGGCGGAGGGAGAGAGAGAGATTGGGGGAAGGAGAGAGAGAGTGAGAGAGTGAGATCGGCGGAGGGAGAGAGAGAGAGATAGGCGAGGGAGAGAGTGAGAGAGAGGGAGATAGGCGGAAGGAGAGAGAGAGATAGGCGGAAGGTGAGAGAGAGTGAGAGAGAGAGATAGGTGGAGGGAGAGAGAGAGAGATAGGCGAGGGAGAGAGTGAGAGAGAGGGAGATAGGCGGAGGGAGAGAGAGAGATTGGTGGAGGGAGAGAGAGATAGGTGGAGGGAGAGAGAGAGATAGGTGGAGGGAGAGAGAGAGAGAAAGGCGGAGGGAGAGAGAGAGATAGAGAGAGATAGGCGGAGAGGGAGAGAGAGAGAGAAAGATAGGCGGAGAGAGAGATAGGCGGAGGAAGAGAGATAGGTGGAGAGAGAGAGAGAGAGATAGGCGGAAGGAGAGAGAGTGAGAGAGAGAGATCGGCGGAGGGAGAGAGAGAAAGAGAGAGAGAGATAGGCGGTGGGAGAGAGAGATAGACGAAGGGGGAGAGAGAGAGAGATAGGCGGAGGGAGAGAGAGAGAGAGAGAGAGAGAGCGAGACAGGTGGAGGAAGAGAGAGAGAGAGATAGGCGGAGGGGGAGAGAGAGAGAGATAGGCGGAGAGAGAGAGATAGGCGGCGTGAGAGAGAGAGAGATAGGCAGAGTGAGAGAGCGAGAGAGATAGGCGGAGGGAGAGAGAGAGATAGGCGAAGGTAGAGAGAGAGATAGGCGGAAGGAGAGAGAGAGTGAGAGAGAGAGATCGGCGGAGGGAGAGAGAGAGATTGGGGGAAGGAGAGAGAGAGTGAGAGAGTGAGATCGGCGGAGGGAGAGAGAGAGAGATAGGCGAGGGAGAGAGTGAGAGAGAGGGAGATAGGCGGAAGGAGAGAGAGAGATAGGCGGAAGGTGAGAGAGAGTGAGAGAGAGAGATAGGTGGAGGGAGAGAGAGAGAGATAGGCGAGGGAGAGAGTGAGAGAGAGGGAGATAGGCGGAGGGAGAGAGAGAGATTGGTGGAGGGAGAGAGAGATAGGTGGAGGGAGAGAGAGAGATAGGTGGAGGGAGAGAGAGAGAGAAAGGCGGAGGGAGAGAGAGAGATAGAGAGAGATAGGCGGAGAGGGAGAGAGAGAGAGAAAGATAGGCGGAGAGAGAGATAGGCGGAGGAAGAGAGATAGGTGGAGAGAGAGAGAGAGAGATAGGCGGAAGGAGAGAGAGTGAGAGAGAGAGATCGGCGGAGGGAGAGAGAGAAAGAGAGAGAGAGATAGGCGGTGGGAGAGAGAGATAGACGAAGGGGGAGAGAGAGAGAGATAGGCGGAGGGAGAGAGAGAGAGAGAGAGAGAGAGCGAGACAGGTGGAGGAAGAGAGAGAGAGAGATAGGCGGAGGGGGAGAGAGAGAGAGATAGGCGGAGAGAGAGAGATAGGCGGCGTGAGAGAGAGAGAGATAGGCAGAGTGAGAGAGCGAGAGAGATAGGCGGAGGGAGAGAGAGAGATAGGCGGAGGGAGAGAGAGAGAGAGAGATAGGCGGAGGTAAAGAGAGAGAGATAGGTGGAGGGAGAGAGAGAGATAGGCGAAGGTAGAGAGAGAGATAGGCGGAAGGAGAGAGAGAGTGAGAGAGAGAGATCGGCGGAGGGAGGAAGAGAAAGAGAGAGAGAGAGATAGGCGGTGGGAGAGAGAGAGATAGGCGAAGGGGAGAGAGAGAGCGATCGGTGGAGGGAGAGAGAGAGAGAGAGAGAGTGAGGTAGGTGGAGGGAGAGAGAGAGAGAGAGATAGGCAGAGGGAGAGAGAGAGAAAGCGATAGGCAGACGGAGAGAGAGAGATAGGCGGAAGGAGAGAGAGTGAGAGAGAGAGATCGGCGGAGGGAGAGAGAGAGATAGGCGAGGGAGAGAGTGAGAGAGTGGGAGATAGGCGGAGGGAGAGAGAGAGATTGGTGGAGGGAGAGAGAGATAGGTGGAGGGAGAGAGAGAGATAGGTGGAGGGAGAGAGAGAGAGAAAGGCGGAGGGAGAGAGAGAGAGAGATAGAGTGAGATAGGTGGAGAGGGAGAGGGAGAGAGAAAGATAGGCGGAGAGAGAGATAGGCGGAGGGAGAGAGATAGGTGGAGAGAGAGAGAGAGATAGGCAGATGGAGAGAGCGAGAGAGAGAGATTGCGGAGGGAGAGAGAGATATATAGGCGGAGGGAGAGAGAGAGAGAGATAGGCGGAAAGAGAGACAGAGTGAGAGAGAGATCGGCGGAGGGAGAGAGAGAGAGATAGGCGGAGTGAGAGAGAGAGAGAGATAGGAGGAGGGAGAGAGAGAGAGATAGGTGGAGGGAGAGAGAGATAGGCGGAGGGAGAGAGAGAGACAGGCGGAAGGAGAGAGAGAGAGTGAGAGAGTGAGATAGGCGGAGAGGGAGAGAGAGAGAGAAAGATAGGCGGAGAGAGAGATAGGCAGAGGGAGAGTGAGAGAGAGAGATAGGCGGAAAGAGAGACAGAGTGAGAGAGAGATCGGCGGAGGGAGAGAGAGAGAGATAGGCGGAGTGAGAGAGAGAGAGAGATAGGCGGAGGGAGAGAGAGAGAGATACGTGGAGGGAGAGAGAGAGAGAAAGGCGGAGGGAGAGAGAGAGAGAGATAGAGTGAGATAGGCAGAGAGGGAGAGAGAGAGAGAAAGATAGGCGGAGAGAGAGATAGGCGGAGGGAGAGAGAGAGAGAGAGATAGGCGGAAAGAGAGACAGAGTGAGAGAGAGATCGGCGGAGGGAGAGAGAGAGGGATAGGCGGAGTCAGAGAGAGAGAGAGATAGGCGGAGGGAGAGAGAGAAAGAGAGAGAGAGAGAGATAGGTGGTGGGAGAGAGAGAGATAGACGAAGGGGGAGAGAGAGAGAGAGATAGGCGGAGGGAGAGAGAGAGAGAGAGCGAGATAGGTGGAGGGAGAGAGAGAGAGAGAGATAGGCAGAGGGAGAGAGAGAGAGATAGGTGGAGAGAGAGAGATAGGCAGAGTGAGAGAGAGAGAGAAAGAGATAGGCGGAGGGAGGGAGAGAGATAGGCGGAAGGAGAGAGAAAGTGAGAGAGAGAGATCAGCGTAGGGAGAGAGAGAAAGAGAGAGAGAGAGATTGGCGGCGGGAGAGAGAGAGAGATAGACGAAGGGGTAGAGCGAGAGAGATAGGCGGAGGGAGAGAGAGAGATAGGTGGAGGGAGAGAGAGATAGGTGGAAGGAGAGAGAGAGTGAGAGAAAGAGATCGGCGGAGGGAGAGAGAGAATGAGAGAGAGAGATAGGCCGTGGGAGAGACAGAGAGATAGACGAAGGGGGAGAGAGAGAGAGATAGGCGGAGGGAGAGAGAGAGAGTGAGATAGGTGGAGGGAGAGAGAGAGAGAGATAGGCAGAGGGAGAGAGAGAGAGATAGGCGGAGAGAGAGAGAGAGAGATAGGCGGAGTGAGAGAGAGAGAGAAAGAGATATAGCGGAGAGAGTGAGAGAGATAGGCGGAAGGAGAGTGAAAGTGAGGGAGAGAGATCAGCGGAGGGAGAGAGAGAAAGAGAGAGAGAGAGAGAGATAGGCGGAGAGAGAGAGAGATAGGCGTAGTGAGAGAGAGAGAGAGAGATAGGTGGAGGGAGAGAGAGAGAGATAGGCAGTGGGAGAGAGAGAGAGAGACAGGCGGAGGGAGAGAGAGAGAGAAAGAGATAGGCGGAGGGAGAGAGAGAGATAGGCGGAAGGAGAGAGAGAGTGAGAGAGAGAGATCGGTGGAGGGAGAGAGAGAGATAGGCGAGGGAGAGAGTGAGAGAGAGGGAGATAGGCGGAGGGAGAGAGAGAAATAGGTGCAGGGTGAGAGAGATAGGTGGAGGGAGAGAGAGAGATAGGTGGAGGGAGAGAGAAAGAGAAAGGCGGAGGGAGAGAGAGAGAGATAGAGAGAGATAGGCGGAGAGGGAGAGAGAGAGATAAAGATAGGCGGAGAGAGAGAGAGAGATAGGCAAAGAGAGAGAGATAGGTGGAGAGAGAGAGAGATAGGCGGAGTGAGAGAGAGAGAGAGATAGGCGGAGGGAGAGAGAGAGATAGGTGGAGGGAGAGAGAGATAGGCGGAAGGAGAGAGAGAGAGTGAGAGAGAGAGATCGGTGGAGGGAGAGAGAGAAAGAGAGAGAGAGAGATATAGGTGGTGGGAGAGAGAGAGAGAGATAGACGAAGGGGGAGAGAGAGAGAGAGATAGGCGGAGGGAGAGAGAGAGAGAGCGAGATAGGTGGAGGGAGAGACAGAGAGAGATAGGCGGAGGGAGAGAGAGAGATAGGTGGAGAGAGAGAGAGAGAGATAGGCGGAGAGAGGGAGATAGGTGGAGAGAGAGAGAGATAGGCGGAGGGAGAGGGAGAGAGATAGGCGGAGGGAGAGAGAGGGAGAGAGATAGGCGGAAGGAGAGAGAGAGTGAGAGAGAGATCGGCGGAGGGAGAGAGAGAGATAGGCAGAGGGAGAGAGAGAGAGATAGGCGGAGTGAGAGAGAGAGAGATAGGCGGAGTGAGAGAGTGAGAGAGATAGGCGGAGGGAGAGAGAGAGAGATAGGTGGAGGGAGAGAGAGATAGGCGGGGGGAGAGAGAGATAGGCGGAGTGAGAGAGAGATCGTCGGAGGGAGAGAGAGAAAGAGAGAGAGAGAAAGAGAGATAGGCGGTGGGAGAGAGAGAGATAGACGAAGGGGGAGAGAGAGAGAGAGATAGGCGGAGGGAGAGAGAGAGAGAGAGAGAGCGAGATAGGTGGAGGGAGAGAGAGAGATAGGCGGAGGGAGAGAGAGAGAGATAGGTGGAGGGAGAGAGAGATAGGCGGAGGGAGAGAGAGATAGGCGGAAGGAGAGAGAGAGTGAGAGAGAGACATCGGCGGAGGGAGAGAGAGAAAGAGAGAGAGAGAGATAGGCGGTGGGAGAGAGAGAGAAATAGACGAAGGGGGAGAGAGAGAGAGAGATAGGCGGAGGGAGAGAGAGAGAGAGAGAGAGCGAGATAGGTGGAGGGAGAGAGAGAGATAGGCGGAGTGAGAGAGCGAGAGAGATAGGCAGAGAGAGAGAGATAGGCGGAGTGAGAGAGAGAGAGAAAGAGATAGGTGGAGGGAGAGAGAGAGAGAGATAGAGAGAGATAGGCGGAGAGGGAGAGAGAAAGAGAAAGATAGGCGGAGAGAGAGATAGGCGGAGGAAGAGAGATAGGTGGAGCGAGAGAGAGAGATAGGCGGAGGGAGAGAGAGTGATAGGCGGAAGGAGAGAGAGAGTGAGAGAGAGAGATCGGCGGAGGGAGAGAGAGCAAGAGAGAGAGATAGGCGGTGGGAGAGAGAGAGATAGACGAAGGGGGAGAGAGAGAGAGATAGGCGGAGGGAGAGAGAGAGAGAGAGAGAGAGAGCGAGACAGGTGGAGGAAGAGAGAGAGACAGAGATAGGCGGAGGGAGAGAGAGAGAGAGATAGGCGGAGAGAGAGAGAGAGATAGGCGGAGGGAGAGAGAGAGAGAGATAGGTGGAGGGAGAGAGAGAGATAGGCGAAGGTAGAGAGAGAGATAGGCGGAAGGAGAGAGAGAGTGAGAGAGAGAGATCGGCGGAGGGAGGAAGAGAAAGAGAGAGAGAGATAGGCGGTGGGAGAGAGAGAGATAGACGAAGGGGGAGAGAGAGAGAGATAGGCGGAGTGAGAGAGCGAGAGAGATAGGCGGAGGGAGAGAGAGAGATAGGCGGAGGGAGAGAGAGAGAGAGATACGCGGAGGTAGGGAGAGAGAGATAGGTGGAGGGAGAGAGAGAGATAGGCGGAAGGAGAGAGAGAGTGAGAGAGAGAGATCGGCAGAGGGAGGAAGAGAAAGAGAGAGAGAGATAGGCGGTGGGAGAGAGAGAGATAGACGAAGGGGGAGAGAGAGAGAGATAGGCGGAGTGAGAGAGAGAGAGAAAGAGATAGGCGGAGGGAGAGAGAGTGATAGGCGGAAGGAGAGAGAGAGTGAGAGAGAGAGAGCGAGACAGGTGGAGGAAGAGAGAGCGAGAGAGATAGGCAGAGAGAGAGAGATAGGCGGAGTGAGAGAGAGAGAGAAAGAGATAGGCGGAGGGAGAGAGAGTGATAGGCGGAAGGAGAGAGAGAGTGAGAGAGAGAGAGCGAGACAGGTGGAGGAAGAGAGAGAGAGAGATAGGCGGAGAGAGAGAGAGATAGGCGGAGGGAGAGAGAGAGAGGGAGAGAGCGAGACAGGTGGAGGAAGGGAGAGAGAGAGAGCTAGGCGGAGAGAGAGAGAGATAGGCGGAGGGAGAGAGAGAGAGATAGGTGGAGGGAGAGAGAGATAGGCGGAGGGAGAGAGAGAGAGAGCGAGATAGGTGGAGGGAGAGAGAGAGATAGGCAGAGAGAGAGAGATAGGCGGAGTGAGAGAGAGAGAGAAAGAGATAGGCGGAGGGAGAGAGAGAGAGTGATAGGCGGAAGGAGAGAGAGAGTGAGAGAGAGAGATCGGCGGAGGGAGAGAGAGAAAGAGAGAGAGAGATAGGCGGTGGGAGAGAGAGAGAGATAGACGAAGGGGGAGAGAGATAGAGATAGGCGGAGGGAGAGAGAGTGAGAGAGAGAGAGAGATATGTGGAGGAAGAGAGAGAGAGAGAGATAGGCGGACAGAGAGATAGAGATAGGCAGAGTGAGAGAGAGAGAGATAGGCGGAGTGAGAGAGCGAGAGAGATAGGCGGAGGGAGAGAGAGAGAGATAGGTGGAGGGAGATAGAGAGAGAGATAGGCGGAGGTAGAGAGAGAGAGATAGGTGGAGGAAGAGAGAGATAGGCGGAGGGAGAGAGAGAGATAGGCGGAAGGAGAGAGAGAGTGAGAGAGAGAGATCGGTGGAGGGAGGGAGAGAAAGAGAGAGAGAGAGATAGGCGGTGGGAGAGAGAGAGATATAGATGAAGGGGGAGAGAGAGAGAGAGATCAGTGGAGGGAGAGAGAGAGAGAGAGCGAGACAGGTGGAGGGAGAGAGAGAGAGATAGGCAGAGGGAGAGAGAGAGAGAGATAGGCGGAGGGAGAGAGAGAGAGAGAGAGACAGGCGGAGGGAGAGAGAGAGAAAGAGATAGGCAGAGGGAGAGAGAGAGATAGGCGGAAGGAGAGAGAGAGTGAGAGAGAGAGATCAGCAGCGGGAGAGAGAGAGATAGGCGAGGGAGAGAGTGAGAGAGAGGGAGATAGGTGGAGGGAGAGAGAGAGATAGGTGGAGGGAGAGTGAGATAGGTGGAGGGAGAGAGAGAGAGAGGTGGAGGGAGAGAGAGAGAGAAAGGCGGAGGGAGAGAGAGAGAGAGATAGAGAGAGATAGGCGGAGAGGGAGAGAGAGAGAGAAAGATAGGCGGGGAGAGAGAGATAGGTGGAGAGGGAGAGAGAGAGATAGGCAGATGGAGAGAGCAAGAGAGAGAGATTGCGGAGGGAGAGAGAGAGAGATAGGTGGAGGGAGAGAGAGCGAGAGAGAGATAGGCGGAAGGAGAGAGAGAGTGAGAGAGAGATCAGCAGAGGGAGAGAGAGAGATAGGCGGAGGGAGAGAGAGAGAGAGGGAGATAGGCGGAGAGAGAGAGAGAGATAGGCGGAGTGAGAGAGTGAGAGAGATAGAGAGAGATAGGCGGAGAGGGAGAGAGAGAGAAAAAGATAGGCAGAGAGAGAGCGAGATAGACGGAGGGTGAGAGAGAGAGGTAGGCGGAGAAAGAGAGATTGGTGGAGAGAGAGAGAGAGGTAGGCGGAGTGAGAGAGCAAGAGAAATAGGCGGAGGGAGAGAGAGAGAGATGGGTGGAGCGAGAGAGAGATAGGCGGAGGGAGAGAGAGAGATAGGCGGAAGGAGAGAGAGAGTGAGAGAGAGAGATCGGCGGAGGGAGAGAGAGAAAGAGACAGAGAGAGATAGGCGGTGGGAGGGAGGGAGAGATAGATGAAGGGGGAGAGAGAGAGAGAGATAGGCGGATGGAGAGAGCGAGAGAGAGAGATTGCGGAGGGAGAGAGAGAGATAGGCAGAGGGAGAGAGAGAGAGAGAGAGAGATAGGCGGAGAGAGAGAGAGAGATAGGAGGAGAGAGAGAGTGAGAGAGATAGAGAGAGATAGGCGGAGAGGGAGAGAGAGAGAAAAAGATAGGCAGAGAGAGAGCGAGATAGACGGAGGGTGAGAGAGAGAGGTAGGCGGAGAAAGAGAGATTGGTGGAGAGAGAGAGAGAGGTAGGCGGAGTGAGAGAGCAAGAGAGATAGGCGGAGGGAGAGAGAGAGAGATAGGTGGAGGGAGAGAGAGATAGGCGGAGGGAGAGAGAGAGATAGGCGGAAGGAGAGAGAGAGTGAGAGAGAGAGATCGGCGGAGGGAGAGAGAGAAAGAGAGAGAGAGAGATAGGCGGTGGGAGGGAGGGAGAGATATATGAAGGGGGAGAGAGAGAGAGAGAGATAGGCGGATGGAGAGAGCGAGAGAGAGAGATTGCGGAGGGAGAGAGAGAGATAGGCAGAGGGAGAGAGAGAGAGAGAGAGAGATAGGAGGAGAGAGAGAGAGATAGGCGGAGTGAGAGAGAGAGAGAGATAGGCGGAGTGAGAGAGAGAGATAGGCGGAGTGAGAGAGAGAGATAGGCGGAGGGAGAGAGAGATAGGCGGAAGGAGAGAGTGAGTGAGAGAGAGAGATCGGCGGAGGGAGAGAGAGAAAGAGACAGAGAGAGATAGGCGGAGTGAGAGAGAGAGAGATAGGCGGAGTGAGAGAGAGAGAGATAGGCAGAGTGAGAGAGCGAGAGAGATAGGCGGAGGGAGAGAGAGAGAGATAGGTGGAGGGAGAGAGAGAGATAGGCGGAGGGAGAGAGAGAGAGAGATAGGCGGAGGAAGAGAGAGAGAGATAGGTGGAGGGAGAGAGATAGGCGAAGGTAGAGAGAGAGATAGGCGGAAGGAGAGAGAGAGTGAGAGAGAGAGATCAGCGGAGGGAGGAAGAGAAAGAGAGAGAGAGAGATAGGCGGTGGAAGAGAGAGAGATAGGCGAAGGGGGAGAGTGATAGAGATCGGTGGAGGGAGAGAGAGAGAGAGAGAGGGAGATAGGTGGAGGGAGAGAGAGAGAGATAGGCAGAGGGAGAGAGAGATAGGCGGAGGGAGAGAGAGAGACAGGCAGAGGGAGAGAGAGAGAGAAAGAGAGAGAGAGAGAGAGATAGGCAGAGAGAGAGAGAGATAGGCGTAGTGGGAGAGAGAGAGAGAGATAGGCGGAGGGAGAGAGAGAGAGAGATAGGCAGTGGGAGAGAGAGAGAGAGACAGGCGGAGGGAGAGAGAGAGAGAAAGAGATAGGCGGAGGGAGAGAGAGAGATAGGCGGAAGGAGAGAGAGAGTGAGAGAGAGAGATCGGTGGAGGGAGAGAGAGAGATAGGCGAGGGAGAGAGTGAGAGAGAGAGAGATAGGCGGAGTGAGAGAGAGAGAGATAGGCAGAGTGAGAGAGCGAGAGAGATAGGCGGAGGGAGAGAGAGAGAGATAGGTGGAGGGAGAGAGAGAGATAGGCGGAGGGAGAGAGAGAGAGAGATAGGCGGAGGAAGAGAGAGAGAGATAGGTGGAGGGAGAGAGATAGGCGAAGGTAGAGAGAGAGATAGGCGGAAGGAGAGAGAGAGTGAGAGAGAGAGATCAGCGGAGGGAGGAAGAGAAAGAGAGAGAGAGAGATAGGCGGTGGAAGAGAGAGAGATAGGCGAAGGGGGAGAGTGATAGAGATCGGTGGAGGGAGAGAGAGAGAGAGAGAGGGAGATAGGTGGAGGGAGAGAGAGAGAGATAGGCAGAGGGAGAGAGAGATAGGCGGAGGGAGAGAGAGAGACAGGCAGAGGGAGAGAGAGAGAGAAAGAGAGAGAGAGAGAGAGATAGGCAGAGAGAGAGAGAGATAGGCGTAGTGGGAGAGAGAGAGAGAGATAGGCGGAGGGAGAGAGAGAGAGAGATAGGCAGTGGGAGAGAGAGAGAGAGACAGGCGGAGGGAGAGAGAGAGAGAAAGAGATAGGCGGAGGGAGAGAGAGAGATAGGCGGAAGGAGAGAGAGAGTGAGAGAGAGAGATCGGTGGAGGGAGAGAGAGAGATAGGCGAGGGAGAGAGTGAGAGAGAGGGAGATAGGCGGAGGGAGAGAGAGAAATAGGTGCAGGGTGAGAGAGATAGGTGGAGGGAGAGAGAGAGATAGGTGGAGGGAGAGAGAAAGAGAAAGGTGGAGGGAGAGAGAGAGAGATAGAGAGAGATAGGCGGAGAGGGAGAGAGAGAGATAAAGATAGGCGGAGAGAGAGAGAGAGATAGGCAAAGAGAGAGAGATAGGTGGAGAGAGAGAGAGATAGGCGGAGTGAGAGAGAGAGAGAGATAGGCGGAGGGAGAGAGAGAGATAGGTGGAGGGAGACAGAGATAGGCGGAAGGAGAGAGAGAGAGTGAGAGAGAGAGATCGGTGGAGGGAGAGAGAGAAAGAGAGAGAGAGGTAGGTGGTGGGAGAGAGAGAGAGAGATAGACGAAGGGGGAGAGAGAGAGAGAGATAGGCGGAGGGAGAGAGAGAGAGAGCGAGATAGGTGGAGGGAGAGACAGAGAGAGATAGGCGGAGGGAGAGAGAGAGATAGGTGGAGAGAGAGAGAGATAGGCGGAGTGAGAGAGAGAGAGAAAGAGAAATGCGGAGGGAGGGAGAGAGATAGGCGGAAGGAGAGAGAAAGTGAGAGAGAGAGATCAGCGTAGGGAGAGAGAGAAAGAGAGAGAGAGATAGGCGGCGGGAGAGAGAGAGAGATAGACGAAGGGGTAAAGCGAGAGAGATAGGCGAAGGGAGAGAGAGAGATAGGTGGAGGGAGAGAGAGATAGGCGGAAGGAGAGAGAGAGTGAGAGAGAGAGAGAGATAGGCGGTGGGAGAGAGACAGATAGACGAAGGGGGAGAGAGAGAGAGAGATAGGCGGAGGGAGAGAGAGAGAGAGAGAGCGAGATAGGTGGAGGGAGAGAGAGAGAGAGAGAGATAGGCGGATGGAGAGAGAGAGAGATAGGCGGAAAGAGAGAGAGAGATAGGCGGAGTGAGAGAGAGAGAGAAAGAGATAGGCGGAGGGAGGGAGAGAGATAGGCGGAAGGAGAGAGAAAGTGAGAGAGAGATCAGCGGAGGGAGAGAGAGAAAGAGAGAGAGAGAGAGATAGGCGGAGGGAGAGAGAGAGAGATAGGCGGAGAGAGAGAGAGATAGGCGTAGTGGGAGAGAGAGAGAGAAAGGTGGATGGAGAGAGAGAGAGAGATAGGCGGTGGGAGAGAGAGAGAGAGACAGGCGGAGGGAGAGAGAGAGAGAAAGAGATAGGCGGAGGGAGAGAGAGAGATAGGCAGAAGGAGAGAGAGAGTGAGAGAGAGAGATCGGCGGAGGGAGAGAGAGAGATAGGTGCAGGGTGAGAGAGATAGGTGGAGGGAGAGAGAGAGATAGGTGGAGGGAGAGAGAAAGAGAAAGGCGGAGGGAGAGAGAGAGAGATAGAGAGAGATAGGCGGAGAGGGAGAGAGAGAGAGAAAGATAGGCGGAGAGAGAGAGAGAGAGATAGGCGGAGAGAGGGAGATAGGTGGAGAGAGAGAGAGAAAGGCGGAGGGAGAGAGAGAAAGAGAGAGAGAGAGATAGGCGGTGGGAGAGAAAGAGAGATAGACGAAGGGGGAGAGAGAGAGAGATAGGCGGAGGGAGAGAGAGAGAGAGCGAGATAGGTGGAGGGAGAGAGAGAGATAGGCAGAGAGAGCGAGATAGGCGGAGTGAGAGAGCGAGAGAAAGAGATAGGCGGAGGGAGAGAGAGAGAGTGATAGGCGGAAGAGAGAGAGAGTGAGAGAGAGAGATCGGCGGAGGGAGAGAGAGAGAGATAGGCGGTGGGAGAGAGAGAGAGATAGACGAAGGGGGAGAGAGATAGAGATAGGCGGAGGGAGAGAGATAGAGATAGGCGGAGGGAGAGAGAGTGAGAGAGAGAGAGAGATATGTGGAGGAAGAGAGAGAGAGAGAGAGATAGGCGGACAGAGAGATAGAGATAGGCAGAGTGAGAGAGAGAGAGATAGGCAGAGTGAGAGAGCGAGAGAGATAGGCGGAGGGAGAGAGAGAGAGATAGGTGGAGGGAGAGAGAGAGAGATAGGTGGAGGGAGATAGAGAGAGAGATAGGCGGAGGTAGAGAGAGAGAGATAGGTGGAGGAAGAGAGAGATAGGCGGAGGGAGAGAGAGAGATAGGCGGAAGGAGAGAGAGAGTGAGAGAGAGAGATCGGTGGAGGGAGGGAGAGAAAGATAGAGAGAGAGATAGGCGGTGGGAGAGAGAGAGATATAGATGAAGGGGGAGAGAGAGAGAGAGATCAGTGGAGGGAGAGAGAGAGAGAGAGCGAGACAGGTGGAGGGAGAGAGAGAGAGATAGGCAGAGGGAGAGAGAGAGAGAGATAGGCGGAGGGAGAGAGAAAGAGAGAGAGACAGGCGGAGGGAGAGAGAGAGAAAGAGATAGGCAGAGGGAGAGAGAGAGATAGGCGGAAGGAGAGAGAGAGATCAGCAGTGGGAGAGAGAGAGATAGGCGAGGGAGAGAGTGAGAGAGAGGGAGATAGGTGGAGGGAGAGAGAGAGATAGGTGGAGGGAGAGTGAGATAGGTGGAGGGAGAGAGAGAGAGAGGTGGAGGGAGAGAGTGAGAGAAAGGCGGAGGGAGAGAGAGAGAGAGATAGAGAGAGATAGGCGGAGAGGGAGAGAGAGAGAGAAAGATAGGCGGGGAGAGAGAGAGATAGGTGGAGAGGGAGAGAGAGAGATAGGCAGATGGAGAGAGCGAGAGAGAGAGATTGCTGAGGGAGAGAGAGAGAGATAGGTGGAGGGAGAGAGAGCGAGAGAGAGATAGGCGGAAGGAGAGAGAGAGTGAGAGAGAGATCGGCAGAGGGAGAAAGAGAGATAGGCGGAGGGAGAGAGAGAGAGAGGGAGATAGGCGGAGAGAGAGAGAGAGATAGGCGGAGTGAGAGAGTGAGAGAGATAGAGAGAGATAGGCGGAGAGGGAAAGAGAGAGAAAAAGATAGGCAGAGAGAGAGCGAGATAGGCGGAGGGTGAGAGAGAGAGGTAGGCGGAGAAAGAGAGATTGGTGGAGAGAGAGAGAGAGGTAGGCGGAGTGAGAGAGCAAGAGAGATAGGCGGAGGGAGAGAGAGAGAGATGGGTGGAGGGAGAGAGAGATAGGCGGAGGGAGAGAGAGAGATAGGCGGAAGGAGAGAGAGAGTGAGAGAGAGAGATCGGCGGAGGGAGAGAGAGAAAGAGAGAGAGAGAGATAGGCGGTGGGAGGGAGGGAGAGATAGATGAAGGGGGAGAGAGAGAGAGAGAGATAGGCGGATGGAGAGAGCGAGAGAGAGAGATTGCGGAGGGAGAGAGAGAGATAGGCAGAGGGAGAGAGAGATAGGCGGAGAGAGAGAGAGATAGGCGGAGTGAGAGAGAGAGAGAGATAGGCGGAGTGAGAGAGAGAGATAGGCGGAGTGAGAGAGAGAGATAGGCGGAGGGAGAGAGAGATAGGCGGAAGGAGAGAGTGAGTGAGAGAGAGAGATCGGCGGAGGGAGAGAGAGAAAGAGACAGAGAGAGATAGGCGGAGTGAGAGAGAGAGAGATAGGCAGAGTGAGAGAGCGAGAGAGATAGGCGGAGGGAGAGAGAGAGAGATAGGTGGAGGGAGAGAGAGAGATAGGCGGAGGGAGAGAGAGAGAGAGATAGGCGGAGGAAGAGAGAGAGAGATAGGTGGAGGGAGAGAGATAGGCGAAGGTAGAGAGAGAGATAGGCGGAAGGAGAGAGAGAGTGAGAGAGAGAGATCAGCGGAGGGAGGAAGAGAAAGAGAGAGAGAGAGATAGGCGGTGGAAGAGAGAGAGATAGGCGGAGTGAGAGAGTGAGAGAGATAGAGAGAGATAGGCGGAGAGGGAAAGAGAGAGAAAAAGATAGGCAGAGAGAGAGCGAGATAGGCGGAGGGTGAGAGAGAGAGGTAGGCGGAGAAAGAGAGATTGGTGGAGAGAGAGAGAGAGGTAGGCGGAGTGAGAGAGCAAGAGAGATAGGCGGAGGGAGAGAGAGAGAGATGGGTGGAGGGAGAGAGAGATAGGCGGAGGGAGAGAGAGAGATAGGCGGAAGGAGAGAGAGAGTGAGAGAGAGAGATCGGCGGAGGGAGAGAGAGAAAGAGAGAGAGAGAGATAGCCGGTGGGAGGGAGGGAGAGATAGATGAAGGGGGAGAGAGAGAGAGAGAGATAGGCGGATGGAGAGAGCGAGAGAGAGAGATTGCGGAGGGAGAGAGAGAGATAGGCAGAGGGAGAGAGAGAGAGAGAGAGATAGGCGGAGAGAGAGAGATAGGCGGAGTGAGAGAGAGAGAGAGATAGGCGGAGTGATAGAGAGAGATAGGCGGAGTGAGAGAGAGAGATAGGCGGAGGGAGAGAGAGATAGGCGGAAGGAGAGAGTGAGTGAGAGAGAGAGATCGGCGGAGGGAGAGAGAGAAAGAGACAGAGAGAGATAGGCGGAGTGAGAGAGAGAGAGATAGGCAGAGTGAGAGAGCGAGAGAGATAGGCGAAGGGAGAGAGAGAGAGATAGGTGGAGGGAGAGAGAGAGATAGGCGGAGGGAGAGAGAGAGAGAGATAGGCGGAGGAAGAGAGAGAGAGATAGGTGGAGGGAGAGAGATAGGCGAAGGTAGAGAGAGAGATAGGCGGAAGGAGAGAGAGAGTGAGAGAGAGAGATCAGCGGAGGGAGGAAGAGAAAGAGAGAGAGAGAGATAGGCGGTGGAAGAGAGAGAGATAGGCGAAGGGGGAGAGTGATAGAGATCGGTGGAGGGAGAGAGAGAGAGAGAGAGGGAGATAGGTGGAGGGAGAGAGAGAGAGATAGGCAGAGGGAGAGAGAGATAGGCGGAGGGAGAGAGAGAGACAGGCAGAGGGAGAGAGAGAGAGAAAGCGATAGGCGGAGGGAGAGAGAGAGATAGGCGGAAGGAGAGAGAGAGATCGGCGGAGGGAAAGAGACAGAGATAGGTGAGGGAGAGAGTGAGAGAGAGGGAGATAGGCGGAGGGAGAGAGAGAGATTGGTGGAGGGAGAGAGAGATAGGTGGAGGGAGAGAGAGAGATAGGTGGAGGGAGAGAGGGAGAGAAAGGCGGAGGGAGAGAGAGAGAGATAGAGAGAGATACGCGGAGAGGGAGAGAGAAAGAGAAAGATAGGCGGAGAGAGAGATAGGCGGAGGGAGAGAGATAGGTGGAGAGAGAGAGAGATAGGCAGATGGAGAGAGCGAGAGAGAGAGATTGCGGAGGGAGAGAGAGAGAGAGAGATAGGCGGAAAGAGAGAGCGAGAGAGATAGGCGGAGGGAGAGAGAGAGATAGGCGGAGGGAGAGAGAGAGATAGGCGGAGGGAGAGAGAGAGATAGGTGGAAGGAGAGAGAGAGAGTGAGAGAGAGAGATCGGTGGAGGGAGAGAGAGAAAGAGAGAGAGAGAGATAGGCGGTGGGAGAGAGAGAGAGATAGACGAAGGGGGAGAGAGAGAGAGAGATAGGCGGAGGGAGAGAGAGAGAGATAGGGAGAGAGAGAGAGATAGGCGAAGTGAGAGAGTGAGAGAGATAGGCGGAGGGAGAGAGAGAGACATAGGTGGAGGGAGAGAGAGATAGGCGGAGGGAGAGAGAGATAGGCGGAAGGAGAGAGAAAGTGAGAGAGAGAGATCGGCGGAGGGAGAGAGAGAAAGAGAGAGAGAGAGATAGGCGGTGGGAGAGAGAGAGAGATAGACGAAGGGGGAGAGAGAGAGAGATAGGCGGAGGGAGAGAGAGAGAGAGAGCGAGATAGGTGGAGGGAGAGAGAGAGATAGGCAGAGAGAGAGAGATAGGCGGAGTGAGAGAGAGAGAGAAAGAGATAGGCGGAGGGAGAGAGAGTGATAGGCGGAAGGAGAGAGAGAGTGAGAGAGAGAGATCGGCGGAGGGAGAGAGAGGAAGAGAGAGAGAGAGATAGGCGGTGGGAGAGAGAGAGATAGACGAAGGGGGAGTGAGAGAGAGAGATAGGCGGAGGGAGGGAGAGAGAGAGAGAGAGAGAGAGAGCGAGACAGGTGGAGGAAGAGAGAGAGAGATAGGTGGAGGGAGAGAGATAGGCGAAGGTAGAGAGAGAGATAGGCGGAAGGAGAGAGAGAGTGAGAGAGAGAGATCAGCGGAGGGAGGAAGAGAAAGAGAGAGAGAGAGATAGGCGGTGGAAGAGAGAGAGATAGGCGAAGGGGGAGAGTGATAGAGATCGGTGGAGGGAGAGAGAGAGAGAGAGAGAGGGAGATAGGTGGAGGGAGAGAGAGAGAGATAGGCAGAGGGAGAGAGAGATAGGCGGAGGGAGAGAGAGAGACAGGCAGAGGGAGAGAGAGAGAGAAAGCGATAGGCGGAGGGAGAGAGAGAGATAGGCGGAAGGAGAGAGAGAGATCGGCGGAGGGAGAGAGACAGAGATAGGTGAGGGAGAGAGTGAGAGAGAGGGAGATAGGCGGAGGGAGAGAGAGAGATTGGTGGAGGGAGAGAGAGATAGGTGGAGGGAGAGAGAGAGATAGGTGGAGGTAGAGAGAGAGAGAAAGGCGGAGGGAGAGAGAGAGAGATAGAGAGAGATACGCGGAGAGGGAGAGAGAAAGAGAAAGATAGGCGGAGAGAGAGATAGGCGGAGGGAGAGAGATAGGTGGAGAGAGAGAGAGAAAGGCAGATGGAGAGAGCGAGAGAGAGAGATTGCGGAGGGAGAGAGAGAGAGAGAGAGAGATAGGCGGAAAGAGAGAGAGAGAGAGATAGGCGGAGGGAGAGAGAGAGAGATAGGTGGAGGGAGAGAGAGAGATAGGCGGAGGGAGAGAGAGAGATAGGTGGAAGGAGAGAGAGAGAGTGAGAGAGAGAGATCGGTGGAGGGAGAGAGAGAAAGAGAGAGAGAGAGATAGGCGGTGGGAGAGAGAGAGAGATAGACGAAGGGGGAGAGAGAGAGAGAGAGAGATAGGCGGAGGGAGAGAGAGAGAGATAGGGAGAGAGAGAGAGATAGGCGAAGTGAGAGAGTGAGAGAGATAGGCGGAGGGAGAGAGAGAGACATAGGTGGAGGGAGAGAGAGATAGGCGGAGGGAGAGAGAGATAGGCGGAAGGAGAGAGAAAGTGAGAGAGAGAGATCGGCGGAGGGAGAGAGAGAAAGAGAGAGAGAGAGATAGGCGGTGGGAGAGAGAGAGAGATAGACGAAGGGGGAGAGAGAGAGAGATAGGCGGAGGGAGAGAGAGAGAGAGAGCGAGATAGGTGGAGGGAGAGAGAGAGATAGGCAGAGAGAGAGAGATAGGCGGAGTGAGAGAGAGAGAGAAAGAGATAGGCGGAGGGAGAGAGAGTGATAGGCGGAAGGAGAGAGAGAGTGAGAGAGAGATCGGCGGAGGGAGAGAGAGAAAGAGAGAGAGAGAGATAGGCGGTGGGAGAGAGAGAGAAAAACGAAGGGGGAGAGAGAGAGAGAGATAGGCGGAGGGAGGGAGAGAGAGAGAGAGAGAGAGAGCAAGACAGGTGGAGGAAGAGAGAGAGAGAGAGATAGGCGGAGTGAGAGAGTGAGAAAGATAGGCAGAGGGAGAGAGAGAGAGATAGGTGGAGGGAGAGAGATAGGCGGAGGGAGAGAGAGATAGGCGGAAGGAGAGAGAAAGTGAGAGAGAGAGATCGGCGGAGGGAGAGAGAGAATGAGAGAGAGAGAGATAGGCGGTGGCAGAGAGAGAGATAGACGAAGGGGGAGAGAGAGAGAGAGATAGGCGGAGGGAGAGAGAGAGAGAGCTAGGCGGAGAGAGAGAGATAGGCGGCGTGAGAGAGAGAGAGATAGGCAGAGTGAGAGAGCGAGAGAGATAGGCGGAGGGAGAGAGAGAGACAGGCAGAGGGAGAGAGAGAGAGAAAGCGATAGGCGGAGGGAGAGAGAGAGATAGGCGGAAGGAGAGATAGAGATCGGCGGAGGGAGAGAGACAGAGATAGGTGAGGGAGAGAGTGAGAGAGAGGGAGATAGGCGGAGGGAGAGAGAGAGATCGGTGGAGGGAGAGAGAGATAGGTGGAGGGAGAGAGAGAGATAGGTGGAGGTAGAGAGAGAGAGAAAGGCGGAGGGAGAGAGAGAGAGAGAGATAGAGAGAGATACGCGGAGAGGGAGAGAGAAAGAGAAAGATAGGCGGAGAGAGAGATAGGCGGAGGGAGAGAGATAGGTGGAGAGAGAGAGAGAAAGGCAGATGGAGAGAGCGAGAGAGAGAGATTGCGGAGGGAGAGAGAGAGAGAGAGAGAGATAGGCGGAAAGAGAGAGCGAGAGAGATAGGCGGAGGGAGAGAGAGAGAGATAGGTGGAGGGAGAGAGAGAGATAGGCGGAGGGAGAGAGAGAGATAGGTGGAAGGAGAGAGAGAGAGTGAGAGAGAGAGATCGGTGGAGGGAGAGAGAGAAAGAGAGAGAGAGAGATAGGCGGTGGGAGAGAGAGAGAGATAGACGAAGGGGGAGAGAGAGAGAGAGAGAGATAGGCGGAGGGAGAGAGAGAGAGATAGGGAGAGAGAGAGAGATAGGCGAAGTGAGAGAGTGAGAGAGATAGGCGGAGGGAGAGAGAGAGACATAGGTGGAGGGAGAGAGAGATAGGCGGAGGGAGAGAGAGATAGGCGGAAGGAGAGAGAAAGTGAGAGAGAGAGATCGGCGGAGGGAGAGAGAGAAAGAGAGAGAGAGAGATAGGCGGTGGGAGAGAGAGAGAGATAGACGAAGGGGGAGAGAGAGAGAGATAGGCGGAGGGAGAGAGAGAGAGAGAGCGAGATAGGTGGAGGGAGAGAGAGAGATAGGCAGAGAGAGAGAGATAGGCGGAGTGAGAGAGAGAGAGAAAGAGATAGGCGGAGGGAGAGAGAGTGATAGGCGGAAGGAGAGAGAGAGTGAGAGAGAGATCGGCGGAGGGAGAGAGAGAAAGAGAGAGAGAGAGATAGGCGGTGGGAGAGAGAGAGAAAAACGAAGGGGGAGAGAGAGAGAGAGAGATAGGCGGAGGGAGGGAGAGAGAGAGAGAGAGAGAGAGCGAGACAGGTGGAGGAAGAGAGAGAGAGAGAGATAGGCGGAGTGAGAGAGTGAGAAAGATAGGCAGAGGGAGAGAGAGAGAGATAGGTGGAGGGAGAGAGATAGGCGGAGGGAGAGAGAGATAGTCGGAAGGAGAGAGAAAGTGAGAGAGAGAGATCGGCGGAGGGAGAGAGAGAATGAGAGAGAGAGAGATAGGCGGTGGCAGAGAGAGAGATAGACGAAGGGGGAGAGAGAGAGAGAGATAGGCGGAGGGAGAGAGAGAGAGAGCTAGGCGGAGAGAGAGAGATATTCGGCGTGAGAGAGAGAGAGATAGGCAGAGTGAGAGAGCGAGAGAGATAGGCGGAGGGAGAGAGAGAGAGAGATAGGTGGAGGGAGAGAGAGATAGGCGGAGGGAGAGAGAGAGAGATAGGCGGAGGTAGAGAGAGAGAAATAGGTGGAGGGAGAGAGAGAGATAGGCGAAGGTAGAGAGAGAGATAGGCGGAAGGAGAGAGAGAGAGTGAGAGAGAGAGATCGGCGGAGGGAGGAAGAGAAAGAGAGAGAGAGAGATAGGCGGTGGGAGAGAGAGAGATAGGCGAAGGGAGAGAGAGAGATAGGCGGAAGGAGAGAGAGAGTGAGAGAGTGAGATCGGCGGAGGGAGAGAGAGAGAGATAGGCGAGGGAGAGAGTGAGAGAGAGGGAGATAGGCAGAGGGAGAGAGAGAGATAGGCGGAAGGAGAGAGAGAGTGAGAGAGAGAGATAGGTGGAGGGAGAGAGAGAGAGAAAGGCGAGGGAGAGAGTGAGAGAGAGGGAGATAGGTGGAGGGAGAGAGAGAGATTGGTGGAGGGAGAGAGAGATAGGTGGAGGGAGAGAGAGAGATAGGTGGAGGGAGAGAGAGAGAGAAAGGCGGAGGGAGAGAGAGAGATAGAGAGAGATAGGCGGATGGAGAGAGAGAGAGAGAAAGAGATAGGCGGAGGGAGAGAGAGTGATAGGCAGATGGAGAGAGCGAGAGAGAGAGATTGCGGAGGGAGAGAGAGATAGATAGGCGGAGGGAGAGAGAGAGAGAGATAGAGAGAGATAGGCGGAGAGGGAGAGAGAAAGAGAAAGATAGGCAGAGAGAGAGATAGGCGGAGGGAGAGAGATAGGTGGAGAGAGAGAGAGATAGGCGGATGGAGAGAGCGAGAGAGAGAGATTGCGGAGGGAGAGAGAGATAGATAGGCGGAGGGAGAGAGAGAGAGAGAGAGATAGGCGGAAAGAGAGACAGAGTGAGAGAAAGATCGGCGCAGGGAGAGAGAGATAGGCGGAGTGAGAGAGAAAGAGAGATAGGCGGAGGGAGAGAGAGAGAGATAGGTGGAGGGAGAGAGAGATAGGCGGAGGGAGAGAGAGAGATAGGTGGAAGGAGAGAGAGAGAGTGAGAGAGAGAGAGATCGGTGGAGGGAGAGAGAGAAAGAGAGAGAGAGAGATAGGCGGTGGGAGAGAGAGAGAGATAGACGAAGGGGGAGAGAGAGAGAGAGATAGGCGGAGGGAGAGAGAGAGAGAGATAGGCAGAGAGAGAGAGATTTAGGCGGAGGGAGAGAGAGAGAGATAGGCGGAGTGAGAGAGTGAGAGAGATAGGCGGAGGGAGAGAGAGAGAGATAGGTGGACGGAGAGAGAGATAGGCGGAGGGAGAGAGAGATAGGCGGAAGGAGAGAGAAAGTGAGAGAGAGAGATCGGCGGAGGGAGAGAGAGAAAGAGAGAGAGAGAGATAGGCGGTGGGAGAGAGAGAGAGATAGACGAAGGGGGAGAGAGAGAGAGATAGGCGGAGGGAGAGCGAGAGAGAGAGAGAGCGAGATAGGTGGAGGGAGAGAGAGAGATAGGCGGAGTGAGAGAGCGAGAGAGATAGGCAGAGAGAGAGAGATAGGCGGAGTGAGAGAGAGAGAGAAAGAGATAGGCGGAGGGAGAGAGAGAGAGAGATAGAGAGAGATAGGCGGAGAGGGAGAGAGAAAGAGAAAGATAGGCGGAGAGAGAGATAGGCGGAGGAAGAGAGATAGGTGGAGCGAGAGAGAGAGATAGGCGGAGGGAGAGGGATAGGTGGAGAGAGAGAGAGAGAAAGAGATAGGCGGAGGGAGAGAGAGTGATAGGCGGAAGGAGAGAGAGAGTGAGAGAGAGAGATCGGCGGAGGGAGAGAGAGAAAGAGAGAGTGATAGGCGGTGGGAGAGAGAGAGATAGACGAAGGGGGAGAGAGAGAGAGATAGGCGGAGGGAGAGAGAGAGAGAGAGAGAGAGCGAGACAGGTGGAGGAAGAGAGAGAGACAGAGATAGGCGGAGGGAGAGAGAGAGAGAGATAGGCGGAGAGAGAGAGATAGGCGGCATGAGAGAGAGAGAGATAGGCAGAGTGAGAGAGCGAGAGAGATAGGCGGAGGGAGAGAGAGAGAGAGATAGGCGGAGGGAGAGAGAGAGATAGGCGGAGGGAGAGAGAGAGAGATAGGTGGAGGGAGAGAGAGATAGGCGGAGGGAGAGAGAGATAGGCGGAAGGAGAGAGAGAGTGGGAGAGAGACATCGGCGGAGGGAGAGAGAGAAAGAGAGAGAGAGAGATAGGCGGTGGGAGAGAGAGAGAAATAGACGAAGGGGGAGAGAGAGAGAGAGATAGGCGGAGGGAGAGCGAGAGAGAGAGAGAGCGAGATAGGTGGAGGGAGAGAGAGAGATAGGCGGAGTGAGAGAGCGAGAGAGATAGGCAGAGAGAGAGAGATAGGCGGAGTGAGAGAGAGAGAGAAAGAGATAGGCGGAGGGAGAGAGAGAGAGAGATAGAGAGAGATAGGCGGAGAGGGAGAGAGAAAGAGAAAGATAGGCGGAGAGAGAGATAGGCGGAGGAAGAGAGATAGGTGGAGCGAGAGAGCGAGATAGGCGGAGGGAGAGAGAGTGATAGGCGGAAGGAGAGAGAGAGTGAGAGAGAGAGATCGGCGGAGGGAGAGAGAGAAAGAGAGAGAGATAGGCGGTGGGAGAGAGAGAGATAGACGAAGGGGGAGAGAGAGAGAGATAGGCGGAGGGAGAGAGAGAGAGAGAGAGAGAGAGCGAGACAGGTGGAGGAAGAGAGAGAGACAGAGATAGGCGGAGGGAGAGAGAGAGAGAGATAGGCGGAGAGAGAGAGATAGGCGGCGTGAGAGAGAGAGAGAGAGGCAGAGTGAGAGAGCGAGAGAGATAGGCGGAGGGAGAGAGAGAGATAGGCGGAGGGAGAGAGAGAGAGAGATACGCGGAGGTAGAGAGAGAGAGATAGGTGGAGGGAGAGAGAGAGATAGGCGAAGGTAGGGAGAGAGAGAGAGAGATAGGCGGAGTGAGAGAGCGAGAGAGATAGGCAGAGAGAGAGAGATAGGCGGAGTGAGAGAGAGAGTGAAAGAGATAGGCGGAGGGAGAGAGAGTGATAGGCGGAAGGAGAGAGAGAGTGAGAGAGAGAGAGCGAGACAGGTGGAGGAAGAGAGAGAGAGAGAGATAGGCGGAGAGAGAGAGAGATAGGCGGAGGGAGAGAGAGAGAGACAGAGAGAGCGAGACAGGTGGAGGAAGGGAGAGAGAGAGAGATAGGCGGAGAGAGAGAGAGAGATAGGCGGAGGGAGAGAGAGAGAGATAGGTGGAGGGAGAGAGAGATAGGCGGAGGGAGAGAGAGATAGGCGGAAGGAGAGAGAAAGTGAGAGAGAGAGATCGGCGGAGGGAGAGAGAGAAAGAGAGAGAGAGAGATAGGCGGTGGGAGAGAAAGAGAGATAGACGAAGGGGGAGAGAGAGAGAGATAGGCGGAGGGAGAGAGAGAGAGAGCGAGATAGGTGGAGGGAGAGAGAGAGATAGGCAGAGAGAGAGAGATAGGCGGAGTGAGAGAGAGAGAGAAAGAGATAGGCGGAGGGAGAGAGAGAGAGTGATAGGCGGAAGGAGAGAGAGAGTGAGAGAGAGAGATCGGCGGAGGGAGAGAGAGAAAGAGAGAGAGAGATAGGCGGGGGGAGAGAGAGAGAGATAGACGAAGAGGGAGAGAGATAGAGATAGGCGGAGGGAGAGAGATAGAGATAGGCGGAGGGAGAGAGAGTGAGAGAGAGAGAGAGATATGTGGAGGAAGAGAGAGAGAGAGAGATAGGCGGACAGAGAGATAGATAGGCAGAGTGAGAGAGAGAGAGATAGGCGGAGTGAGAGAGCGAGAGAGATAGGCGGAGGGAGAGAGAGAGAGATAGGTGGAGGGAGATAGAGAGAGAGATAGGCGGAGGTAGAGAGAGAGAGATAGGTGGAGGAAGAGAGAGATAGGCGGAGGGAGAGAGAGAGATAGGCGGAAGGAGAGAGAGAGTGAGAGAGAGAGATCGGTGGAGGGAGGGAGAGAAAGAGAGAGAGAGAGATAGGCGGTGAGAGAGAGAGAGATATAGATGAAGGGGGAGAGAGAGAGAGAGATCAGTGGAGGGAGAGAGAGAGAGAGAGCGAGACAGGTGGAGGGAGAGAGAGAGAGATAGGCAGAGGGAGAGAGAGAGAGAGATAGGCGGAGAGAGAGAGAGAGAGAGAGACAGGCGGAGGGAGAGAGAGAGAAAGAGATAGGCAGAGGGAGAGAGAGAGATAGGCGGAAGGAGAGAGAGAGTGAGAGAGAGAGATCAGCAGCGGGAGAGAGAGAGATAGGCGAGGGAGAGAGTGAGAGAGAGGGAGATAGGTGGAGGGAGAGAGAGAGATCGGTGGAGGGAGAGTGAGATAGGTGGAGGGAGAGAGAGAGAGAGGTGGAGGGAGAGAGTGAGAGAAAGGCGGAGGGAGAGAGAGAGAGAGATAGAGAGAGATAGGCGGAGAGGGAGAGAGAGAGAGAAAGATAGGCGGGGAGAGAGAGAGATAGGTGGAGAGGGAGAGAGAGAGATAGGCAGATGGAGGGAGCGAGAGAGAGAGATTGCGGAGGGAGAGAGAGAGCGAGAGAGAGATAGGCGGAAAGAGAGAGCGAGAGAGATAGGCGGAGGGAGAGAGAGAGAGATAGGTGGAGGGAGAGAGAGAGATAGGCGGAGGGAGAGAGAGAGATAGGTGGAAGGAGAGAGAGAGAGTGAGAGAGAGAGATCGGTGGAGGGAGAGAGAGAAAGAGAGAGAGAGAGATAGGCGGTGGGAGAGAGAGAGAGATAGACGAAGGGGGAGAGAGAGAGAGAGATAGGCGGAGGGAGAGAGAGAGATATAGGGAGAGAGAGAGAGATAGGCGAAGTGAGAGAGTGAGAGAGATAGGCGGAGGGAGAGAGAGAGACATAGGTGGAGGGAGAGAGAGATAGGCGGAAGAAGAGAGAAAGTGAGAGAGAGAGATCGGCGGAGGGAGAGAGAGAAAGAGAGAGAGATAGGCGGTGGGAGAGAGAGAGAGATAGACGAAGGGGGAGAGAGAGAGAGATAGGCGGAGGGAGAGAGAGAGAGAGAGCGAGATAGGTGGAGGGAGAGAGAGAGATAGGCAGAGAGAGAGAGATAGCCGGAGTGAGAGAGAGAGAGAAAGAGATAGGCGGAGGGAGAGAGAGTGATAGGCGGAAGGAGAGAGAGAGTGAGAGAGAGAGATCGGCGGAGGGAGAGAGAGAAAGAGAGAGAGAGAGATAGGCGGTGGGAGAGAGAGAGATAGACGAAGGGGGGGAGAGAGAGAGAGATAGGCGGAGGGAGGGAGAGAGAGAGAGAGAGAGAGCGAGACAGGTGGAGGAAGAGAGAGAGAGGTAGGTGGAGGGAGAGAGATAGGCGAAGGTAGAGAGAGAGATAGGCGGAAGGAGAGAGAGAGTGAGAGAGAGAGATCAGCGGAGGGAGGAAGAGAAAGAGAGAGAGAGAGATAGGCGGTGGAAGAGAGAGAGATAGGCGAAGGGGGAGAGTGATAGAGATCGGTGGAGGGAGAGAGAGAGAGAGAGAGAGGGAGATAGGTGGAGGGAGAGAGAGAGATAGGCGGAAGGAGAGAGAGAGATCGGCGGAGGGAGAGAGACAGAGATAGGTGAGGGAGAGAGAGAGAGAAAGCGATAGGCGGAGGGAGAGAGAGAGATTGGTGGAGGGAGAGAGAGATAGGTGGAGGGAGAGAGAGAGATAGGTGGAGGGAGAGAGAGAGAGAAAGGCGGAGGGAGAGAGAGAGAGATAGAGAGAGATACGCGGAGAGGGAGAGAGAAAGAGAAAGATAGGCGGAGAGAGAGATAGGCAGAGGGAGAGAGATAGGCAGATGGAGAGAGCGAGAGAGAGAGATTGCGGAGGGAGAGAGAGAGAGAGATAGGCGGAAAGAGAGAGCGAGAGAGATAGGCGGAGGGAGAGAGAGAGAGATAGGTGGAGTGAGAGAGAGAGATAGGCGGAGGGAGAGAGAGAGATAGGTGGAAGGAGAGAGAGAGAGTGAGAGAGAGAGATCGGTGGAGGGAGAGAGAGAAAGAGAGAGAGAGAGATAGGCGGTGGGAGAGAGAGAGAGATAGACGAAGGGGGAGAGAGAGAGAGAGATAGGCGGAGGGAGAGAGAGAGAGATAGGGAGAGAGAGAGAGATAGGCGAAGTGAGAGAGTGAGAGAGATAGGCGGAGGGAGAGAGAGAGACATAGGTGGAGGGAGAGAGAGATAGGCGGAGGGAGAGAGAGATAGGCGGAAGGAGAGAGAAAGTGAGAGAGAGAGATCGGCGGAGGGAGAGAGAGAAAGAGAGAGAGAGAGATAGGCGGTGGGAGAGAGAGAGAGATAGACGAAGGGGGAGAGAGAGAGAGATAGGCGGAGGGAGAGAGAGAGAGAGAGCGAGATAGGTGGAGGGAGAGAGAGAGATAGGCAGAGAGAGAGAGATAGGCGGAGTGAGAGAGAGAGAGAAAGAGATAGGCGGAGGGAGAGAGAGTGATAGGCGGAAGGAGAGAGAGAGTGAGAGAGAGAGATCGGCGGAGGGAGAGAGAGAAAGAGAGAGAGAGAGATAGGCGGTGGGAGAGAGAGAGATAGACGAAGGGGGAGAGAGAGAGAGAGATAGGCGGAGGGAGGGAGAGAGAGAGAGAGAGAGAGAGAGCGAGACAGGTGGAGGAAGAGAGAGAGAGAGAGATAGGCGGAGAGAGAGAGAGATAGGCGGAGTGAGAGAGTGAGAAAGATAGGCGGAGGGAGAGAGAGAGAGATAGGTGGAGGGAGAGAGATAGGCGGAGGGAGAGAGAGATAGGCGGAAGGAGAGAGAAAGTGAGAGAGAGAGATCGGCGGAGGGAGAGAGAGAATGAGAGAGAGAGAGATAGGCGGTGGCAGAGAGAGAGATAGACGAAGGGGGAGAGAGAGAGAGAGATAGGCGGAGGGAGAGAGAGAGAGAGAGAGAGAGCGAGACAGGTGGAGGAAGAGAGAGAGACAGAGATAGGCGGAGGGAGAGAGAGAGAGAGATAGGCGGAGAGAGAGAGATAGGCGGCATGAGACAGAGAGAGATTGGCAGAGTGAGAGAGCGAGAGAGATAGGCGGAGGGAGAGAGAGAGAGAGAGATAGGCGGAGGGAGAGAGAGAGATAGGCGGAGGGAGAGAGAGAGAGATAGGTGGAGGGAGAGAGAGATAGGCGGAGGGAGAGAGAGATAGGCGGAAGGAGAGAGAGAGTGGGAGAGAGACATCGGCGGAGGGAGAGAGAGAAAGAGAGAGAGAGAGAGATAGGCGGTGGGAGAGAGAGAGAAATAGACGAAGGGGGAGAGAGAGAGAGAGATAGGCGGAGGGAGAGCGAGAGAGAGAGAGAGCGAGATAGGTGGAGGGAGAGAGAGAGATAGGCGGAGTGAGAGAGCGAGAGAGATAGGCAGAGAGAGAGAGATAGGCGGAGTGAGAGAGAGAGAGAAAGAGATAGGCGGAGGGAGAGAGAGAGAGAGATAGAGAGAGATAGGCGGAGAGGGAGAGAGAAAGAGAAAGATAGGCGGAGAGAGAGATAGGCGGAGGAAGAGAGATAGGTGGAGCGAGAGAGAGAGATAGGCGGAGGGAGAGAGAGTGATAGGCGGAAGGAGAGAGAGAGTGAGAGAGAGAGATCGGCGGAGGGAGAGAGAGAAAGAGAGAGAGATAGGCGGTGGGAGAGAGAGAGATAGACGAAGGGGGAGAGAGAGAGAGATAGGCGGAGGGAGAGAGAGAGAGAGAGAGAGAGAGCGAGACAGGTGGAGGAAGAGAGAGAGACAGAGATAGGCGGAGGGAGAGAGAGAGAGAGATAGGCGGAGAGAGAGAGATAGGCAGCGTGAGAGAGAGAGAGAGAGAGGCAGAGTGAGAGAGCGAGAGAGATAGGCGGAGGGAGAGAGAGAGATAGGCGGAGGGAGAGAGAGAGAGAGATACGCGGAGGTAGAGAGAGAGAGATAGGTGGAGGGAGAGAGAGAGATAGGCGAAGGTAGGGAGAGAGAGAGAGATAGGCGGAGTGAGAGAGCCGGAGAGATAGGCAGAGAGAGAGAGATAGGCGGAGTGAGAGAGAGAGAGAAAGATATAGGCGGAGGGAGAGAGAGTGATAGGCGGAAGGAGAGAGAGAGTGAGAGAGAGAGAGCGAGACAGGTGGAGGAAGGGAGAGAGAGAGAGATAGGCGGAGAGAGAGAGAGATAGGCGGAGGGAGAGAGAGAGCGAGACAGGTGGAGGAAGGGAGAGAGAGAGAGATAGGTGGAGGGAGAGAGAGATAGGCGGAGGGAGAGAGAGATAGGCGGAAGGAGAGAGAAAGTGAGAGAGAGAGATCGGCGGAGGGAGAGAGAGAAAGAGAGAGAGAGAGATAGGCGGTGGGAGAGAAAGAGAGATAGACGAAGGGGGAGAGAGAGAGAGATAGGCGGAGGGAGAGAGAGAGAGAGCGAGATAGGTGGAGGGAGAGAGAGAGATAGGCAGAGAGATAGAGATAGGCGGAGTGAGAGAGAGAGAGAAAGAGATAGGCGGAGGGAGAGAGAGAGAGTGATAGGCGGAAGGAGAGAGAGAGTGAGAGAGAGAGATCGGCGGAGGGAGAGAGAGAAAGAGAGAGCGAGATAGGCGGTGGGAGAGAGAGAGAGATAGACGAAGGGGGAGAGACAGAGAGATAGGCGGAGGGAGAGCGAGAGAGATAGGTGGAGGGAGATAGAGAGAGAGATAGGCGGAGGTAGAGAGAGAGAGATAGGTGGAGGAAGAGAGAGATAGGCGGAGGGAGAGAGAGAGATAGGCGGAAGGAGAGAGAGAGTGAGAGAGAGAGATCGGTGGAGGGAGGGAGAGATAGAGAGAGAGAGAGATAGGCGGTGGGAGAGAGAGAGATATAGATGAAGGGGGAGAGAGAGAGAGAGATCAGTGGAGGGAGAGAGAGAGAGAGAGCGAGACAGGTGGAGGGAGAGAGAGAGAGATAGGCAGAGGGAGAGAGAGAGAGAGATAGGCGGAGAGAGAGAGAGATAGAGACAGGCGGAGGGAGAGAGAGAGAAAGAGATAGGCAGAGGGAGAGAGAGAGATAGGCGGAAGGAGAGAGAGAGTGAGAGAGAGAGATCAGCAGCGGGAGAGAGAGAGATAGGCGAGGGAGAGAGTGAGAGAGAGGAAGATAGGTGGAGGGAGAGAGAGAGATCGGTGGAGGGAGAGTGAGATATGTGGAGGGAGAGAGAGAGAGAGGTGGAGGGAGAGAGTGAGAGAAAGGCGGAGGGAGAGAGAGAGAGAGATAGAGAGAGATAGACGGAGAGGGAGAGAGAGAGAGAAAGATAGGCGGGGAGAGAGAGAGATAGGTGGAGAGGGAGAGAGAGAGATAGGCAGATGGAGAGAGCGAGAGAGAGAGATTGCGGAGGGAGAGAGAGAGAGATAGGTGGAGGGAGAGAGAGCGAGAGAGAGATAGGCGGAAGGAGAGAGAGAGTGAGAGAGAGATCGGCAGAGGGAGAGAGAGAGATAGGCGGAGGGAGAGAGAGAGAGAGGGAGATAGGCGGAGAGAGAGAGAGAGATAGGCGGAGTGAGAGAGTGAGAGAGATAGAGAGAGATAGGCGGAGAGGGAGAGAGAGAGAAAAAGATAGGCAGAGAGAGAGCGAGATAGGCGGAGGGTGAGAGAGAGAGGTAGGCGGAGAAAGAGAGATTGGTGGAGAGAGAGAGAGAGGTAGGCGGAGTGAGAGAGCAAGAGAGATAGGCGGAGGGAGAGAGAGAGAGATGGGTGGAGGGAGAGAGAGATAGGCGGAGGGAGAGAGAGAGATAGGCGGAAGGAGAGAGAGAGTGAGAGAGAGAGATCGGCGGAGGGAGAGAGAGAAAGAGAGAGAGATAGGCGGTGGGAGGGAGGGCGAGATAGATGAAGGGGGAGAGAGAGAGAGAGATAGGCGGATGGAAAAGAGCGAGAGAGAGAGATTGCGGAGGGTGAGAGAGAGATAGGCAGAGGGAGAGAAAGAGAGAGAGAGATAGGCGGAGAGAGAGAGAGATAGGCGGAGTGAGAGAGAGAGAGAGATAGGCGGAGTGAGAGAGAGAGATAGGCGGAGTGAGAGAGAGAGATAGGCGGAGGGAGAGAGAGATAGGCGGAAGGAGAGAGTGAGTGAGAGAGAGAGATCGGCGGAGGGAGAGAGAGAAAGAGACAGAGAGAGATAGGCGGAGTGAGAGAGAGAGAGATAGGCAGAGTGAGAGAGCGAGAGAGATAGGCGGAGGGAGAGAGAGAGAGATAGGTGGAGGGAGAGAGAGAGATAGGCGGAGGGAGAGAGAGAGAGAGATAGGCGGAGGAAGAGAGAGAGAGATAGGTGGAGGGAGAGAGATAGGCGAAGGTAGAGAGAGAGATAGGCGGAAGGAGAGAGAGAGTGAGAGAGAGAGATCAGCGGAGGGAGGAAGAGAAAGAGAGAGAGAGAGATAGGCGGTGGAAGAGAGAGAGATAGGCGAAGGGGGAGAGTGATAGAGATCGGTGGAGGGAGAGAGAGAGAGAGAGAGAGGGAGATAGGTGGAGGGAGAGAGAGAGAGATAGGCAGAGGGAGAGAGAGATAGGCGGAGGGAGAGAGAGAGACAGGCAGAGGGAGAGAGAGAGAGAAAGCGATAGGCGGAGGGAGAGAGAGAGATAGGCGGAAGGAGACAGAGAGAGATCGGCGGAGGGAGAGAGACAGAGATAGGTGAGGGAGAGAGTGAGAGAGAGGGAGATAGGTGGAGGGAGAGAGAGAGATTGGTGGAGGGAGAGAGAGATAGGTGGAGGGAGAGAGAGAGATAGGTGGAGGGAGAGAGAGAGAGAAAGGCGGAGGGAGAGAGAGAGAGATAGAGAGAGATACGCGGAGAGGGAGAGAGAAAGAGAAAGATAGGCGGAGAGAGAGATAGGCGGAGGGAGAGAGATAGGTGGAGAGAGAGAGAGATAGGCAGATGGAGAGAGCGAGAGAGAGAGATTGCGGAGGGAGAGAGAGAGAGAGAGAGATAGGCGGAAAGAGAGAGCGAGAGAGATAGGCGGAGGGAGAGAGAGAGATAGGTGGAGGGAGAGAGAGAGATAGGCGGAGGGAGAGAGAGAGATAGGTGGAAGGAGAGAGAGAGAGTGAGAGAGAGAGATCGGTGGAGGGAGAGAGAGAAAGAGAGAGAGAGAGATAGGCGGTGGGAGAGAGAGAGAGATAAACGAAGGGGGAGAGAGAGAGAGAGATAGGCGGAGGGAGAGAGAGAGAGATAGGGAGAGAGAGAGAGATAGGCGAAGTGAGAGAGTGAGAGAGATAGGCGGAGGGAGAGAGAGAGACATAGGAAGAGGGAGAGAGAGATAGGCGGAGGGAGAGAGAGATAGGCGGAAGGAGAGAGAAAGTGAGAGAGAGAGATCGGCGGAAGGAGAGAGAGAAAGAGAGAGAGAGATAGGCGGTGGGAGAGAGAGAGAGATAGACGAAGGGGGAGAGAGAGAGATATAGGCGGAGGGAGAGAGAGAGAGAGCGAGATAGGTGGAGGGAGAGAGAGAGATAGGCAGAGAGAGAGAGATAGGCGGAGTGAGAGAGAGAGAGAAAGAGATAGGCGGAGGGAGAGAGAGTGATAGGCGGAAGGAGAGAGAGAGTGAGAGAGAGAGATCAGCGGAGGGAGAGAGAGAAAGAGAGAGAGAGAGATAGGCGGTGGGAGAGAGAGAGATAGACGAAGGGGGAGAGAGAGAGAGAGATAGGCGGAGGGAGGGAGAGAGAGAGAGAGAGAGAGAGCGAGACAGGTGGAGGAAGAGAGAGAGAGATAGGTGGAGGGAGAGAGATAGGCGAAGGTAGAGAGAGAGATAGGCGGAAGGAGAGAGAGAGTGAGAGAGAGAGATCAGCGGAGGGAGGAAGAGAAAGAGAGAGAGAGAGATAGGCGGTGGAAGAGAGAGAGATAGGCGAAGGGGGAGAGTGATAGAGATCGGTGGAGGGAGAGAGAGAGAGAGAGAGAGGGAGATAGGTGGAGGGAGAGAGAGAGAGATAGGCGGAAGGAGAGAGAGAGATCGGCGGAGGGAGAGAGACAGAGATAGGTGAGGGAGAGAGTGAGAGAGAGGGAGATAGGCAGAGGGAGAGAGAGAGATTGGTGGAGGGAGAGAGAGATAGGTGGAGGGAGAGAGAGAGATAGGTGGAGGGAGAGAGAGAGAGAAAGGCGGAGGGAGAGAGAGAGAGATAGAGAGAGATACGCGGAGAGGGAGAGAGAAAGAGAAAGATAGGCGGAGAGAGAGATAGGCGGAGGGAGAGAGATAGGTGGAGAGAGAGAGAGATAGGCAGATGGAGAGAGCGAGAGAGAGAGATTGCGGAGGGAGAGAGAGAGAGAGAGATAGCTGGAAAGAGAGAGCGAGAGAGATAGGCGGAGGGAGAGAGAGAGAGATAGGTGGAGGGAGAGAGAGAGATAGGCGGAGGGAGAGAGAGAGATAGGTAGAAGGAGAGAGAGAGAGTGAGAGAGAGAGATCGGTGGAGGGAGAGAGAGAAAGAGAGAGAGAGAGATAGGCGGTGGGAGAGAGAGAGAGATAGACGAAGGGGGAGAGAGAGAGAGAGATAGGCGGATGGAGAGAGAGAGAGATAGGGAGAGAGAGAGAGATAGGCGAAGTGAGAGAGTGAGAGAGATAGGCGGAGGGAGAGAGAGAGACATAGGTGGAGGGAGAGAGAGATAGGCGGAGGGAGAGAGAGATAGGCGGAAGGAGAGAGAAAGTGAGAGAGAGAGATCGGCGGAGGGAGAGAGAGAAAGAGAGAGAGAGAGATAGGCGGTGGGAGAGAGAGAGAGATAGACGAAGGGGGAGAGAGAGAGAGATAGGCAGAGGGAGAGAGAGAGAGAGAGCGAGATAGGTGGAGGGAGAGAGAGAGATAGGCAGAGAGAGAGAGATAGGCGGAGTGAGAGAGAGAGAGAAAGAGATAGGCGGAGGGAGAGAGAGTGATAGGCGGAAGGAGAGAGAGAGTGAGAGAGAGAGATCGGCGGAGGGAGAGAGAGAAAGAGAGAGAGAGAGATAGGCGGTGGGAGAGAGAGAGATAGACGAAGGGGGAGAGGGAGAGAGAGATAGGCGGAGGGAGGGAGAGAGAGAGAGAGAGAGCGAGACAGGTGGAGGAAGAGAGAGAGAGAGAGATAGGCGGAGAGAGAGAGAGATAGGCGGAGTGAGAGAGTGAGAAAGATAGGCGGAGGGAGAGAGAGAGAGATAGGTGGAGGGAGAGAGATAGGCGGAGGGAGAGAGAGATAGGCGGAAGGAGAGAGAAAGTGAGAGAGAGAGATCGGCAGAGGGAGAGAGAGAATGAGAGAGAGAGATAGGCGGTGGCAGAGAGAGAGATAGACGAAGGGGGAGAGAGAGAGAGAGATAGGCGGAGGGAGAGAGAGAGAGAGCTAGGCGGAGAGAGAGAGATAGGCGGCGTGAGAGAGAGAGAGAGATAGGCAGAGTGAGAGAGCGAGAGAGATAGGCGGAGGGAGAGAGAGAGAGAGATAGGTGGAGGGAGAGAGAGATAGGCGGAGGGAGAGAGAGAGAGATAGGCGGAGGTAGAGAGAGAGAAATAGGTGGAGGGAGAGAGAGAGATAGGCGAAGGTAGAGAGAGAGATAGGCGGAAGGAGAGAGAGAGAGTGAGAGAGAGAGATCGGCGGAGGGAGGAAGAGAAAGAGAGAGAGAGAGATAGGCGGTGGGAGAGAGAGAGATAGGCGAAGGGAGAGAGAGAGATAGGCGGAAGGAGAGAGAGAGTGAGAGAGTGAGATCGGCGGAGGGAGAGAGAGAGAGATAGGCGAGGGAGAGAGTGAGAGAGAGAGATCGGCGGAGGGAGAGAGAGAGATAGGCGAGGGAGAGAGTGAGAGAGAGGGAGATAGTCGGAGGGAGAGAGAGAGATTGGTGGAGGGAGAGAGAGATAGGTGGAGGGAGAGAGAGAGATAGGTGGAGGGAGAGAGAGAGAGAAAGGCGGAGGGAGAGAGAGATAGGTGGAGGGAGAGAGAGAGATAGGTGGAGGGAGAGAGAGAGAGAAAGGCGGAGAGAGAGAGAGAGAGAGATAGAGTGAGATAGGCGGAGAGGGAGAGAGAGAGAGAAAGATAGGCGGAGAGAGAGATAGGCGGAGGGAGAGAGATAGGTGGAGAGAGAGAGATAGGCAGATGGAGAGAGCGAGAGAGAGAGATTGCGGAGGGAGAGAGAGATATATAGGCAGAGGGAGAGAGAGAGAGAGATAGGCGGAGAGAGAGAGAGATAGGCGTAGTGGGAGAGAGAGAGAGAGATAAGCGGTGGGAGAGAGAGAAAGAGAGAGAGAGAGAGATAGGCGTAGAGAGAGAGAGAAAGAGAGAGAGAGAGAGATAGGCGGAGAGAGAGAGAGATAGGCGTAGTGGGAGAGAGAGAGAGAGATAAGCGGTGGGAGAGAGAGAGAGAGACAGGCGGAGGGAGAGAGAGAGAGAAAGAGATAGGCGGAGGGAGAGAGAGAGATAGGCGGAAGGAGAGAGAGAGTGAGAGAGAGAGATCGGCGGAGGGAGAGAGAGAAAGAGAGAGAGAGAGATAGGTGGTGGGAGAGAGAGAGAGATAGGCGAGGGAGAGAGTGAGAGAGAGGGAGATAGGCAGAGGGAGAGAGAGAGATAGGCGGAAGGAGAGAGAGAGTGAGAGAGAGAGATAGGTGGAGGGAGAGAGAGAGAGAAAGGCGAGGGAGAGAGTGAGAGAGAGGGAGATAGGTGGAGGGAGAGAGAGAGATTGGTGGAGGGAGAGAGAGATAGGTGGAGGGAGAGAGAGAGATAGGTGGAGGGAGAGAGAGAGAGAAAGGCGGAGGGAGAGAGAGAGATCGAGAGAGATAGGCGGATGGAGAGAGAGAGAGAAAGAGATAGGCGGAGGGAGAGAGAGTGATAGGCAGATGGAGAGAGCGAGAGAGAGAGATTGCGGAGGGAGAGAGAGATAGATAGGCGGAGGGAGAGAGAGAGAGAGATAGAGAGAGATAGGCGGAGAGGGAGAGAGAATGAGAAAGATAGGCAGAGAGAGAGATAGGCGGAGGGAGAGAGATAGGTGGAGAGAGAGAGAGATAGGCGGATGGAGAGAGCGAGAGAGAGAGATTGCGGAGGGAGAGAGAGATAGATAGGCGGAGGGAGAGAGAGAGAGAGAGAGATAGGCGGAAAGAGAGACAGAGTGAGAGAAAGATCGGCGCAGGGAGAGAGAGATAGGCGGAGTGAGAGAGAAAGAGAGATAGGCGGAGGGAGAGAGAGAGAGATAGGTGGAGGGAGAGAGAGATAGGCGGAGGGAGAGAGAGAGATAGGTGGAAGGAGAGAGAGAGAGTGAGAGAGAGATCGGTGGAGGGAGAGAGAGAAAGAGAGAGAGAGAGATAGGCGGTGGGAGAGAGAGAGAGATAGACGAAGGGATAGAGAGAGAGAGAGATAGGCGGAGGGAGAGAGAGAGAGAGATAGGCAGAGAGAGAGAGATTTAGGCGGAGGGAGAGAGAGAGAGATAGGCGGAGTGAGAGAGTGAGAGAGATAGGCGGAGGGAGAGAGAGAGAGATAGGTGGAGGGAGAGAGAGATAGGCGGAGGGAGAGAGAGATAGGCGGAAGGAGAGAGAAAGTGAGAGAGAGAGATCGGCGGAGGGAGAGAGAGAAAGAGAGAGAGAGAGATAGGCGGTGGGAGAGAGAGAGAGATAGACGAAGGGGGAGAGAGAGAGAGATAGGCGGAGGGAGAGCGAGAGAGAGAGAGAGCGAGATAGGTGGAGGGAGAGAGAGAGATAGGCGGAGTGAGAGAGCGAGAGAGATAGGCAGAGAGAGAGATAGGTGGAGTGAGAGAGAGAGAGAAAGAGATAGGCGGAGGGAGAGAGAGAGAGAGATAGAGAGAGATAGGCGGAGAGGGAGAGAGAAAGAGAAAGATAGGCGGAGAGAGAGATAGGCGGAGGAAGAGAGATAGGTGGAGCGAGAGAGAGAGATAGGCGGAGGGAGAGAGATAGGTGGAGAGAGAGAGAGAGAAAGAGATAGGCGGAGGGAGAGAGAGTGATAGGCGGAAGGAGAGAGAGAGTGAGAGAGAGAGATCGGCGGAGGGAGAGAGAGAAAGAGAGAGTGATAGGCGGTGGGAGAGAGAGAGATAGACGAAGGGGGAGAGAGAGAGAGATAGGCGGAGGGAGAGAGAGAGAGAGAGAGAGAGCGAGACAGGTGGAGGAAGAGAGAGAGAGATAGGTGGAGGGAGAGAGATAGGCGGAGGGAGAGAGAGATAGACGGAAGGAGAGAGAAAGTGAGAGAGAGAGATCGGCGGAGGGAGAGAGAGAATGAGAGAGAGAGATAGGCGGTGGCAGAGAGAGAGATAGACGAAGGGGGAGAGAGAGAGAGAGATAGGCGGAGGGAGAGAGAGAGAGAGCTAGGCGGAGAGAGAGAGATAGGCGGCGTGAGAGAGAGAGAGATAGGCAGAGTGAGAGAGCGAGAGAGATAGGCGGAGGGAGAGAGAGAGAGATAGGTGGAGGGAGAGAGAGATAGGCGGAGGGAGAGAGAGAGAGATAGGTGGAGGGAGAGAGAGATAGGCGGAGGGAGAGAGAGAGAGATAGGCGGAGGTAGAGAGAGAGAAATAGGTGGAGTGAGAGAGAGAGATAGGCGAAGGTAGAGAGAGAGATAGGCGGAAGGAGAGAGAGAGAGTGAGAGAGAGAGATCGGCGGAGGGAGGAAGAGAAAGAGAGAGAGAGAGATAGGCGGTGGGAGAGAGAGAGATAGGCGAAGGGAGAGAGAGAGATAGGCGGAAGGAGAGAGAGAGTGAGAGAGTGAGATCGGCGGAGGGAGAGAGAGAGAGATAGGCGAGGGAGAGAGTGAGAGAGAGGGAGATAGGCAGAGGGAGAGAGAGAGATAGGCGGAAGGAGAGAGAGAGGGAGAGAGAGAGATAGGCGGAAGGAGAGAGAGAGTGAGAGAGAGAGATAGGTGGAGGGAGAGAGCGAGAGAAAGGCGAGGGAGAGAGTGAGAGAGAGGGAGATAGGTGGAGGGAGAGAGAGAGATTGGTGGAGGGAGAGAGAGATAGGTGGAGGGAGAGAGAGAGATAGGTGGAGGGAGAGAGAGAGAGAAAGGCGGAGGGAGAGAGAGAGATAGAGAGAGATAGGCGGATGGAGAGAGAGAGAGAAAGAGATAGGCGGAGGGAGAGAGAGTGATAGGCAGATGGAGAGAGCGAGAGAGAGAGATTGCGGAGGGAGAGAGAGATAGATAGGCGGAGGGAGAGAGAGAGAGAGATAGAGAGAGATAGGCGGAGAGGGAGAGAGAAAAAGAAAGATAGGCGGAGAGAGAGATAGGCGAAGGGAGAGAGATAGGTGGAGAGAGAGAGAGATAGGCGGATGGAGAGAGCGAGAGAGAGAGATTGCGGAGGGAGAGAGAGATAGATAGGCGGAGGGAGAGAGAGATAGGCGGAAAGAGAGACAGAGTGAGAGAAAGATCGGCGCAGGGAGAGAGAGATAGGCGGAGTGAGAGAGAAAGAGAGATAGGCGGAGGGAGAGAGAGAGAGATAGGTGGAGGGAGAGAGAGATAGGCGGAGGGAGAGAGAGAGATAGGTGGAAGGAGAGAGAGTGAGAGAGAGAGATCGGTGGAGGGAGAGAGAGAAAGAGAGAGAGAGAGATAGGCGGTGGGAGAGAGAGAGAGATAGACGAAGGGGGAGAGAGAGAGAGAGATAGGCGGAGGGAGAGAGAGAGAGAGATAGGCAGAGAGAGAGATTTAGGCGGAGGGAGAGAGAGAGAGATAGGCGGAGTGAGAGAGTGAGAGAGATAGGCGGAGGGAGAGAGAGAGAGATAGGTGGAGGGAGAGAGAGATAGGCGGAGGGAGAGAGAGATAGGCGGAAGGAGAGAGAAAGTGAGAGAGAGAGATCGGCGGAGGGAGAGAGAGAAAGAGAGAGAGAGAGATAGGCGGTGGGAGAGAGAGAGAGATAGACGAAGGGGGAGAGAGAGAGAGATAGGCGGAGGGAGAGCGAGAGAGAGAGAGAGAGCGAGATAGGTGGAGGGAGAGAGAGAGATAGGCGGAGTGAGAGAGCGAGAGAGATAGGCAGAGAGAGAGAGATAGGCGGAGTGAGAGAGAGAGAGAAAGAGATAGGCGGAAGGAGAGAGAAAGAGAGATAGAGAGAGATAGGCGGAGAGGGAGAGAGAAAGAGAAAGATAGGCGGAGAGAGAGATAGGCGGAGGAAGAGAGATAGGTGGAGCGAGAGAGAGAGATAGGCGGAGGGAGAGGGATAGGTGGAGAGAGAGAGAGAGAAAGAGATAGGCGGAGGGAGAGAGAGTGATAGGCGGAAGGAGAGAGAGAGAGTGAGAGAGAGAGATCGGCGGAGGGAGAGAGAGAAAGAGAGAGTGATAGGCGGTGGGAGAGAGAGAGATAGACGAAGGGGGAGAGAGAGAGAGATAGGCGGAGGGAGAGAGAGAGAGAGAGAGAGAGCGAGACAGGTGGAGGAAGAGAGAGAGACAGAGATAGGCGGAGGGAGAGAGAGAGAGAGATAGGCGGAGAGAGAGAGATAGGCGGCATGAGAGAGAGAGAGATAGGCAGAGTGAGAGAGCGAGAGAGATAGGCGGAGGGAGAGAGAGATAGGCGGAGGGAGAGAGAGAGAGAGATAGGCGGAGGGAGAGAGAGAGAGAGAGATAGGCGGAGGTAGAGAGAGAGAGATAGGTGGAGGGAGAGAGAGAGATAGGCGAAGGTAGAGAGAGAGATAGGCGGAAGGAGAGAGAGAGTGAGAGAGAGAGAGCGAGATAGGTGGAGGGAGAGAGAGAGAGAGAGATAGGCGGAAAGAGAGAGCGAGAGAGATAGGCGGAGGGAGAGAGAGAGATAGGTGGAGGGAGAGAGAGAGATAGGCGGAGGGAGAGAGAGAGATAGGTGGAAGGAGAGAGAGAGAGTGAGAGAGAGAGATCGGTGGAGGGAGAGAGAGAAAGAGAGAGAGAGAGATAGGCGGTGGGAGAGAGAGAGAGATAAACGAAGGGGGAGAGAGAGAGAGAGATAGGCGGAGGGAGAGAGAGAGAGATAGGGAGAGAGAGAGAGATAGGCGAAGTGAGAGAGTGAGAGAGATAGGCGGAGGGAGAGAGAGAGACATAGGAAGAGGGAGAGAGAGATAGGCGGAGGGAGAGAGAGATAGGCGGAAGGAGAGAGAAAGTGAGAGAGAGAGATCGGCGGAAGGAGAGAGAGAAAGAGAGAGAGAGATAGGCGGTGGGAGAGAGAGAGAGATAGACGAAGGGGGAGAGAGAGAGATATAGGCGGAGGGAGAGAGAGAGAGAGCGAGATAGGTGGAGGGAGAGAGAGAGATAGGCAGAGAGAGAGAGATAGGCGGAGTGAGAGAGAGAGAGAAAGAGATAGGCGGAGGGAGAGAGAGTGATAGGCGGAAGGAGAGAGAGAGTGAGAGAGAGAGATCAGCGGAGGGAGAGAGAGAAAGAGAGAGAGAGAGATAGGCGGTGGGAGAGAGAGAGATAGACGAAGGGGGAGAGAGAGAGAGAGATAGGCGGAGGGAGGGAGAGAGAGAGAGAGAGAGAGAGCGAGACAGGTGGAGGAAGAGAGAGAGAGATAGGTGGAGGGAGAGAGATAGGCGAAGGTAGAGAGAGAGATAGGCGGAAGGAGAGAGAGAGTGAGAGAGAGAGATCAGCGGAGGGAGGAAGAGAAAGAGAGAGAGAGAGATAGGCGGTGGAAGAGAGAGAGATAGGCGAAGGGGGAGAGTGATAGAGATCGGTGGAGGGAGAGAGAGAGAGAGAGAGAGGGAGATAGGTGGAGGGAGAGAGAGAGATAGGCGGAAGGAGAGAGAGAGATCGGCGGAGGGAGAGAGACAGAGATAGGTGAGGGAGAGAGTGAGAGAGAGGGAGATAGGCAGAGGGAGAGAGAGAGATTGGTGGAGGGAGAGAGAGATAGGTGGAGGGAGAGAGAGAGATAGGTGGAGGGAGAGAGAGAGAGAAAGGCGGAGGGAGAGAGAGAGAGATAGAGAGAGATACGCGGAGAGGGAGAGAGAAAGAGAAAGATAGGCGGAGAGAGAGATAGGCGGAGGGAGAGAGATAGGTGGAGAGAGAGAGAGATAGGCAGATGGAGAGAGCGAGAGAGAGAGATTGCGGAGGGAGAGAGAGAGAGAGAGATAGCTGGAAAGAGAGAGCGAGAGAGATAGGCGGAGGGAGAGAGAGAGAGATAGGTGGAGGGAGAGAGAGAGATAGGCGGAGGGAGAGAGAGAGATAGGTAGAAGGAGAGAGAGAGAGTGAGAGAGAGAGATCGGTGGAGGGAGAGAGAGAAAGAGAGAGAGAGAGATAGGCGGTGGGAGAGAGAGAGAGATAGACGAAGGGGGAGAGAGAGAGAGAGATAGGCGGATGGAGAGAGAGAGAGATAGGGAGAGAGAGAGAGATAGGCGAAGTGAGAGAGTGAGAGAGATAGGCGGAGGGAGAGAGAGAGACATAGGTGGAGGGAGAGAGAGATAGGCGGAGGGAGAGAGAGATAGGCGGAAGGAGAGAGAAAGTGAGAGAGAGAGATCGGCGGAGGGAGAGAGAGAAAGAGAGAGAGAGAGATAGGCGGTGGGAGAGAGAGAGAGATAGACGAAGGGGGAGAGAGAGAGAGATAGGCAGAGGGAGAGAGAGAGAGAGAGCGAGATAGGTGGAGGGAGAGAGAGAGATAGGCAGAGAGAGAGAGATAGGCGGAGTGAGAGAGAGAGAGAAAGAGATAGGCGGAGGGAGAGAGAGTGATAGGCGGAAGGAGAGAGAGAGTGAGAGAGAGAGATCGGCGGAGGGAGAGAGAGAAAGAGAGAGAGAGAGATAGGCGGTGGGAGAGAGAGAGATAGACGAAGGGGGAGAGGGAGAGAGAGATAGGCGGAGGGAGGGAGAGAGAGAGAGAGAGAGCGAGACAGGTGGAGGAAGAGAGAGAGAGAGAGATAGGCGGAGAGAGAGAGAGATAGGCGGAGTGAGAGAGTGAGAAAGATAGGCGGAGGGAGAGAGAGAGAGATAGGTGGAGGGAGAGAGATAGGCGGAGGGAGAGAGAGATAGGCGGAAGGAGAGAGAAAGTGAGAGAGAGAGATCGGCAGAGGGAGAGAGAGAATGAGAGAGAGAGATAGGCGGTGGCAGAGAGAGAGATAGACGAAGGGGGAGAGAGAGAGAGAGATAGGCGGAGGGAGAGAGAGAGAGAGCTAGGCGGAGAGAGAGAGATAGGCGGCGTGAGAGAGAGAGAGAGATAGGCAGAGTGAGAGAGCGAGAGAGATAGGCGGAGGGAGAGAGAGAGAGAGATAGGTGGAGGGAGAGAGAGATAGGCGGAGGGAGAGAGAGAGAGATAGGCGGAGGTAGAGAGAGAGAAATAGGTGGAGGGAGAGAGAGAGATAGGCGAAGGTAGAGAGAGAGATAGGCGGAAGGAGAGAGAGAGAGTGAGAGAGAGAGATCGGCGGAGGGAGGAAGAGAAAGAGAGAGAGAGAGATAGGCGGTGGGAGAGAGAGAGATAGGCGAAGGGAGAGAGAGAGATAGGCGGAAGGAGAGAGAGAGTGAGAGAGTGAGATCGGCGGAGGGAGAGAGAGAGAGATAGGCGAGGGAGAGAGTGAGAGAGAGAGATCGGCGGAGGGAGAGAGAGAGATAGGCGAGGGAGAGAGTGAGAGAGAGGGAGATAGTCGGAGGGAGAGAGAGAGATTGGTGGAGGGAGAGAGAGATAGGTGGAGGGAGAGAGAGAGATAGGTGGAGGGAGAGAGAGAGAGAAAGGCGGAGGGAGAGAGAGATAGGTGGAGGGAGAGAGAGAGATAGGTGGAGGGAGAGAGAGAGAGAAAGGCGGAGAGAGAGAGAGAGAGAGATAGAGTGAGATAGGCGGAGAGGGAGAGAGAGAGAGAAAGATAGGCGGAGAGAGAGATAGGCGGAGGGAGAGAGATAGGTGGAGAGAGAGAGATAGGCAGATGGAGAGAGCGAGAGAGAGAGATTGCGGAGGGAGAGAGAGATATATAGGCAGAGGGAGAGAGAGAGAGAGATAGGCGGAGAGAGAGAGAGATAGGCGTAGTGGGAGAGAGAGAGAGAGATAAGCGGTGGGAGAGAGAGAAAGAGAGAGAGAGAGAGATAGGCGTAGAGAGAGAGAGAAAGAGAGAGAGAGAGAGATAGGCGGAGAGAGAGAGAGATAGGCGTAGTGGGAGAGAGAGAGAGAGATAAGCGGTGGGAGAGAGAGAGAGAGACAGGCGGAGGGAGAGAGAGAGAGAAAGAGATAGGCGGAGGGAGAGAGAGAGATAGGCGGAAGGAGAGAGAGAGTGAGAGAGAGAGATCGGCGGAGGGAGAGAGAGAAAGAGAGAGAGAGAGATAGGTGGTGGGAGAGAGAGAGAGATAGGCGAGGGAGAGAGTGAGAGAGAGGGAGATAGGCAGAGGGAGAGAGAGAGATAGGCGGAAGGAGAGAGAGAGTGAGAGAGAGAGATAGGTGGAGGGAGAGAGAGAGAGAAAGGCGAGGGAGAGAGTGAGAGAGAGGGAGATAGGTGGAGGGAGAGAGAGAGATTGGTGGAGGGAGAGAGAGATAGGTGGAGGGAGAGAGAGAGATAGGTGGAGGGAGAGAGAGAGAGAAAGGCGGAGGGAGAGAGAGAGATCGAGAGAGATAGGCGGATGGAGAGAGAGAGAGAAAGAGATAGGCGGAGGGAGAGAGAGTGATAGGCAGATGGAGAGAGCGAGAGAGAGAGATTGCGGAGGGAGAGAGAGATAGATAGGCGGAGGGAGAGAGAGAGAGAGATAGAGAGAGATAGGCGGAGAGGGAGAGAGAATGAGAAAGATAGGCAGAGAGAGAGATAGGCGGAGGGAGAGAGATAGGTGGAGAGAGAGAGAGATAGGCGGATGGAGAGAGCGAGAGAGAGAGATTGCGGAGGGAGAGAGAGATAGATAGGCGGAGGGAGAGAGAGAGAGAGAGAGATAGGCGGAAAGAGAGACAGAGTGAGAGAAAGATCGGCGCAGGGAGAGAGAGATAGGCGGAGTGAGAGAGAAAGAGAGATAGGCGGAGGGAGAGAGAGAGAGATAGGTGGAGGGAGAGAGAGATAGGCGGAGGGAGAGAGAGAGATAGGTGGAAGGAGAGAGAGAGAGTGAGAGAGAGATCGGTGGAGGGAGAGAGAGAAAGAGAGAGAGAGAGATAGGCGGTGGGAGAGAGAGAGAGATAGACGAAGGGGGAGAGAGAGAGAGAGATAGGCGGAGGGAGAGAGAGAGAGAGATAGGCAGAGAGAGAGAGATTTAGGCGGAGGGAGAGAGAGAGAGATAGGCGGAGTGAGAGAGTGAGAGAGATAGGCGGAGGGAGAGAGAGAGAGATAGGTGGAGGGAGAGAGAGATAGGCGGAGGGAGAGAGAGATAGGCGGAAGGAGAGAGAAAGTGAGAGAGAGAGATCGGCGGAGGGAGAGAGAGAAAGAGAGAGAGAGAGATAGGCGGTGGGAGAGAGAGAGAGATAGACGAAGGGGGAGAGAGAGAGAGATAGGCGGAGGGAGAGCGAGAGAGAGAGAGAGCGAGATAGGTGGAGGGAGAGAGAGAGATAGGCGGAGTGAGAGAGCGAGAGAGATAGGCAGAGAGAGAGAGATAGGTGGAGTGAGAGAGAGAGAGAAAGAGATAGGCGGAGGGAGAGAGAGAGAGAGATAGAGAGAGATAGGCGGAGAGGGAGAGAGAAAGAGAAAGATAGGCGGAGAGAGAGATAGGCGGAGGAAGAGAGATAGGTGGAGCGAGAGAGAGAGATAGGCGGAGGGAGAGAGATAGGTGGAGAGAGAGAGAGAGAAAGAGATAGGCGGAGGGAGAGAGAGTGATAGGCGGAAGGAGAGAGAGAGTGAGAGAGAGAGATCGGCGGAGGGAGAGAGAGAAAGAGAGAGTGATAGGCGGTGGGAGAGAGAGAGATAGACGAAGGGGGAGAGAGAGAGAGATAGGCGGAGGGAGAGAGAGAGAGAGAGAGAGAGCGAGACAGGTGGAGGAAGAGAGAGAGAGATAGGTGGAGGGAGAGAGATAGGCGGAGGGAGAGAGAGATAGACGGAAGGAGAGAGAAAGTGAGAGAGAGAGATCGGCGGAGGGAGAGAGAGAATGAGAGAGAGAGATAGGCGGTGGCAGAGAGAGAGATAGACGAAGGGGGAGAGAGAGAGAGAGATAGGCGGAGGGAGAGAGAGAGAGAGCTAGGCGGAGAGAGAGAGATAGGCGGCGTGAGAGAGAGAGAGATAGGCAGAGTGAGAGAGCGAGAGAGATAGGCGGAGGGAGAGAGAGAGAGATAGGTGGAGGGAGAGAGAGATAGGCGGAGGGAGAGAGAGAGAGATAGGCGGAGGTAGAGAGAGAGAAATAGGTGGAGTGAGAGAGAGAGATAGGCGAAGGTAGAGAGAGAGATAGGCGGAAGGAGAGAGAGAGAGTGAGAGAGAGAGATCGGCGGAGGGAGGAAGAGAAAGAGAGAGAGAGAGATAGGCGGTGGGAGAGAGAGAGATAGGCGAAGGGAGAGAGAGAGATAGGCGGAAGGAGAGAGAGAGTGAGAGAGTGAGATCGGCGGAGGGAGAGAGAGAGAGATAGGCGAGGGAGAGAGTGAGAGAGAGGGAGATAGGCAGAGGGAGAGAGAGAGATAGGCGGAAGGAGAGAGAGAGGGAGAGAGAGAGATAGGCGGAAGGAGAGAGAGAGTGAGAGAGAGAGATAGGTGGAGGGAGAGAGCGAGAGAAAGGCGAGGGAGAGAGTGAGAGAGAGGGAGATAGGTGGAGGGAGAGAGAGAGATTGGTGGAGGGAGAGAGAGATAGGTGGAGGGAGAGAGAGAGATAGGTGGAGGGAGAGAGAGAGAGAAAGGCGGAGGGAGAGAGAGAGATAGAGAGAGATAGGCGGATGGAGAGAGAGAGAGAAAGAGATAGGCGGAGGGAGAGAGAGTGATAGGCAGATGGAGAGAGCGAGAGAGAGAGATTGCGGAGGGAGAGAGAGATAGATAGGCGGAGGGAGAGAGAGAGAGAGATAGAGAGAGATAGGCGGAGAGGGAGAGAGAAAAAGAAAGATAGGCGGAGAGAGAGATAGGCGGAGGGAGAGAGATAGGTGGAGAGAGAGAGAGATAGGCGGATGGAGAGAGCGAGAGAGAGAGATTGCGGAGGGAGAGAGAGATAGATAGGCGGAGGGAGAGAGAGATAGGCGGAAAGAGAGACAGAGTGAGAGAAAGATCGGCGCAGGGAGAGAGAGATAGGCGGAGTGAGAGAGAAAGAGAGATAGGCGGAGGGAGAGAGAGAGAGATAGGTGGAGGGAGAGAGAGATAGGCGGAGGGAGAGAGAGAGATAGGTGGAAGGAGAGAGAGTGAGAGAGAGAGATCGGTGGAGGGAGAGAGAGAAAGAGAGAGAGAGAGATAGGCGGTGGGAGAGAGAGAGAGATAGACGAAGGGGGAGAGAGAGAGAGAGATAGGCGGAGGGAGAGAGAGAGAGAGATAGGCAGAGAGAGAGATTTAGGCGGAGGGAGAGAGAGAGAGATAGGCGGAGTGAGAGAGTGAGAGAGATAGGCGGAGGGAGAGAGAGAGAGATAGGTGGAGGGAGAGAGAGATAGGCGGAGGGAGAGAGAGATAGGCGGAAGGAGAGAGAAAGTGAGAGAGAGAGATCGGCGGAGGGAGAGAGAGAAAGAGAGAGAGAGAGATAGGCGGTGGGAGAGAGAGAGAGATAGACGAAGGGGGAGAGAGAGAGAGATAGGCGGAGGGAGAGCGAGAGAGAGAGAGAGAGCGAGATAGGTGGAGGGAGAGAGAGAGATAGGCGGAGTGAGAGAGCGAGAGAGATAGGCAGAGAGAGAGAGATAGGCGGAGTGAGAGAGAGAGAGAAAGAGATAGGCGGAAGGAGAGAGAAAGAGAGATAGAGAGAGATAGGCGGAGAGGGAGAGAGAAAGAGAAAGATAGGCGGAGAGAGAGATAGGCGGAGGAAGAGAGATAGGTGGAGCGAGAGAGAGAGATAGGCGGAGGGAGAGGGATAGGTGGAGAGAGAGAGAGAGAAAGAGATAGGCGGAGGGAGAGAGAGTGATAGGCGGAAGGAGAGAGAGAGAGTGAGAGAGAGAGATCGGCGGAGGGAGAGAGAGAAAGAGAGAGTGATAGGCGGTGGGAGAGAGAGAGATAGACGAAGGGGGAGAGAGAGAGAGATAGGCGGAGGGAGAGAGAGAGAGAGAGAGAGAGCGAGACAGGTGGAGGAAGAGAGAGAGACAGAGATAGGCGGAGGGAGAGAGAGAGAGAGATAGGCGGAGAGAGAGAGATAGGCGGCATGAGAGAGAGAGAGATAGGCAGAGTGAGAGAGCGAGAGAGATAGGCGGAGGGAGAGAGAGATAGGCGGAGGGAGAGAGAGAGAGAGATAGGCGGAGGGAGAGAGAGAGAGAGAGATAGGCGGAGGTAGAGAGAGAGAGATAGGTGGAGGGAGAGAGAGAGATAGGCGAAGGTAGAGAGAGAGATAGGCGGAAGGAGAGAGAGAGTGAGAGAGAGAGAGCGAGATAGGTGGAGGGAGAGAGAGAGAGAGAGATAGGCAGAGGGAGAGAGAGAGAAAGCGATAGGCAGACGGAGAGAGAGATAGGCGGAAGGAGAGAGAGTGAGAGAGAGAGATCGGCGGAGGGAGAGAGAGAGATAGGCGAGGGAGAGAGTGAGAGAGAGGGAGATAGGCGGAGGGAGAGAGAGAGATTGGTGGAGGGAGAGAGAGATAGGTGGAGGGAGAGAGAGAGATAGGTGGAGGGAGAGAGAGAGAGAAAGGCGGAGGGAGAGAGAGATAGGTGGAGGGAGAGAGAGAGATAGGTGGAGGGAGGAGAGAGAGAGAAAGGCGGAGGGAGAGAGAGAGAGAGATAGAGTGAGATAGGCGGAGAGGGAGAGAGAGAGAGAAAGATAGGCGGAGAGAGAGATAGGCGGAGGGAGAGAGATAGGTGGAGAGAGAGAGATAGGCAGATGGAGAGAGCGAGAGAGAGAGATTGCGGAGGGAGAGAGAGATATATAGGCGGAGGGAGAGAGAGAGAGAGATAGGCGGAAAGAAGACAGAGTGAGAGAGAGATCGGCGGAGGGAGAGAGAGAGAGATAGGCGGAGTGAGAGAGAGAGAGAGATAGGCGGAGGGAGAGAGAGAGAGATAGGTGGAGGGAGAGAGAGATAGGCGGAGGGAGAGAGAGAGAGACAGGCGGAAGGAGAGAGAGAGAGTGAGAGAGAGAGATCGGTGGAGGGAGAGAGAGAAAGAGAGAGAGAGAGAGATAGGTGTTGGGAGAGAAAGAGAGATAGACGAAGGTGGAGAGAGAGAGAGAGATAGGCGGAGGGAGAGACAGAGAGAGAGCGAGATAGGCGGAGGGAGAGAGAGAGAGATAGGTGGAGAGAGATAGATAGGCGGAGTGAGAGAGAGAGAGAAAGAGATAGGCGGAGGGAGGGAGAGAGATAGGCGGAAGGAGAGAGAAAGTGAGAGAGAGAGATCAGCGTAGGGAGAGAGAGAAAGAGAGAGAGAGAGATTGGCGGCGGGAGAGAGAGAGATAGACGAAGGGGTAGAGCGAGAGAGATAGGCGGAGGGAGAGAGAGAGATAGGTGGAGGGAGAGAGAGATAGGTGGAAGGAGAGAGAGAGTGAGAGAGAGAGATCGGCGGAGGGAGAGAGAGAAAGAGAGAGAGAGAGATAGGCGGTGGGAGAGAGAGAGAGACAGACGAAGGGGGAGAGAGAGAGAGAGAGATAGGCGGAGGGAGAGAGAGAGAGAGCGAGATAGGTGTAGGGAGAGAGAGAGAGAGAGATAGGCAGAGGGAGATAGGCGGAGAGAGAGAGAGAGAGATAGGCGGAGTGACAGAGAGAGAGAAAGAGATATGCGGAGGGAGGGAGAGAGATAGGCGGAAGGAGAGAGAAAGTGAGGGAGAGAGATCAGCGGAGGGAGAGAGAGAAAGAGAGAGAGAGAGAGATAGGCGGAGAGAGAGAGAGATAGGCGTAGTGGGAGAGAGAGAGAGAGATAGGCGGTGGGAGAGAGAGAGAGAGACAGGCGGAGGGAGAGAGAGAGAGAAAGAGATAGGCGGAGGGAGAGAGAGAGATAGGCGGAAGGAGAGAGAGAGTGAGAGAGAGAGATCGGCGGAGGGAGAGAGAGAAAGAGAGAGAGAGAGATAGGTGGTGGGAGAGAGAGAGAGATAGGCGAGGGAGAGAGTGAGAGAGAGGGAGATAGGCAGAGGGAGAGAGAGAGATAGGCGGAAGGAGAGAGAGAGTGAGAGAGAGAGATAGGTGGAGGGAGAGAGAGAGAGAAAGGCGAGGGAGAGAGTGAGAGAGAGGGAGATAGGTGGAGGGAGAGAGAGATTGGTGGAGGGAGAGAGAGATATGTGGAGGGAGAGAGAGATAGGTGGAGGGAGAGAGAGAGAGAAAGGCGGAGGGAGAGAGAGAGATAGAGAGAGATAGGCGGATGGAGAGAGAGAGAGAAAGAGATAGGCGGAGGGAGAGAGAGTGATAGGCAGATGGAGAGAGCGAGAGAGAGAGATTGCGGAGGGAGAGAGAGATAGATAGGCGGAGGGAGAGAGAGAGAGAGATAGAGAGAGATAGGCGGAGAGGGAGAGAGAAAGAGAAAGATAGGCGGAGAGAGAGATAGGCGGAGGGAGAGAGATAGGTGGAGAGAGAGAGAGATAGGCGGATGGAGAGAGCGAGAGAGAGAGATTGCGGAGGGAGAGAGAGATAGATAGGCGGAGGTAGAGAGAGATAGGCGGAAAGAGAGACAGAGTGAGAGAAAGATCGGCGCAGGGAGAGAGAGATAGGCGGAGTGAGAGAGAAAGAGAGATAGGCGGAGGGAGAGAGAGAGAGATAGGTGGAGGGAGAGAGAGATAGGCGGAGGGAGAGAGAGAGATAGGTGGAAGGAGAGAGAGAGAGTGAGAGAGAGAGATCGGTGGAGGGAGAGAGAGAAAGAGAGAGAGAGAGATAGGCGGTGGGAGAGAGAGAGAGATAGACGAAGGGGGAGAGAGAGAGAGAGATAGGCGGAGGGAGAGAGAGAGAGAGATAGGCAGAGAGAGAGAGATTTAGGCGGAGGGAGAGAGAGAGAGATAGGCGGAGTGAGAGAGTGAGAGAGATAGGCGGAGGGAGAGAGAGAGAGAGATAGGTGGAGGGAGAGAGAGATAGGCGGAGGGAGAGAGAGATAGGCGGAAGGAGAGAGAAAGTGAGAGAGAGAGATCGGCGGAGGGAGAGAGAGAAAGAGAGAGAGAGAGATAGGCGGTGGGAGAGAGAGAGAGATAGACGAAGGGGGAGAGAGAGAGAGATAGGCGGAGGGAGAGCGAGAGAGAGAGAGAGAGCGAGATAGGTGGAGGGAGAGAGAGAGATAGGCGGAGTGAGAGAGCGAGAGAGATAGGCAGAGAGAGAGAGATAGGCGGAGTGAGAGAGAGAGAGAAAGAGATAGGCGGAGGGAGAGAGAGAGAGAGATGGAGAGAGATAGGCGGAGAGGGAGAGAGAAAGAGAAAGATAGGCGGAGAGAAAGATAGGCGGAGGAAGAGAGATAGGTGGAGCGAGAGAGAGAGATAGGCGGAGGGAGAGGGATAGGTGGAGAGAGAGAGAGAGAAAGAGATAGGCGGAGGGAGTGAGAGTGATAGGCGGAAGGAGAGAGAGAGTGAGAGAGAGAGATCGGCGGAGGGAGAGAGAGAAAGAGAGAGTGATAGGCGGTGGGAGAGAGAGAGATAGATGAAGGGGGAGAGAGAGAGAGATAGGCGGAGGGAGAGAGAGAGAGAGAGAGAGAGAGAGAGCGAGACAGGTGGAGGAAAAGAGAGAGACAGAGATAGGCGGAGGGAGAGAGAGAGAGAGATAGGCGGAGAGAGAGAGATAGGCGGCATGAGAGAGAGAGAGATAGGCAGAGTGAGAGAGCGAGAGAGATAGGCGGAGGGAGAGAGAGATAGGCGGAGGGAGAGAGAGAGAGAGATAGGCGGAGGGAGAGAGAGAGAGAGATAGGCGGAGGTAGAGAGAGAGAGATAGGTGGAGGGAGAGAGAGAGATAGGCGAAGGTAGAGAGAGAGATAGGCGGAAGGAGAGAGAGAGTGAGAGAGAGAGAGCGAGATAGGTGGAGGGAGAGAGAGAGAGAGAGATAGGCAGAGGGAGAGAGAGAGAAAGCGATAGGCAGACGGAGAGAGAGATAGGCGGAAGGAGAGAGAGTGAGAGAGAGAGATCGGCGGAGGGAGAGAGAGAGATAGGCGAGGGAGAGAGTGAGAGAGAGGGAGATAGGCGGAGGGAGAGAGAGAGATTGGTGGAGGGAGAGAGAGATAGGTGGAGGGAGAGAGAGAGATAGGTGGAGGGAGAGAGAGAGAGAAAGGCGGAGGGAGAGAGAGATAGGTGGAGGGAGAGAGAGAGATAGGTGGAGGGAGAGAGAGAGAGAAAGGCGGAGGGAGAGAGAGAGAGAGATAGAGTGAGATAGGCGGAGAGGGAGAGAGAGAGAGAAAGATAGGCGGAGAGAGAGATAGGCGGAGGGAGAGAGATAGGTGGAGAGAGAGAGATAGGCAGATGGAGAGAGCGAGAGAGAGAGATTGCGGAGGGAGAGAGAGAGAGAGATAGGCGGAAAGAGAGACAGAGTGAGAGAGAGATCGGCGGAGGGAGAGAGAGAGAGATAGGCGTAGTGAGAGAGAGAGAGAGATAGGCGGAGGGAGAGAGAGAGAGATAGGTGGAGGGAGAGAGAGATAGGCGGAGGGAGAGAGAGAGAGACAGGCGGAAGGAGAGAGAGAGAGTGAGAGAGAGAGATCGGTGGAGGGAGAGAGAGAAAGAGAGAGAGAGAGAGATAGGTGGTGGGAGAGAAAGAGAGATAGACGAAGGTGGAGAGAGAGAGAGAGATAGGCGGAGGGAGAGACAGAGAGAGAGCGAGATAGGCGGAGGGAGAGAGAGAGAGATAGGTGGAGAGAGATAGATAGGCGGAGTGAGAGAGAGAGAGAAAGAGATAGGCGGAGGGAGGGAGAGAGATAGGCGGAAGGAGAGAGAAAGTGAGAGAGAGAGATCAGCGTAGGGAGAGAGAGAAAGAGAGAGAGAGAGATTGGCGGCGGGAGAGAGAGAGATAGACGAAGGGGTAGAGCGAGAGAGATAGGCGGAGGGAGAGAGAGAGATAGGTGGAGGGAGAGAGAGATAGGTGGAAGGAGAGAGAGAGTGAGAGAGAGAGATCGGCGGAGGGAGAGAGAGAAAGAGAGAGAGAGAGATAGGCGGTGGGAGAGAGAGAGAGACAGACGAAGGGGGAGAGAGAGAGAGAGAGATAGGCGGAGGGAGAGAGAGAGAGAGCGAGATAGGTGTAGGGAGAGAGAGAGAGAGAGATAGGCAGAGGGAGAGAGAGGGAGATAGGCGGAGAGAGAGAGAGAGATTGGCGGAGTGACAGAGAGAGAGAAAGAGATAGGCGGAGGGAGAGAGAGAGAGAGAGAGCGAGACAGGTGGAGGAAGAGAGAGAGACAGAGATAGGCGGAGAGAGAGAGATAGGCGGAGAGAGAGAGATAGGCGGCGTGAGAGAGAGAGAGATAGGCAGAGTGAGAGAGCGAGAGAGATAGGCGGAGGGAGAGAGAGAGATAGGCGGAGGGAGAGAGAGAGAGAGATAGGCGGAGGTAGAGAGAGAGAGATAGGTGGAGGGAGAGAGAGAGATAGGCGAAGGTAGAGAGAGAGATAGGCGGAAGGAGAGAGAGAGTGATCGGCGGAGGGAGGAAGAGAAAGAGAGAGAGAGAGATAGGCGGTGGGAGAGAGAGAGATAGGCGAAGGGGGAGAGAGAGAGAGATCGGTGGAGGGAGAGATAGAGAGAGAGAGAGAGAGCGAGATAGGTGGAGGGAGAGAGAGAGAGAGAGATAGGCAGAGGGAGAGAGAGAGAAAGCGATAGGCAGACGGAGAGAGAGAGATAGGCGGAAGGAGAGAGAGAGTGAGAGAGAGAGATCGGCGGAGGGAGAGAGAGAAAGAGAGAGTGATAGGCGGTGGGAGAGAGAGAGATAGACGAAGGGGGAGAGAGAGAGAGATAGGCGGAGGGAGAGAGAGAGAGAGAGAGAGAGAGCGAGACAGGTGGAGGAAGAGAGAGAGAGATAGGTGGAGGGAGAGAGATAGGCGGAGGGAGAGAGAGATAGGCGGAAGGAGAGAGAAAGTGAGAGAGAGAGATCGGCGGAGGGAGAGAGAGAATGAGAGAGAGAGATAGGCGGTGGCAGAGAGAGAGATAGACGAAGGGGGAGAGAGAGAGAGAGATAGGCGGAGGGAGAGAGAGAGAGAGCTAGGCGGAGAGAGAGAGATAGGCGGCGTGAGAGAGAGAGAGATAGGCAGAGTGAGAGAGTGAGAGAGATAGGCGGAGGGAGAGAGAGAGAGAGATAGGTGGAGGGAGAGAGAGATAGGCGGAGGGAGAGAGAGAGAGATAGGCGGAGGTAGAGAGAGAGAAATAGGTGGAGGGAGAGAGAGAGATAGGCGAAGGTAGAGAGAGAGATAGGCGGAAGGAGAGAGAGAGAGTGAGAGAGAGAGATCGGCGGAGGGAGGAAGAGAAAGAGAGAGAGAGAGATAGGCGGTGGGAGAGAGAGAGATAGGCGAAGGGAGAGAGAGAGATAGGCGGAAGGAGAGAGAGAGTGAGAGAGTGAGATCGGCGGAGGGAGAGAGAGAGAGATAGGCGAGGGAGAGAGTGAGAGAGAGGGAGATAGGCAGAGGGAGAGAGAGAGATAGGCGGAAGGAGAGAGAGAGGGAGAGAGAGAGATAGGCGGAAGGAGAGAGAGAGTGAGAGAGAGAGATAGGTGGAGGGAGAGAGAGAGAAAGGCGAGGGAGAGAGTGAGAGAGAGGGAGATAGGTGGAGGGAGAGAGAGAGATTGGTGGAGGGAGAGAGAGATAGGTGGAGGGAGAGAGAGAGATAGGTGGAGGGAGAGAGAGAGAGAAAGGCGGAGGGAGAGAGAGAGATAGAGAGAGATAGGCGGATGGAGAGAGAGAGAGAAAGAGATAGGCGGAGGGAGAGAGAGTGATAGGCAGATGGAGAGAGCGAGAGAGAGAGATTGCGGAGGGAGAGAGAGATAGATAGGCGGAGGGAGAGAGAGAGAGAGATAGAGAGAGATAGGCGGAGAGGGAGAGAGAAAGAGAAAGATAGGCGGAGAGAGAGATAGGCGGAGGGAGAGAGATAGGTGGAGAGAGAGAGAGATAGGCGGATGGAGAGAGCGAGAGAGAGAGATTGCGGAGGGAGAGAGAGATAGATAGGCGGAGGGAGAGAGAGATAGGCGGAAAGAGAGACAGAGTGAGAGAAAGATCGGCGCAGGGAGAGAGAGATAGGCGGAGTGAGAGAGAAAGAGAGATAGGCGGAGGGAGAGAGAGAGAGATAGGTGGAGGGAGAGAGAGATAGGCGGAGGGAGAGAGAGAGATAGGTGGAAGGAGAGAGAGAGAGTGAGAGAGAGAGATCGGTGGAGGGAGAGAGAGAAAGAGAGAGAGAGAGAGATAGGCGGTGGGAGAGAGAGAGAGATAGACGAAGGGGGAGAGAGAGAGAGAGATAGGCGGAGGGAGAGAGAGAGAGAGATAGGCAGAGAGAGAGAGATTTAGGCGGAGGGAGAGAGAGAGAGATAGGCGGAGTGAGAGAGTGAGAGAGATAGGCGGAGGGAGAGAGAGAGAGAGATAGGTGGAGGGAGAGAGAGATAGGCGGAGGGAGAGAGAGATAGGCGGAAGGAGAGAGAAAGTGAGAGAGAGAGATCGGCGGAGGGAGAGAGAGAAAGAGAGAGAGAGAGATAGGCGGTGGGAGAGAGAGAGAGATAGACGAAGGGGGAGAGAGAGAGAGGTAGGCGGAGGGAGAGCGAGAGAGAGAGAGAGAGCGAGATAGGTGGAGGGAGAGAGAGAGATAGGCGGAGTGAGAGAGCGAGAGAGATAGGCAGAGAGAGAGAGATAGGCGGAGTGAGAGAGAGAGAGAGATAGAGAGAGATAGGCGGAGAGGGAGAGAGAAAGAGAAAGATAGGCGGAGAGAGAGATAGGCGGAGGAAGAGAGATAGGTGGAGCGAGAGAGAGAGATAGGCGGAGGGAGAGGGATAGGTGGAGAGAGAGAGAGAGAAAGAGATAGGCGGAGGGAGAGAGAGTGATAGGCGGAAGGAGAGAGAGAGTGAGAGAGAGAGATCGGCGGAGGGAGAGAGAGAAAGAGAGAGTGATAGGCGGTGGGAGAGAGAGAGATAGACGAAGGGGGAGAGAGAGAGAGATAGGCGGAGGGAGAGAGAGAGAGAGAGAGAGAGAGAGCGAGACAGGTGGAGGAAGAGAGAGAGACAGAGATAGGCGGAGGGAGAGAGAGAGAGAGATAGGCGGAGAGAGAGAGATAGGCGGCATGAGAGAGAGAGAGATAGGCAGAGTGAGAGAGCGAGAGAGATAGGCGGAGGGAGAGAGAGATAGGCGGAGGGAGAGAGAGAGAGAGATAGGCGGAGGGAGAGAGAGAGAGAGATAGGCGGAGGTAGAGAGAGAGAGATAGGTGGAGGGAGAGAGAGAGATAGGCGAAGGTAGAGAGAGAGATAGGCGGAAGGAGAGAGAGAGTGAGAGAGAGAGAGCGAGATAGGTGGAGGGAGAGAGAGAGAGAGAGATAGGCAGAGGGAGAGAGAGAGAAAGCGATAGGCAGACGGAGAGAGAGATAGGCGGAAGGAGAGAGAGTGAGAGAGAGAGATCAGCGGAGGGAGAGAGAGAGATAGGCGAGGGAGAGAGTGAGAGAGAGGGAGATAGGCGGAGGGAGAGAGAGAGATTGGTGGAGGGAGAGAGAGATAGGTGGAGGGAGAGAGAGAGATAGGTGGAGGGAGAGAGAGAGAGAAAGGCGGAGGGAGAGAGAGATAGGTGGAGGGAGAGAGAGAGATAGGTGGAGGGAGAGAGAGAGAGAAAGGCGGAGGGAGAGAGAGAGAGAGATAGAGTGAGATAGGCGGAGAGGGAGAGAGAGAGAGAAAGATAGGCGGAGAGAGAGATAGGCGGAGGGAGAGAGATAGGTGGAGAGAGAGAGATAGGCAGACGGAGAGAGCGAGAGAGATAGGCGGAAAGAGAGACAGAGTGAGAGAGAGATCGGCGGAGGGAGAGAGAGAGAGATAGGCGGAGTGAGAGAGAGAGAGAGATAGGCGGAGGGAGAGAGAGAGAGATAGGTGGAGGGAGAGAGAGATAGGCGGAGGGAGAGAGAGAGAGACAGGCGGAAGGAGAGAGAGAGAGTGAGAGAGAGAGATCGGTGGAGGGAGAGAGAGAAAGAGAGAGAGAGAGAGATAGGTGTTGGGAGAGAAAGAGAGATAGACGAAGGTGGAGAGAGAGAGAGAGATAGGCGGAGGGAGAGACAGAGAGAGAGCGAGATAGGCGGAGGGAGAGAGAGAGAGATAGGTGGAGAGAGATAGATAGGCGGAGTGAGAGAGAGAGAGAAAGAGATAGGCGGAGGGAGGGAGAGAGATAGGCGGAAGGAGAGAGAAAGTGAGAGAGAGAGATCAGCGTAGGGAGAGAGAGAAAGAGAGAGAGAGAGATTGGCGGCGGGAGAGAGAGAGATAGACGAAGGGGTAGAGCGAGAGAGATAGGCGGAGGGAGAGAGAGAGATAGGTGGAGGGAGAGAGAGATAGGTGGAAGGAGAGAGAGAGTGAGAGAGAGAGATCGGCGGAGGGAGAGAGAGAAAGAGAGAGAGAGAGATAGGCGGTGGGAGAGAGAGAGAGACAGACGAAGGGGGAGAGAGAGAGAGAGAGATAGGCGGAGGGAGAGAGAGAGAGAGCGAGATAGGTGTAGGGAGAGAGAGAGAGAGAGATAGGCAGAGGGAGAGAGAGGGAGATAGGCGGAGAGAGAGAGAGAGATAGGCGGAGTGACAGAGAGAGAGAAAGAGATAGGCGGAGGGAGGGAGAGAGATAGGCGGAAGGAGAGAGAAAGTGAGGGAGAGAGATCAGCGGAGGGAGAGAGAGAAAGAGAGAGAGAGAGAGAGATAGGCGGAGAGAGAGAGAGATAGGCGTAGTGGGAGAGAGAGAGAGAGATAGGCGGTGGGAGAGAGAGAGAGAGACAGGCGGAGGGAGAGAGAGAGAGAAAGAGATAGGCGGAGGGAGAGAGAGAGATAGGCGGAAGGAGAGAGAGAGTGAGAGAGAGAGATCGGCGGAGGGAGAGAGAGAAAGAGAGAGAGAGAGATAGGTGGTGGGAGAGAGAGAGAGATAGGCGAGGGAGAGAGTGAGAGAGAGGGAGATAGGCAGAGGGAGAGAGAGAGATAGGCGGAAGGAGAGAGAGAGTGAGAGAGAGAGATAGGTGGAGGGAGAGAGAGAGAGAAAGGCGAGGGAGAGAGTGAGAGAGAGGGAGATAGGTGGAGGGAGAGAGAGAGATTGGTGGAGGGAGAGAGAGATAGGTGGAGGGAGAGAGAGAGATAGGTGGAGGGAGAGAGAGAGAGAAAGTCGGAGGGAGAGAGAGAGATAGAGAGAGATAGGCGGATGGAGAGAGAGAGAGAAAGAGATAGGCGGAGAGAGAGAGAGTGATAGGCAGATGGAGAGAGCGAGAGAGAGAGATTGCGGAGGGAGAGAGAGATAGATAGGCGGAGGGAGAGAGAGAGAGAGATAGAGAGAGATAGGCGGAGAGGGAGAGAGAAAGAGAAAGATAGGCGGAGAGAGAGATAGGCGGAGGGAGAGAGATAGGTGGAGAGAGAGAGAGATAGGCGGATGGAGAGAGCGAGAGAGAGAGATTGCGGAGGGAGAGAGAGATAGATAGGCGGAGGGAGAGAGAGAGAGAGAGAGATAGGCGGAAAGAGAGACAGAGTGAGAGAAAGATCGGCGCAGGGAGAGAGAGATAGGCGGAGTGAGAGAGAAAGAGAGATAGGCGGAGGGAGAGAGAGAGAGATAGGTGGAGGGAGAGAGAGATAGGCGGAGGGAGAGAGAGAGATAGGTGGAAGGAGAGAGAGAGAGTGAGAGAGAGAGATCGGTGGAGGGAGAGAGAGAAAGAGAGAGAGAGAGATAGGCGGTGGGAGAGAGAGAGAGATAGACGAAGGGGGAGAGAGAGAGAGAGATAGGCGGAGGGAGAGAGAGAGAGAGATAGGCAGAGAGAGAGAGATTTAGGCGGAGGGAGAGAGAGAGAGATAGGCGGAGTGAGAGAGTGAGAGAGATAGGCGGAGGGAGAGAGAGAGAGATAGGTGGAGGGAGAGAGAGATAGGCGGAGGGAGAGAGAGATAGGCGGAAGGAGAGAGAAAGTGAGAGAGAGAGATCGGCGGAGGGAGAGAGAGAAAGAGAGAGAGAGAGATAGGCGGTGGGAGAGAGAGAGAGATAGACGAAGGGGGAGAGAGAGAGAGATAGGCGGAGGGAGAGCGAGAGAGAGAGAGAGTGAGATAGGTGGAGGGAGAGAGAGAGATAGGCGGAGTGAGAGAGCGAGAGAGATAGGCAGAGAGAGAGAGATAGGTGGAGTGAGAGAGAGAGAGAAAGAGATAGGCGGAGGGAGAGAGAGAGAGAGAGATAGAGAGAGATAGGCGGAGAGGGAGAGAGAAAGAGAAAGATAGGCGGAGAGAGAGATAGGCGGAGGAAGAGAGATAGGTGGAGCGAGAGAGAGAGATAGGCGGAGGGAGAGAGATAGGTGGAGAGAGAGAGAGAGAAAGAGATAGGCGGAGGGAGAGAGAGTGATAGGCGGAAGGAGAGAGAGAGTGAGAGAGAGAGATCGGCGGAGGGAGAGAGAGAAAGAGAGAGTGATAGGCGGTGGGAGAGAGAGAGATAGAGGAAGGGGGAGAGAGAGAGAGATAGGCGGAGGGAGAGAGAGAGAGAGAGAGAGAGCGAGACAGGTGGAGGAAGAGAGAGAGACAGAGATAGGCGGAGGGAGAGAGAGAGAGAGATAGGCGGAGAGAGAGAGATAGGCGGCTGAGAGAGAGAGAGATAGGCAGAGTGAGAGAGCGAGAGAGATAGGCGGAGGGAGAGAGAGAGATAGGCGGAGGGAGAGAGAGAGAGAGATAGGCGGAGGGAGAGAGAGAGAGAGATAGGCGGAGGTAGAGAGAGAGAGATAGGTGGAGGGAGAGAGAGAGATAGGCGAAGGTAGAGAGAGAGATAGGCGGAAGGAGAGAGAGAGTGAGAGAGAGTGATCGGCGGAGGGAGGAAGAGAAAGAGAGAGAGAGAGATAGGCGGTGGGAGAGAGAGAGATAGGCGAAGGGGGAGAGAGAGAGAGATCGGTGGAGGGAGAGAGAGAGAGAGAGAGAGAGCGAGATAGGTGGAGGGAGAGAGAGAGAGAGAGATAGGCAGAGGGAGAGAGAGAGAAAGCGATAGGCAGACGGAGAGAGAGAGATAGGCGGAAGGAGAGAGAGTGAGAGAGAGAGACCGGCGGAGGGAGAGAGAGAGATAGGCGAGGGAGAGAGTGAGAGAGAGGGAGATAGGCGGAGGGAGAGAGAGAGATTGGTGGAGGGAGAGAGATAGGTGGAGGGAGAGAGAGAGATAGGTGGAGGGAGAGAGAGAGAGAAAGGCGGAGGGAGAGAGAGAGAGAGATAGAGTGAGATAGGCGGAGAGGGAGAGAGAGAGAGAAAGATAGGCGGAGAGAGATAGGCGGAGGGAGAGAGATAGGTGGAGAGAGAGAGATAGGCAGATGGAGAGAGCGAGAGAGAGAGATTGCGGAGGGAGAGAGAGATATATAGGCGGAGGGAGAGAGAGAGAGAGATAGGCGGAAAGAGAGACAGAGTGAGAGAGAGATCGGCGGAGGGAGAGAGAGAGAGATAGGCGGAGTGAGAGAGAGAGAGAGATAGGCGGAGGGAGAGAGAGAGAGATAGGTGGAGGGAGAGAGAGATAGGCGGAGGGAGAGAGAGAGAGACAGGCGGAAGGAGAGAGAGAGAGTGAGAGAGAGAGATCGGTGGAGGGAGAGAGAGAAAGAGAGAGAGAGAGAGATAGGTGGTGGGAGAGAAAGAGAGATAGACGAAGGGGGAGAGAGAGAGAGAGATAGGCGGAGGGAGAGAGAGAGAGAGAGCGAGATAGGCGGAGGGAGAGAGAGAGAGATAGGTGGAGAGAGAGAGATAGGCGGAGTGAGAGAGAGAGAGAAAGAGATAGGCGGAGGGAGGGAGAGAGATAGGCGGAAGGAGAGAGAAAGTGAGAGAGAGAGATCAGCGTAGGGAGAGAGAGAAAGAGAGAGTGAGAGATAGGCGGCGGGAGAGAGAGAGAGATAGACGAAGGGGTAGAGCGAGAGAGATAGGCGGAGGGAGAGAGAGAGATAGGTGGAGGGAGAGAGAGATAGGTGGAAGGAGAGAGAGAGTGAGAGAGAGAGATCGGCGGAGGGAGAGAGAGAAAGAGAGAGAGAGAGATAGGCGGTGGGAGAGAGAGAGAGACAGACGAAGGGGGAGAGAGAGAGAGAGAGATAGGCGGAGGGAGAGAGAGAGAGAGCGAGATAGGTGTAGGGAGAGAGAGAGAGAGAGATAGGCAGAGGGAGAGAGAGGGAGATAGGCGGAGAGAGAGAGAGAGATAGGCGGAGTGACAGAGAGAGAGAAAGAGATCGGCGGAGGGAGGGAGAGAGATAGGCGGAAGGAGAGAGAAAGTGAGGGAGAGAGATCAGCGGAGGGAGAGAGAGAAAGAGAGAGAGAGAGATAGGCGGAGAGAGAGAGAGATAGGCGTAGTGGGAGAGAGAGAGAGATAGGCGGTAGGAGAGAGAGAGAGAGACAGGCGGAGGGAGAGAGAGAGAGAAAGAGATAGGCGGAGGGAGAGAGAGAGATAGGCGGAAGGAGAGAGAGAGTGAGAGAGAGAGATCGGCGGAGGGAGAGAGAGAAAGAGAGAGAGAGAGATAGGTGGTGGGAGAGAGAGAGAGATAGACGAAGGGGGAGAGCGAGAGAGAGAGAGAGATAGGCGGATGGAGAGAGCGAGAGAGAGAGATTTTGGAGGGAGAGAGAGAGATAGGCGGAGGGAGAGAGAGAGAGAGATAGGCGGAACGAGAGAGAGAGTGAGAGAGAGAGATCGGCGGAGGGAGAGAGAGAAAGAGAGAGAGAGAGATAGGCGGTGGGAGAGAGAGAGATAGACGAAGGGGGAGAGAGAGAGAGAGATAGGCGGAGGGAGAGAGAGAGAGAGAGCGAGATAGGTGGAGGGAGAGAGAGAGAGAGATAGGCGGAGGGAGAGAGAAAGATAGGCAGAGAGGGAGAGATAGGCGGAGTGAGAGAGAGAGAGAAAGAAATAGGCGGAGGGAGGGAGAGAGATAGGCGGAAGGAGAGAGAAAGTGAGAGAGAGATCAGCGGAGGGAGAGAGAGAAAGAGAGAGAGAGAGAGATAGGCGGAGGGAGAGAGAGAGATAGGCGAAGAGAGAGAGAGATAGGCGTAGTGGGAGAGAGAGAGAGAGATAGGTGGAGGGAGAGAGAGAGAGAGATTGGCGGTGGGAGAGAGAGAGAGAGACAGGCGGAGGGAGAGAGAGAGAGAAAGAGATAGGCGGAGGGAGAGAGAGAGATAGGCGGAAGGAGAGAGAGAGTGAGAGGGAGAGATCGGCGGAGGGAGAGAGAGAAAGAGAGAGAGAGAGATAGGTGGTGGGAGAGAGAGAGAGATAGACGAAGGGGGAGAGCGAGAGAGATAGGCGGAGGGAGAGAGAGAGATAGGTGGAGGGAGAGAGAGATAGGTGGAAGGAGAGAGAGAGTGAGAGAGAGAGATCGGCGGAGGGAGAGAGAGAAAGAGAGAGAGAGAGATAGGCGGTGGGAGAGAGAGAGAGATAGACGAAGGGGGAGAGAGAGAGAGATAGGCGGAGGGAGAGCGAGAGAGAGAGAGAGCGAGATAGGTGGAGGGAGAGAGAGAGATAGGCGGAGTGAGAGAGCGAGAGAGATATGCAGAGAGAGAGAGATAGGCGGAGTGAGAGAGAGAGAGAAAGAGATAGGCGGAGGGAGAGAGAGAGAGAGATAGAGAGAGATAGGCGGAGAGGGAGAGAGAAAGAGAAAGATAGGCGGAGAGAGAGATAGGCGGAGGAAGAGAGATAGGTGGAGCGAGAGAGAGAGATAGGCGGAGGGAGAGAGATAGGTGGAGAGAGAGAGAGAGAAAGAGATAGGCGGAGGGAGAGAGAGTGATAGGCGGAAGGAGAGAGAGAGTGAGAGAGAGAGATCGGCGGAGGGAGAGAGAGAAAGAGAGAGTGATAGGCGGTGGGAGAGAGAGAGATAGACGAAGGGTGAGAGAGAGAGAGATAGGCGGAGGGAGAGAGAGAGAGAGAGAGAGAGAGCGAGACAGGTGGAGGAAGAGAGAGAGACAGAGATAGGCGGAGGGAGAGAGAGAGAGAGATAGGCGGAGAGAGAGAGATAGGCGGCGTGAGAGAGAGAGAGATAGGCAGAGTGAGAGAGCGAGAGAGATAGGCGGAGGGAGAGAGAGAGATAGGCGGAGGGAGAGAGAGAGATAGATAGGCGGAGGGAGAGAGAGAGAGAGATAGGCGGAGGTAGAGAGAGAGAGATAGGTGGAGGGAGAGAGAGAGATAGGCGAAGGTAGAGAGAGAGATAGGCGGAAGGAGAGAGAGAGTGAGAGAGAGTGATCAGCGGAGGGAGGAAGAGAAAGAGAGAGAGAGAGATAGGCGGTGGGAGAGAGAGAGATAGGCGAAGGGGGAGAGAGAGAGAGATCGGTGGAGGGAGAGAGAGAGAGAGAGAGCGAGATAGGTGGAGGGAGAGAGAGAGAGAGATAGGCAGAGGGAGAGAGAGAGAAAGCGATAGGCAGACGGAGAGAGAGAGATAGGCGGAAGGAGAGAGAGTGAGAGAGAGAGATCGGCGGAGGGAGAGAGAGAGATAGGCGAGGGAGAGAGTGAGAGAGAGGGAGATAGGCGGAGGGAGAGAGAGATTGGTGGAGGGAGAGAGAGATAGGTGGAGGGAGAGAGAGAGATAGGTGGAGGGAGAGAGAGAGAGAAAGGCGGAGGGAGAGAGAGAGAGAGATAGAGTGAGATAGGCGGAGAGGGAGAGAGAGAGAGAAAGATAGGCGGAGAGAGAGATAGGCGGAGGGAGAGAGATAGGTGGAGAGAGAGAGATAGGCAGATGGAGAGAGCGAGAGAGAGAGATTGCGGAGGGAGAGAGAGATATATAGGCGGAGGGAGAGAGAGAGAGATAGGTGGAGAGAGAGAGATAGGCGGAGTGAGAGAGAGAGAGAAAGAGATAGGCGGAGGGAGGGAGAGAGATAGGCGGAAGGAGAGAGAAAGTGAGAGAGAGAGATCAGCGTAGGGAGAGAGAGAAAGAGAGAGTGAGAGATAGGCGGCGGGAGAGAGAGAGAGATAGATGAAGGGGTAGAACGAGAGAGATAGGCGGAGGGAGAGAGAGAGATAGGTGGAGGGAGAGAGAGATAGGTGGAAGGAGAGAGAGAGTGAGAGAGAGAGATCGGCGGAGGGAGAGAGAGAAAGAGAGAGAGAGATAGGCGGTGGGAGAGAGAGAGAGACAGACGAAGGGGGAGAGAGAGAGAGAGAGATAGGCGGAGGGAGAGAGAGAGAGAGCGAGATAGGTGTAGGGAGAGAGAGAGAGAGAGATAGGCAGAGGGAGAGAGAGGGAGATAGGCGGAGAGAGAGAGAGAGATAGGCGGAGTGACAGAGAGAGAGAAAGAGATAGGCGGAGGGAGGGAGAGAGATAGGCGGAAGGAGAGAGAAAGTGAGGGAGAGAGATCAGCGGAGGGAGAGAGAGAAAGAGAGAGAGAGAGATAGGCGGAGAGAGAGAGAGATAGGCATAGTGGGAGAGAGAGAGAGAGATAGGTGGTGGGAGAGAGAGAGAGAGACAGGCGGAGGGAGAGAGAGAGAGAAAGAGATAGGCGGAGGGAGAGAGAGAGATAGGCGGAAGGAGAGAGAGAGTGAGAGAGAGAGATCGGCGGAGGGAGAGAGAGAAAGAGAGAGAGAGAGATAGGTGGTGGGAGAGAGAGAGAGATAGACGAAGGGGGAGAGCGAGAGAGAGAGAGAGATAGGCGGATGGAGAGAGTGAGAGAGAGAGATTTTGGAGGGAGAGAGAGAGATAGGCGGAGGGAGAGAGAGAGAGAAATAGGAGGAACGAGAGAGAGAGTGAGAGAGAGAGATCGGCGGAGGGAGAGAGAGAAAGAGAGAGAGAGAGATAGGCGGTGGGAGAGAGAGTGATAGACGAAGGGGGAGAGAGAGAGAGAGATAGGCGGAGGGAGAGAGAGAGAGAGAGAGCGAGATAGGTGGAGGGAGAGAGAGAGTGAGATAGGCGGAGGGAGAGAGAGAGATAGGCAGAGAGAGGGAGAGATAGGCGGAGTGAGAGAGAGAGAGAAAGAGATAGGCGGAGGGAGGGAGAGAGATAGGCGGAAGGAGAGAGAAAGTGAGAGAGAGATCAGCGGAGGGAGAGAGAGAAAGAGAGAGAGAGAGAGATAGGTGGAGGGAGAGAGAGAGATAGGCGAAGAGAGAGAGAGATAGGCGTAGTGGGAGAGAGAGAGAGAGATAGGTGGAGGGAGAGAGAGAGAGAGATAGGCGGTGGGAGAGAGAGAGAGAGACAGGCGGAGGGAGAGAGAGAGAGAAAGCGATAGGCGGAGGGAGAGAGAGAGATAGGCGGAAGGAGAGAGAGAGTGAGAGGGAGAGATCGGCGGAGGGAGAGAGAGAAAGAGAGAGAGAGAGATAGGTGGTGGGAGAGAGAGAGAGATAGACGAAGGGGGAGAGCGAGAGAGATAGGCGGAGGGAGAGAGAGAGATAGGTGGAGGGAGAGAGAGATAGGTGGAAGGAGAGAGAGAGTGAGAGAGAGAGATCGGCGGAGGGAGAGAGAGAAAGAGAGAGAGAGAGATAGGCGGTGGGAGAGAGAGAGCGACAGACGAAGGGGGAGAGAGAGAGAGAGATAGGCGGAGGGAGAGAGAGAGAGAGAGAGAGAGCGAGATAGGTGGAGGGAGAGAGAGAGATAGGCGGAGTGAGAGAGCGAGAGAGATAGGCAGAGAGAGAGAGATAGGCGGAGTGAGAGAGAGAGAGAGATAGAGAGAGATAGGCGGAGAGGGAGAGAGAGAGAGTGAGATAGGTGTAGGGAGAGAGAGAGAGAGATAGGCAGAGGGAGAGAGAGAGAGATAGGCGGAGAGAGAGAGAGATAGGCGGAGTGACAGAGAGAGAGAAAGAGATAGGCGGAGGGAGGGAGAGAGATAGGCGGAAGGAGAGAGAAAGTGAGGGAGAGAGATCAGCGGAGGGAGAGAGAGAAAGAGAGAGAGAGAGAGATAGGCGGAGAGAGAGAGAGATAGGCGTAGTGGGGGAGAGAGAGAGAGAGAGACAGGCGGAGGGAGAGAGAGTGAGAGAAAGAGATAGGCGGAGGGAGAGAGAGAGAGAGATCGAGATAGGTGGAGGGAGATAGAGAGAGAGAGAGAGATAGGCAGAGGGAGAGAGAGAGAGATAGGCGGAGAGAGAGAGAGAGATAGGCGGAGTGAGAGAGAGAGAGAAAGAGATAGGTGGAGTGAGAGAGAGAGAGAGATAGGCGGAGGGAGAGAGAGAGATAGGTGGAGGGAGAGACAGATAGGCGGAGGGAGAGAGAGATAGGCGGAAGGAGAGAGAGAGAGTGAGAGAGAGAGATCGGTGGAGGGAGAGAGAGAAAGAGAGAGAGAGAGATAGGTGGTGGGAGAGAGAGAGAGATAGACGAAGGGGGAGAGAGAGAGAGAGATAGGCGGAGGGAGAGAGAGAGAGAGAGCGAGATAGGTGGAGGGAGAGACAGAGAGCGATAGGCGGAGGGAGAGAGAGAGATAGGTGGAGAGAGAGATAGGCGGAGTGAGAGAGAGAGAGAAAGAGAAATGCGGAGGGAGGGAGAGAGATAGGCGGAAGGAGAGAGAAAGTGAGAGGGAGAGATCAGCATAGGGAGAGAGAGAAAGAGAGAGAGAGATAGGCGGCGGGAGAGAGTGAGAGATAGACGAAGGGGTAGAGCGAGAGAGATAGGCGAAGGGAGAGAAAGAGATAGGTGGAGGGAGAGAGAGATAGGCGGAAGGAGAGAGAGAGTGAGAGAGAGAGATCGGCGGAGGGAGAGAGAGAAAGAGAGAGAGAGAGATAGGCGGTGGGAGAGAGAGAGATAGACGAAGGGGGAGAGAGAGAGAGATAGGCGGAGGGAGAGAGAGAGAGAGAGCGAGATAGGTGGAGGGAGAGAGAGAGATAGACGAAGGGGGAGAGAGAGAGAGATAGGCGGAGGGAGAGAGAGAGAGAGAGAGCGAGATAGGTGGAGGGAGAGAGAGAGAGATAGGCGGAGGGAGAGAGAGAGAGATAGGCGGAGAGAGAGAGAGAGATAGGCGGAGTGAGAGAGAGAGAGAAACAGATAGGCAGAGGGAGGGAGAGAGATAGGCTGAAGGAGAGAGAAAGTGAGAGAGAGATCAGCGGAGGGAGAGAGAGAAAGAGAGAGAGAGAGAGATAGGCGGAGGGAGAGAGAGAGATAGGCGAAGAGAGAGAGAGATAGGCGTAGTGGGAGAGAGAGAGAGAGATAGGTGGAGGGAGAGAGACAGAGAGATAGGCGGTGGGAGAGAGAGAGAGAGACAGGCGGAGGGAGAGAGAGAGAGAAAGAGATAGGCGGAGGGAGAGAGAGAGATAGGCGGAAGGAGAGAGAGAGTGAGAGAGAGAGATCGGCGGAGGGAGAGAGAGAAAGAGAGAGAGAGAGATAGGTGGTGGGAGAGAGAGAGAGATAGACGAAGGGGGAGAGAGAGAGAGAGAGAGAGATAGGCGGATGGAGAGAGCAAGAGAGAGAGATTTTGGAGGGAGAGAGAGAGATAGGCGGAGGAAGAGAGAGAGAGAGAGATAGGCGGAACGAGAGAGAGAGTGAGAGAGAGATCGGCGGAGGGACAGAGAGAGATAGGCAGAGGGAGAGAGAGAGAGATAGATAGGCGGAGAGAGAGAGAGAGAGAGATAGGCGTAGTGGGAGAGAGAGAGATAGGTGGAGGGAGAGAGAGAGATAGGTGGAGGGAGAGAGAGAGAGCGGCGGAGTGAGAGAGAGAGCGGCGGAGTGAGAGAGAGAGAGACGGAGGGAGAGAGAGAGATAGGCGGAGTGAGAGAGAGAGATAGGCAGAGGGAGAGAGAGAGAGAGAGGGATAGGCAGAGGGGGGGAGAGAGAGAGAGAGATAGGCGGAGGGAGAGAGGGAGAGGCAGAGTGAGAGATATAGGCAGAGAGAGAGAGAGAGAGATAGGCGGAGAGAGATAGGCGGAGAGAGAGAGATAGGCGGAGAGAGAGAGAGAGAGAGAGAGAGAGATAGGCGGAAGGAGAGAGAGAGTGAGAGAGAGATCGGCGTAGGGAGAGAGAGTTAGGCAGGGGGAGAGAGAGAGAGATAGGCGGAGAAGGAGAGAGAGAGAGAGATAGGCGGAGAAGGAGAGAGAGAGAGGTAGGCGGAGGGAGAGAGAGAAAGAGAGAGAGAGAGATAGGCGGTGGCAGAGAGAGAGATAGACAAAGGGGGAGAGAGAGAGAGAGATAGGCGGAGAGAGAGAGAGAGAGCGAGACAGGTGGAGGAAGAGAGAGAGAGAGAGAGATAGGCAGAGGGAGAGAGAGAGAGAGATAGGCGGAGAGAGAGAGATAGGCGGCGTGAGAGAGAGAGAGATAGGCAGAGTGAGAGAGCGAGAGAGATAGGCGGAGGGAGAGAGAGAGATAGGCGGAGGGAGAGAGAGAGAGATAGGCGGAGGAAGAGAGAGAGAGATAGGTGGAGGGAGAGAGAGATAGGCGAAGGTAGAGAGAGAGATAGGCGGAAGGAGAGAGAGAGTGAGAGAGAGAGATCGGCGGAGGGAGAGAGAGAGATTGGGGGAAGGAGAGAGAGAGTGAGAGAGTGTGATCGGCGGAGGGAGAGAGGGAGTGATAGGCAGAGGGAGAGAGTGAGAGAGAGGGAGATAGGCGGAGGGAGAGAGAGAGATAGGCGGAAGGTGAGAGAGAGTGAGAGAGAGAGATAGGTGGAGGGAGAGAGAGAGAGAAAGGCGAGGGAGAGAGTGAGAGAGAGGGAGATAGGCGGAGGGAGAGAGAGAGATTGGTGGAGGGAGAGAGAGATATGTGGAGGGAGAGAGAGAGATAGGTGGAGGGAGAGAGAGAGAGAAAGGCGGAGGGAGAGAGAGAGATAGAGAGAGATAGGCGGAGAGGGAGAGAGAGAGAGAAAGATAGGCGGAGAGAGAGATAGGCGGAGGAAGAGAGATATGTGGAGAGAGAGAGAGATAGGCGGATGGAGAGAGAGAGAGAAAGAGATAGGCGGAGGGAGAGAGAGTGATAGGCGGAAGGAGAGAGAGTGAGAGAGAGAGATCGGCGGAGGGAGAGAGAGAAAGAGAGAGAGAGATAGGCGGTGGGAGAGAGAGAGATAGACGAAGGGGGAGAGAGAGAGAGAGATAGGCGGAGGGAGAGAGAGAGAGAGAGAGAGAGCGAGACAGGTGGAGGAAGAGAGAGAGAGAGAGATAGGCGGAGGGAGAGAGAGAGAGAGATAGGCGGAGAGAGAGAGATAGGCGGCGTGAGAGAGAGAGAGATAGGCAGAGTGAGAGAGCGAGAGAGATAGGCGGAGGGAGAGAGAGAGATAGGCGGAGGGAGAGAGAGAGAGAGAGATAGGCGGAGGTAGAGAGAGAGAGATAGGTGGAGGGAGAGAGAGAGATAGGCGAAGGTAGAGAGAGAGATAGGCGGAAGGAGAGAGAGAGTGAGAGAGAGAGATCGGCGGAGGGAGGAAGAGAAAGAGAGAGAGAGAGATAGGCGGTGGGAGAGAGAGAGATAGGCGAAGGGGGAGAGTGAGAGAGATCGGTGGAGGGAGAGAGAGAGAGAGAGAGAGTGAGGTAGGTGGAGGGAGAGAGAGAGAGAGATAGGCAGAGGGAGAGAGAGAGAAAGCGATAGGCAGACGGAGAGAGAGAGATAGGCGGAAGGAGAGAGAGTGAGAGAGAGAGATCGGCGGAGGGAGAGAGAGAGATAGGCGAGGGAGAGAGTGAGAGAGAGGGAGATAGGCGGAGGGAGAGAGAGAGATTGGTGGAGGGAGAGAGAGATAGGTGGAGGGAGAGAGAGAGATAGGTGGAGGGAGAGAGAGAGAGAAAGGCGGAGGGAGAGAGAGAGAGAGATAGAGTGAGATAGGTGGAGAGGGAGAGGGAGAGAGAAAGATAGGCGGAGAGAGAGATAGGCGGAGGGAGAGAGATAGGTGGAGAGAGAGAGAGAGATAGGCAGATGGAGAGAGAGAGAGAGAGAGATTGCGGAGGGAGAAAGAGATATATAGGCGGAGGGAGAGAGAGAGAGAGAGAGATAGGCGGAAAGAGAGACAGAGTGAGAGAGAGATCGGCGGAGGGAGAGAGAGAGAGATAGGCGGAGTGAGAGAGAGAGAGAGATAGGAGGAGGGAGAGAGAGAGAGATAGGTGGAGGGAGAGAGAGATAGGCGGAGGGAGAGAGAGAGACAGGCGGAAGGAGAGAGAGAGAGTGAGAGAGTGAGATAGGCGGAGAGGGAGAGAGAGAGAGAAAGATAGGCGGAAAGAGAGACAGAGTGAGAGAGAGATCGGCGGAGGGAGAGAGAGAGAGATAGGCGGAGTGAGAGAGAGAGAGAGATAGGCGGAGGGAGAGAGAGAGAGATAGGTGGAGGGAGAGAGAGATAGGTGGAGGGAGAGAGAGAGAGAAAGGCGGAGGGAGAGAGAGAGAGAGATAGAGTGAGATAGGCAGAGAGGGAGAGAGGGAGAGAAAGATAGGCAGAGAGAGAGATAGGCGGAGGGAGAGAGAGAGAGAGAGATAGGCGGAAAGAGACATAGAGTGAGAGAGAGATCGGCGGAGGGAGAGAGAGAGAGATAGGCGGAGTGAGAGAGAGAGAGAGATAGGCGGAGGGAGAGAGAGAAAGAGAGAGAGAGAGATAGGTGGTGGGAGAGAGAGAGAGATAGACGAAGGGGGAGAGAGAGAGAGAGATAGGCGGAGGGAGAGAGAGAGAGAGAGAGCGAGATAGGTGGAGGGAGAGAGAGAGAGAGAGATAGGCGGAGGGAGAGAGAGAGATAGGTGGAGAGAGAGAGATAGGCAGAGTGAGAGAGAGAGAGAAAGAGATAGGCGGAGGGAGGGAGAGAGATAGGCGGAAGGAGAGAGAAAGTGAGAGAGAGAGATCAGCGTAGGGAGAGAGAGAAAGAGAGAGAGAGATAGGCGGCGGGAGAGAGAGAGAGATAGACGAAGGGGTAGAGCGAGAGAGATAGGCGGAGGGAGAGAGAGAGATAGGTGGAGGGAGAGAGAGATAGGTGGAAGGAGACAGAGAGTGAGAGAGAGAGATCGGCGGAGGGAGAGAGAGAAAGAGAGAGAGAGAGATAGGCGGTGGGAGAGACAGAGAGATAGACGAAGGGGGAGAGAGAGAGAGATAGGTGGAGGGAGAGAGAGAGAGAGATAGGCAGAGGGAGAGAGAGAGAGATAGGCGGAGAGAGAGAGAGAGAGAGAGATAGGCGGAGTGAGAGAGAGAGAGAAAGAGATAGGCGGAGAGAGGGAGAGAGATAGGCGGAAGGAGAGTGAAAGTGAGGGAGAGAGATCAGCGGAGGGAGAGAGAGAGAGAGAGATAGGCGGAGAGAGAGAGAGATAGGCGTAGTGGGAGAGAGAGAGAGAGACAGGCGGAGGGAGAGAGAGAGAGAAAGAGATAGGCGGAGGGAGAGAGAGAGATAGGCGGAAGGAGAGAGAGAGTGAGAGAGAGAGATCGGTGGAGGGAGAGAGAGAGATAGGCGAGGGAGAGAGTGAGAGAGAGGGAGATAGGCGGAGGGAGAGAGAGAAATAGGTGCAGGGTGAGAGAGATAGGTGGAGGGAGAGAGAGAGATAGGTGGAGGGAGAGAGAAAGAGAAAGGCGGAGGGAGAGAGAGAGCGATAGAGAGAGATAGGCGGAGAGGGAGAGAGAGAGATAAAGATAGGCGGAGAGAGAGAGAGAGATAGGCAAAGAGAGAGAGATAGGTGGAGAGAGAGAGAGATAGGCGGAGTGAGAGAGAGAGAGAGATAGGCGGAGGGAGAGAGAGAGATAGGTGGAGGGAGAGAGAGATAGGCGGAAGGAGAGAGAGAGAGTGAGAGAGAGAGATCGGTGGAGGGAGAGAGAGAAAGAGAGAGAGAGAGAGATAGGCGGAGGGAGAGAGAGAGAGAGCGAGATAGGTGGAGGGAGAGACAGAGAGAGATAGGCGGAGGGAGAGAGAGAGATAGGTGGAGAGCGAGAGAGATAGGCGGAGTGAGAGAGAGAGAGAAAGAGAAATGCGGAGGGAGGGAGAGAGATAGGCGGAAGGAGAGAGAAAGTGAGAGAGAGAGATCAGCGTAGGGAGAGAGAGAAAGAGAGAGAGAGATAGGCGGCGGGAGAGAGAGAGAGATAGACGAAGGGGTAAAGCGAGAGAGATAGGCGAAGGGAGAGAGAGAGATAGGTCGAGGGAGAGAGAGATAGGCGGAAGGAGAGAGAGAGTGAGAGAGAGAGAGAGATAGGCGGTGGGAGAGAGACAGATAGACGAAGGGGGAGAGAGAGAGAGAGATAGGCGGAGGGAGAGAGAGAGAGAGAGAGAGCGAGATAGGTGGAGGGAGAGAGAGAGAGAGATAGGCGGAGGGAGAGAGAGAGAGATAGGCGGAAAGAGAGAGAGAGATAGGCGGAGTGAGAGAGAGAGAGAAAGAGATAGGCGGAGGGAGGGAGAGAGATAGGCGGAAGGAGAGAGAAAGTGAGAGAGAGATCATCGGAGGGAGAGAGAGAAAGAGAGAGAGAGAGAGATAGGCGGAGGGAGAGAGAGAGAGATAGGCGGAGAGAGAGAGAGATAGGTGTAGTGGGAGAGAGAGAGAGATAGGTGGAGGGAGAGAGAGAGAGATAGGCGGTGGGAGAGAGAGAGAGAGACAGGCGGAGGGAGAGAGAGAGAGAAAGAGATAGGCGGAGGGAGAGAGAGAGATAGGCGAGGGAGAGAGTGAGAGAGAGGGAGATAGGTGGAGGGAGAGAGAGAAATAGGTGCAGGGTGAGAGAGATAGGTGGAGGGAGAGAGAGAGAGAAAGAGATAGGCGGAGGGAGGGAGAGAGATAGGCGGAAGGAGAGAGAAAGTGAGAGAGAGATCAGCGGAGGGAGAGAGAGAAAGAGAGAGAGAGAGAGATAGGCGGAGGGAGAGAGAGAGAGATAGGCGGAGAGAGAGAGAGATAGGCGTAGTGGGAGAGAGAGAGAGATAGGTGGAGGGAGAGAAAGAGAGAGATAGGCGGTGGGAGAGAGAGAGAGAGACAGGCGGAGGGAGAGAGAGAGAGAAAGAGATAGGCGGAGGGAGAGAGAGAGATAGGCAGAAGGAGAGAGAGAGTGAGAGAGAGAGATCGGCGGAGGGAGAGAGAGAGATAGGCGAGGGAGAGAGTGAGAGAGAGGGAGATAGGCGGAGGGAGAGAGAGAAATAGGTGCAGGGTGAGAGAGATAGGTGGAGGGAGAGAGAGAGATAGGTGGAGGGAGAGAGAAAGAGAAAGGCGGAGGGAGAGAGAGAGAGATAGAGAGAGATAGGCGGAGAGGGAGAGAGAGAGAGAAAGATAGGCGGAGAGAGAGAGAGAGAGATAGGCGGAGAGAGGGAGATAGGTGGAGAGAGAGAGAGATAGGCGGAGGGAGAGAGAGAGAGATAGGCGGAGGGAGAGAGAGGGAGAGAGATAGGCGGAAGGAGAGAGAGAGTGAGAGAGAGATCGGCGGAGGGAGAGAGAGAGATAGGCAGAGGGAGAGAGAGAGAGATAGGCGGAGAGAGAGAGAGAGATAGGCGGAGTGAGAGAGAGAGAGATAGGCGGAGTGAGAGAGTGAGAGAGATAGGCGGAGGGAGAGAGAGAGAGATTGGTGGAGGGAGAGAGAGATAGGCGGGGGGAGAGCGAGATAGGTGGAAGGAGAGAGAGAGTGAGAGAGAGATCGTCGGAGGGAGAGAGAGAAAGAGAGAGAGAGAGAGAGAGGCGGTGGGAGAGAGAGAGATAGACGAAGGGGGAGAGAGAGAGAGAGATAGGCGGAGGGAGAGAGAGAGAGAGAGAGCGAGATAGGTGGAGGGAGAGAGAGAGATAGGCGGAGGGAGAGAGAGAGATAGGTGGAGGGAGAGAGAGATAGGCGGAGGGAGAGAGAGATAGGCGGAAGGAGAGAGAGAGTGAGAGAGAGACATCGGCGGAGGGAGAGAGAGAAAGAGAGAGAGAGAGATAGGCGGTGGGAGAGAGAGAGAAATAGACGAAGGGGGAGAGAGAGAGAGAGATAGGCGGAGGGAGAGAGAGAGAGAGAGCGAGATAGGTGGAGGGAGAGAGAGAGAGAGAGATAGGCAGAGGGAGAGAGAGAGAGATAGAAAGGGAGAGATAGGCAGAAGAAAAAGAGAGAGATGGATTGAAATTGAGACAGGTAGACAGGAATAGAGAAGTAGCGGCCGGTGGAAAGTTAGAGAGATAGAGAAACAGACAGATAGAAAGTCGTGGTTGAGAGAGAGAAACAGGAGTAGAGATTAGATTACTTACAGTGTGGAAACAGGCCCTTCGGCCCAACAAGTCCACACCGCCCGCCGAAGTGCAACCCACCCATACCCCTAACCTAACACTACAGGCAATTTAGCATGGCCAATTCACCTGACCTGCACATCTTTGGAGTGTGGGAGGAAACCGGAGCACCCGGAGGAAACCCACGCAGACAATGTGCAAACTCCACGCAGAGAGTCGCCTGAGGCGGGAATTGAGGCAGCAGTGCTAACCACTGTGTCACCGTGCCGCCCACTAGAGGGCAGAGAGAGAGAGAGAGAGAGGCAGGGAGGGAGTTCTAGAGAGACAGAGAATGGCTTATGGCTGGAGAGAGAGAGAGAGGTGGGGAGTGAAAGCGAGAGAGAGAGGGTGAGAGGGACAGATAGGTGGGGTAAAGAGAGAGAGAGGGAGACAGGTGGTTTGAGAGAAAGAGAGATAGCATGAGAGAGATAGAGAGAGAGACTGACAGAGACATAGAGGGAGAGAGACAGGCCGTGGGGTAGAGACAGAGAGGCTGTGAAGGAAAGAGAGAGAGAAAGAACTGGATGTAGGTTTGCTGGCTGAGCTGGAAGGTTCATTTCCAGACGTTTAATCACCCGAATAGGTAACAGCTTCATTGGGCCTCCAGGCGAAGAATTGTTGATAATTCTTGCTTCATATTTATATGTTTGGGTTTCTTTGGCTTGGTGATGTCATTTTCTGCTCTTTTTCTCAGGGGGTGGAAGATAGGGTCTACCTCGGGTGTGCTTGTTGATCGAGTTCCAGTTGGAATGCCATGTTTCCTAGTCGAAGTGGTGTCTTTACTCCTCCGTATGTAAGGACACTGGTGAGAGAGGGTCGTGTCGTTTTGTGGCTAGTTGATGTTCATGTATTGTGGTGTACTGTGTCTGTCCATTCATGGTCTATCACATGAGTAATTAAAGATTTTTGGTGCAAAATTTCCAGGTTGTATTTACGAAGTCTGTTGTTGGCATCAGTAATCATTTTTCTAAGCAGTCTGCAGCCGTTTTGCTCTGATATACTTTTGGCTAAAGGGGAAGTACGGAAAGGTTTGTAATTAATATATTTTGGTAACAACTGTTTCCTGAGGCATTCGTGCAGGAAGTGCAGCTGTTCGCTAGTGGCACTCTGTTGGATGGTATTCATTTCCCATTTTCGGGCCATTTTAGCGTACTGCGCCCAAAGAAGAGAAAGACAGAGACAGAGAGAGAGAGAGACCGACAGACGGATACAGAGAGAAAAATAGACAGATATGCGGAGACTTTGAGTGAGAGAGAGAGAGAGTGCGAGAGAGGGGGAAGAGAGACAGTAGGGGAAAGAGAAAAACACAGGTATGAAATGAGAAAGCGAGAGAGACAGACAAGCCACAGAGAGACAGAGACAGAGAGTCAGACAGGCGGAGGGAGACAGACAGTGTGTGTGAGAAAGACAGATTGGTGTAGAGAGACAGAGGGGGGAGAGAGAGACGGGGAGCGAGAGAGAGGCAGGGAGCGAGAGACAGATAGGCGGAGTTAGAGAGTCATACGGGCGAAGAGAGGGAGAAAAATGGAGAGAGAGAGCGGCGGAGAGAGAGAGCAAGAGAAATAGAGTGTATACCAGACATTGGAGGGGGGGGGGTGGGGGCAGAGAGAGAGAGACAGAGAGAAAGACAGCTATAATGAGACAGAAAGGGTACAAGAGATTGAGCGAAGGAGAGACAGAGAGAGAGAGAAAGAGAGACAGAGAACAGCCTGGAGAGGGACAGACGGAGAGAGGCCGGCAGGGAGACAGAGAGAGAAACAGAAAGCCAGTCGAGGAAAGAGTGAAACCGACATGGAAAGACAGAGAGTGGGAGAGACAGAGAGTTGGAGAGGTAGAGAGTCAGACGGGCGAAGAGAGAGGGTTGAAGAGACGGGGGGAGAGAGAGAAAGACAGGCACTGGAGAGAGAGAGTGAGAGACTGACAGGCGGACAGGGAGGTGGAGGGCGACAGAGAGAGATGGAGAGAAAGAGAGAGGCGGAGAGAAAGAGAGAGGCGGTGCGACAGAGAGGCGTGGAAACAGACAGACAGGCGAACACAGAGAGAGAGAAGCGGGGGGAGAAAGACAGTGCGAAGTGGGAGAGAGAGGGAGAGACAGGCAAGAGTAGAGCGCGGCAGATAGAGACAGAGAGAGGAAGAAAGACAGAGAGAGGGAAAGGCGTGGAGGGGAAGAGAGCGAGAGAGACTCATAGGGAAGGATGAGAAAGAGACAGCGAGACACAGACAGAGAGACAGTGGTGCAGAGAGATGGGGAGAAAGAAAGAGAGCCTGGGAGAGAGAGAGAGAGAAGGGCAGACAGTCGCAGAGGGACGGGGAGAGACTGACAGGTGGACAGGGAAAAGGGGAGAGAGAGAGAGACAGGCAGTTAGAGAGGCGGAGAGAGACAGGGAGACAGATAGAGACAACCACGTGGAAACAGATGGAAAAGAGGCTCACAGGCAGAGAGAGAGATAAAGAGGGAAACAGGCAAAGTAATGGGGAGAGAGAGAGAAAGAGGCATGGCAAGATAGAGGAGGGGAGTGAGAGACAGATAGGCAGCAAGGGAGAGAAAGAGTGTGTCTGAGAGAGAGACAGACAGACACATGGAGTGAGATAGAGAGAGAGAGACAGACAGGCAGAAAGAGACAAGAGAGACAGGCGACAGGGAGAGAGATAGAGAGGCTGGGGAGGGAGAGTGAGAGAAAGCAAGGCATGGAGGGAGAAGAAACGAGGGTGCCTGTTGGGGAGTGTGTTTGTGTGTGTGTTTGTGTGATTGTGCGAAAGATCGAGAAAGTCAGACAGAGACAGTGGTGCAGTGAGCAAAAGAGAGAGTGAGGGGGGAAGAGAGAGAAACAGAGAGAGACAGAAGGTGGATAGAGAAAGGAGGAGAGAGAGAGACAAGCAGACATAGATGTGGAATGAGCAAGAGAGGCTTATAGGCAGAGAGAGAGAGAGACCCAGAGAGAGGCGGGGCGAGAGGTAGGGAGCAAGAGACAGATAGGCGGAGAGCGAGTGAGACAGGTAGGTGGAGAGAGAAACAGCGATAAACACAGAGGGATAGAGACAGGCAAGCGGAAAGACAGAGAGAGAGAGTCAGATGGACGAAGAGAGAGTGAGAGAGAGAAAGACAGGCAGGGAATGTGGGAGAGAGACAGACAGGAAGCGAGTGAAAGATAGGGAGACAGGCAGGAGAGACAGAGAAGAGGAAGACAGAGATACAGACATGGGAAGAGAGAGAGAGAGGGGTACCTGAATGACAGTGATAGACAGAGAGAGAGAGAGAGAGACAGTCAGACAGACAAAGAAAAAGAGAGAGGGAGCAAAAGAGAGAGATAGGTGGTGATGGAGAAAGAGAGCGAGAGAGGGAGAGACAATCGTGGAGTGTGAGAGTGTTAGAAACATGCGGAGAGCTAGAGATAGGCAGAGAGAGAGAGAGTAACCGAGAGAGTGAGAGAGACAGTTATGGGAGAATCAGAGAGAGAGAGACTTACAGGAAGAAGACAGAGAGAGACTGGCGGTGGGGGAGAGAGAGAGAGAGAGAGAGAGACGGGTGCGGGAGAGAAAACGAGAGTGAACGAAGTGGAGGGTAAAAGATCGAGAGAAACTGGCTGTGTGTGTGTATGAGAGAGAGAGAGAGAAAGAGACAATCGTGTAGGGGTCAGAGAGAGAGCATGGCTGACAGGCGGATGCATATAGAAAAATAGACAGATAGGCAGACAGCATGAGGGAGGGAGAGAGAGAAGAGGCAGAGAGACATAGACTGGTGGGGACAGCGAGTGAGAGACAGATGGGAGAGAGATAAATTAAGAGGCATAGAGAAGAGAGAGAGAATGAGAGGGGGGAGAAAGAGAGAGAGAGAGAGAGATGCAGAGACTGGTGGGAAGAGAGAGAGAAAGAGAGAAGGAGAAAGACAGTCAAGGTAAGAGTGAGACACGGACGGGGAAAGACAGAGAGAGGGACAGACATTCGGAGAGAGATCGAGAGAGAGAGAGAGACAGGCGGGGAGAGAGACAGAGAGAGAGGTATGAAGAGAGTGCTCGCGAGCGAGTCTCATCAGGTATATATATAGAGAGAGTGTGTGTGAGAGAAAGAGTGATGCGGGGAGAGTGAGAGAAAGAGGCGGGGAGGGTGAGAGAGATGTGGAGAGAGGGAGACAGGTGGCAAGAGATGGAGTCAGGCGGGTAGAGGCAATGATAGACAGAGAGAGATAGGTGGAGGGAGAGAGAGAGCAAGAGAGAGAGCGAGAGAGAGAAAGCGAGAGAGGAGGGGGGAGAGAGAGACGGACAGGCGGATGCAGATAGAAAAATAGACAGATAGGCAGAGAGTGTGAGGAAGGGAGAGAGCGAGAGAGGCAGGGATTGAGAGATGTGGGTAGAAAGAAACACACAGACCGAGAGCGAGAGCGATTGGGGAGAGACAGACAGCTAGAGAGAGAGAGACAGTGAGAGAGGCGGAGAGAGAGGGGGAGAGAGAGAAACAAAGACAGATAGAGAGGGACCCAGAGAAACGGCCGCGTGGAGAGAGGTAGAGACAGCAGCAGAAAGGCAGAGAGAGAGTGGGAGAGAGAAGCAGAGAGATAGTGAATGGGACAGGCAGAATGAGGTGGAGCGAGAGAGAAAGACACAGGTGGGTGAAAGAGAGAGAGAGAGAGAGACAGGGAGATAGATAGATAGATAGATGCGGGAAGAGGGTGTGAGGTGGGGTGGGGAGTGAGAGAGCTGTCGAAAAGCATATGGGTGAGGAAGACAAAGAGGGAGAGTCATTCGTTAGAGAGGGAGAGAGATGCGCGGAGAGAAAGAGAAATAGGTGGGGAGTGAGAGTGTGTGTCAGGGACAGAGAAAGACGAAGAGGGAGAGAGAGAGAGGCGTGGAGGAAGGGAGACGTGGAGAGAGTGAGACAGACAGGCGGCGAGAGAGAGACAGGCAAAGGAGGGAGAGTGAGGGAATGGGACAGAGACATGCGGGAGAGAGAGAGAAAAAGAGAGAGACATGCGGTAAGAGGAAGTGAGAGGCAGGAAAGGAGAATGGGAGAGAAATACAGAGAGGCAGGCGAAGAGCGATCAAGAGGCGTGGATGGAGAGAAAGATGGAGAGAGACAGAGAGTTAGGGAGAAAGGCGAGTAGAGAGGGAAAGGCATACAGAGAGTTAGAGAGAGAGACCGAAACGGGAGAGACAGAGAGCGACATGCGGGGTGATTGAAAGTGTGTCTATGAGAGAGTGAGACAGACGGGAAGGGACAGAGAGAGAAACAGACGTGGAGGATGAGAGAGATAGAGAGAGAAAGAGAGAAGCGGGGAACAAAAGGTAGAGAGACACACAAACAGAGACAGACAGACAAGTGGAGGGAGACAGAGACAGAAGAGAAGGGCTGAGCGGTGGATGGAGAGAGAGAGGTTGACAGAGACAGAGAGAGATAGGTGGAGAGAGATAGAGAAAGAGAGAGGCAGACAGACAGAGAATTTGGGGAGAGAGAGACACAGAACTGCGGGAAGAGACAGAGGCAGGGAGTGAGTGTGTGTGTGTGAGAGAGAGAGAGGGACAGGCGTGGGGAGAGAGAGAGATATAGGGTGAGAGAGACAGGCGAGTATTGAGATAGACAGAAAGAGAGGAAACAGGGAGACAGTGAGAGACAGGCAGGCAGAGAAAGACAGGGAGAGAGACAGACATGCAGAGAGAGGGGGAGGGGGAAGAGAGAGAGAGAGAGACTGACAAGCGAAGGAGAGACAGAGAGGGAGGCACTTGCGGGGAGGGTGAGAGTGAGAAGCGGGGAGAGAGTAAGAGAGAAACATGCAGGAACGGTGAGTGAGAGAGGGACAAGGAGGGAGAGGATGACAAAGCGCGAGAGACAGGAGGTGGAGAGAGAGAGAGAGAGGGGGGGGGGAGTGAGAGCAAGAGAGAGAGAGAGACAGACAGACTGATAGTGTCTGTGTGAGAGACAGATAGAGAGGGACAGACCCGTGCAGACAGATACACGCTGAGACTGACATGCTGAGAGAGCAGCAAGAGACAGGCGGGGAAAGAGAGGGAGAGAGATGGCCACAGAGAGAGAGAGAGAGAGAGAGAAACAGAGAGATCGGCAGGGAGAGAAAGATAGTGAGACACGCAGACAGAGAGTGACAGACCGGCGGAGGGAGACAGTGACAGAAGAGAAGGACTGACAGATGGAGCAAGAGAGAGAAACTGATAGAGACAGAGGGAGACAGACAGGCGGAGAGACACAGACAGACTGAGAGAGACAGCTACGTGGAAAGACATGAAGAGAAAACTGACAGGCAGAGAGAGAGCGGAAGAGAGAGAGAGGCGGCAGAAGATAGATAGATAGGCAGAGACAGAAAGACAGATAGGTGGAGAGCGAGATAGGGATAAAGATAGGCGAAAAGATAGAGAGACAGAGGGGCGGACAGAGAGAGAGGGAGCAAGACAGGCGGGGAGAAAGCAAGAGATAGGCGGAAAGTGAGAGAGAGAGGCTGGCGGGGAGAAGGAGAGAGCGATTTAGGGAGAGAGAGAGAGACAGAGAAAGGGGGAGAGAGACAGAGACGAAGAGAGAGAAACAAGTGAGGAGAGAGAGGGTTGGCAGGAGTAAGAGAGAAAGAGAGAGACAGACAGAGAGAGAGTTAGACAGAGAGAGAAAACTTTGAGAGAGAGGCGGGGAGTGATAATGTGTGTGTGAGACAGAGAGAGAGAGACAGGCAGCGAGAGAGAAAGAGAGGGAGGTGGGGGCAGAGAGAGGGAGAAAGAGAGAGAGAGAGAGACAGGCAGGGAGGGCGCGCGCGCGCGAGAGAGAGAGAGACAGTAGTGTATGGGAGGGGAAGAAAGAGAGAGAGAGTGGTGGAGAGAGACAGAGTGACACCACGTGAAGAGAGTAGAAACAGAAAGACTTGTGCAGCGAGAGACAGATCGGTGGAGACAGCCAGAGATCGGCAGAGAGAGAGGCACAGAGAGAGAGAGAGAGAGAGAGACAGACAGACAGACAGACAGGCGGAGAGAGAAAGAGAGAGAAAGAAAGAGAGACTGGCGAAGGGGGAGAGACACAGGGAGAAAGAGTGGGAGGAAAAGAGAGAAAGACAGGCGGAAGGAGAGAGAGAGACAGACACAGGCAGCGAGAGAAAGAGAGAGAGAGATAGGAGGGGAGAGAAAGAGTGTGAACGACAGAGGGAAGAGAGAGTGAGGTATAGAGAAAAAGACAGATAGACGAAGAGAGAGAGAGGCAAGCGTGGAGAGATAGAGACAGAAGGCAGAGTGAGAGAAAGAGAGCGACAGACAGGAGTAGCAAGAGAGAGGCAAATAGAGACTGAGACAGAGAGATTGGTAGAGGTTCTGGATGGGGAGGCAGACAGAAAGAGACAATAGACAATAGACAATAGACAATAGATGCAGGAGTAGGCCATTCTGCCCTTCGAGCCTGCACCGCCATTCAATATGATCATGGCTGATCATTCCTAATCAGTATCCTGTTCCAGCCTTATCTTCATACCCCTTGACTCCACTATCTTTAAGAGCTCTATCCAATTCTTTCTTAAAAGAATCCAGAGACTGGGCCTCCACTGCCCTCTGGGGCAGAGCATTCCACACAGCCACCACTCTCTGGGTGAAGAAGTTTCTCCTCATCTCTGTCCTAAATGGTCTACCCCGTATTTTTAAGTTGTGTCCTCTGGTTCGGCACTCCCCCATCAACGGAAATATGTTCCCTCCTGCCAGAGTGTCCAGTCCTTTCATAAGCCTATAAGTTTCAATCAGATCCCCTCTCAGTCTTCTAAACTCAAGGGTATACAAGCCCAGTCGCTTCAGTCTTTCCGTGTAAGGCAATCCTGCCATTCCAGGAATTGACCTCGTGAACCTACGCTGCACTCCCTCAATAGCCAGAATGTCTTTCCTCAAATTTGGAGACCAGAACTGTACACAGTACTCCAGGTGTGGTCTCACCAGGGCCCTGTACAGCTGCAGAAGCACCTCTTTGCTTCTATACTCAATCCCTCTTGTTATGAAGGCCAGCATGTTATTAGCCTTCTTCACGACCTGCTGTACCTGCATGCTTGCCTTCATTGACTGGTGGACAAGAACACCCAGATCTCTCTGAACAGCCCCTTTACCTAATTTGATACCATTGAGGTAGTAATCTGCCTTCCTGTTCTTGCCACCAAAGTGGATAACCAGACATTTATCCACATTAAACTGCATCTACCATGCATCTGCCCACTCACCTAACTTGTCCAGGTCACCCTGTAATCCCCTAACATCCTCATCACATTTCACCCTACCACCTAGCTTTGTGTCATCAGCAAATTTGCTAATGTTATTGCTGATACCATCTTCTATATCATTTACATATATTGTAAAAAGCTGCGGTCCCAGCACGGATCCCTGCGGTACCCCACTGGTCACTGCCTGCCATTTCGAAATGGAGCCGTTAATCACTACCCTTTGTTTCCTATTAGCCAACCAATTCTCTATCCAATCTAGTACTTTGCCCCCAATCCCGTGCGCCCTAATTTTACTCACTAACCTCTTGTGTGGGACTTTATCAAAAGCTTTCTGAAAGTCCAGGTACACTACATCCACTGGATCTCCCTCGTCCATCTTCCGAGTTACATCCTCAAAAAATTCAAGAAGATTAGTCAAGCATGATTTCCCCTTCATAAATCCATGCTGACTCTGTCCTATCCTGTTACTATTATCCAGATGTGCCGTAATTTCATCCTTTATAATAGACTCCAGCATCTTTCCCACCACTGAGGTCAGACTAACTGGTCTATAATTTCCTGCTTTCTCCCGCCCACCCTTCTTAAAAAGTGGCACAACATTAGCCATCCTCCAATCCTCAGGAACCAACCCCGATTCTATTGAACTCTGGAAAATAATCACCAGCGCATCCACGATTTCCCGAGCCACCTCCTTTAGTACCCTGGGATGCAGGCCATCAAGACTTATCAACCTTCAGACCTAACAGTCTCTCCAACACCAAATCCTGGTAAATAGAAATTCCCTTAAGTTCAGGTTCTTCAGCCACTGTTACCTCAGGGAGATTGCTTGTGTCTTCCCCAGTGAACACAGATCTGAAGTACCCATTTAATTCCTCTGCGATTTCTTCGTTCCCAGTAATATATTCCCCTGCTTCTGTCTTCAAGGGCCCAATTTTTGTCCTAACCATTTTTTTGCCTTGGACATACCTAAAAAAGCTTTTACTATCCTCCTTTATATTCTTGGCCAGTTTACCTTCGTACCTCATTTTTTCTCTGCGTATTTCCTTCTTACTAATCCTCTGTTGTTCTTTAAAAGCTTCCCAGTCCTCCGTTTTCCCGCTTATCTTCGCTAAGTTATACTTTTTCTCTTTTAACCTTATATGTTTCTTTACTTCCCTTGTCAGCCACGGCCGCCCATGTCTCCTCCTGGGATCTTTCTTCCTTTTCGGAATGAACTGATCCTGCATCTTCTGCATTGTACACAGAAATATCCGCCATTGTTCCTCCACGGTCTTCCCTGTTAAGGTATTAAACCATTGAACTTTGGCCAGTTGCTCCCTCATAGCTCCATATTTCCCTTTATTCAACTGAAATATTGTCACTTCAGATTGTACCCACTCCCTCTCAAATTGCAGATTGAAGCTTATTGTATTATGGTCACTACTTCCCAATGGCTCCTTCACTTCGAGGTCACTGACCAATTCTGGTTCGTTACACAATACCAGATACAGAATCGCCTTATCCCTGGTCGGCTCCAGCACCAGCTGCTCTAAAAATCCATCTCTGAGGCACTCCACAAAGTCTCTTTCTTGAGGCCCGATACCATCCTGATTCACCCAGTCTACCTGCATGTTAAAATCCCCCATAACAACTGTAGTAACATCTTTGCGACAAGCCAATTTCAGCTCCTGATTCAACTTACCTCCAACATCCAGACTACTGTTTGGGGGCCTGTAGATGACTCCCATGAGAGAGATGCTGTGAGAGAGAAAGAGAGAGACAGGCGGAGGAAGAGTTTGGGGGTGAGAGAGAAAGAGAACGGCTGGAAGAGAGAGAGGCGGAGAGTGAGAGTGAGTGAGTGAGAGAGAAAGAGGCAGACGCGGGGAGGGAGAGATATAGGGAGAGAGAGAGAGAGAGAGAGAGAGACAGGCGGAGGGAGGGAACACAAGTGACAGACCGGTGAGAGAGAGAGAGACAGAGAGACAGACAGAGAGGCGAGGAGAGAGAGAGCTGAATGCGAGAATACAGAGTGAGACAGACAGGTGAAGAGAGAAAGAGAGACAGACAGCAAGAGATAGTCAGGCAGACGAAGAGAGTGATAGACGGGGAGAAAACGGTAGAGCGAGATAGGCAGGTGGTGGGGGGAGAGAGACAGGGTGAAAGAGATAAACTTGCGGGGAGTGGGAGAGAGACAGAGAGGAGGAGAGAGGTAAAAGTGTGAGAGAGAGAGAGACAGGCGGAGAGAATGAGAGAGAGAGAGCGCGAGAGAGAGTGAGAGAGAGAGAGAGGTGGGGAGAGAGGGAGATAGAGACGGAGTGATAGAGACATAATTTGATGGAGAGAAAGAGAGAGCGACTTGCAGGGGATGGCGAGAGGGAGGGAAAGAGAGAAAGAGAGAAAACGAGAGATAGAGAAACAGAGAGAGAGAAACAGTTAGAGACAGACACAGGCAGTGAGAGAGAGAGGCAGTAAGGCAGGCCGGGGGGGGAGAGAGAAAGAGGGAGTCAGACAGACAGACAGAGAGAGAGAGAGGGGGGGCAGGCAGGTAGAAAGAGAGAGAGAGTGAGGTGGGTGAGACAGAGAGACAGGCAGAGAGGAGAGTTTGGGAGAGAGACAGAGAACTGCAGGGAGAGAGCGGGGAGGAGGGAGAGTGAGTGAGAGAGAGCGACAGGTGAGGGAATGAGATAGAGAGACAGAGAGGCAGAGAGAGTGATCCATGGGTGTAGAGATAGAGAGGAAGGGAGGGAAAGTGAGACACCGAGAGAGGGAGAGACAGAGAGAGGGAGAGACAGGGAGAGAGCGAGACATACAGAGACAGAGAGAGTGAGAGAGACAGGTGTGGAGAGAGAGACTGAGAGAGAGATGGAGAGAGGCAGACACGTGGAGAGAGAAAGAGTAAGAAAGAAAAAAAGAGAGGTGGGAGCGAGCGACAGACAGAGCCAGAAAGGCAGACGGAGAGATAGAGACAGATGGGTGGAGGGGAGAGAGACAGGGGAGAGAGAGAGGGAGGAATAGAGAGAAAGACAGGCGGGGAGAGCGAGAGTGAAATCAGTGGGAGAGAGAGGGAGAGACAGGCAAGAAGGGAACTGAAGACAGATTGATTGGCGGGGAGAGAAAGAGAGGGGTTGACGGATAGGAGAGAGAGACAGACAGACATACAGACAGGTGAAGAGGGAGCGGGGGAGAGACAGAGAGAGAGAGAGAGAGAGAGAGCGACAGCAGGCAGAGGGAGATAATCAGAGAAACAGACAGACAAGAGTAGACTGAAAGGCAGATAGAGACAGAGACAAGAGACAGAGATAGAGGGAGGGACCGGTGGGAAGGCAGAGAGAGAGAGAGAGAGAGACAGGCAGAGAGAGAGTTTGGGAGAGAGAGAGAGAGAGATAACGAGAAAGAGATGGACACGTGGAAACGGAGAGAGACAGGCGGTGGGAGAGGACGAGAGTGACAGACAGGGATAGAGAGAGAGATTCAGAGAGAGAGGGACAGGCAGACAGAGAGACGAGGAGAGAGAGTTAAATAGCTGAATGAGAGAGGGACAGAGCGAGACAGGCAACCAGATAGAGAGAGACAGAGACAGAGAGATAGAGACAGTCAGGCAGTCAAAGAGAGCAATAGACAGGGAGCGAAAGGTGGAGAGAGAGAGGTGGTGGGGGGACAGAGCCGGTTGAGACCAATTAAACAGGTGGGAGAGGGAGGGAGAGCGACAGAGAGGAGGAGAGAGGAGGAGTGAGAGAGAGAGCCTGCAGAGAGAGAGAGAGAACGAACAAGAGCGTGTGAGGGAGAGGCAGGGAGAGAGAGATTGAGGCGGAGTGAGAGACTTGCATGGAGTGGAGAGAGCGCGAAAACGGGGATAAAGGGAGATAATGCCCTGCCAGTAGCAGTGGTGGACTCTCCCTCTTAATGGGCATTTAAACGGGCATTGGATAGGCATATGGAGGATAGTGGGCTAGTGTAGGTTAGGTGGGCTTGGATCGGCGCAACATCGAGGGCCAAAGGACCTGTACTGCGCTGTATTTTTTCTATTCTATAAAGGCAGCCGACGATAGGCAGTGAGACAGAGAGAAACACAGACAGACACGCGGAGAGAGGTGGAGAGAGAGAGAGAGAGACTGACAGGCAGGGGGAAGAGAGAAAGAGGATTTGGAGCAGCGAAGGAGAGAGGGAAAAAAATAAGAGAGAGAACGAGAGAGAGAGAGAAACACAGAGAGAGAGAAACAATCAGTGACAGAGACAGGCAATGAGAGAGAGAGGAAATAATGCAGGCCCAGAGAGAGGGAGACAGACAGAGAAAGATGGAGAGAGAGAGAGACTGACAGACTGACAGACAGACAGGAGGAGAGAGAGAGACAGAGAGACAGAGGATGAAAGACAGAGAGACAACCTCTTGAAGGGAGATAGAGAAAGAGAGACAGAAGATAGAAGGGCAGACACACAGAGACAAAGAGTGTGGCGTGGTGAGAGAACATCAGGGAGAGAGAAAGAAAAAGACTGGCCGAGGGAGGGTTTGGGAAATAGAGACAGAGAACTGCAGAGACAGAAGGGGGACCAGGGAGAGTGGGAGAGAGAGACAGACAGGCGAGGGGAGAGAGAGAGAGATAGAGAGAGAGAGAGAGAGAGAGAGAGAGAGAGAGAGAGGCGAGTAGAGAGAAAGAGAGACGCGTAGAGGGACATAAAGTGAGAGAGGCAAGCTGGATGAGAGAAGCCAAGTGACAGACTAGGTTGAGAGAGTGAGAGGCAGCGAGAGAGCTAGAGAGAGAGAGAGAGAGAGAGATAGACACGTGGAGAGAGATCGAGAGTGAGACCGGCGGTGGGAAAGAACGTGAGTGACAGACGAGGTAGAGACAGAGTGAGAGACAGAGGCAGTGAGAGACACAGACAGACAGAAAGGGGAGGATAGAATTAGATAGCTGAATGAGAAAGGGACAGAGTGAGAGTGGCAGGCGAAGAGAGAGAGAGACAGTAAGGCAAGTGGAGAGAGCGAAAGAAGGGAGAGAAAGGTGGAGAGAGGGAGGGAGAGAGACTGGTGGCGAGGGGAGAGAGAAGGGGAGATGGAGGTAAACAGGTGGGGTGTGGGACAGAGACAGAGAGGAGAGAGAAGAGTGAGAGAGAGGGGGTGTGGAGAGATAGAGGGAGAGAGAGCGAGAGAGTGTGTGAGAGAGAGAGACGGGGACAGAGAGAGATAGCGGTGGAGTGAGAGAGAAATAGATTGATGGAGAGAAAGGGAGAGAGAGACTTGCGGGTGGTGGAGAGAGAGAGCGCAAAAATAGGGAGACAGACAGAGACAGGCTGGCAATCAGAGGCAGTGAGTCAGAGAGAGAGAGAAACAGACACACAGAGAGAGGGGGAGAGAGAGACAGTCAGACAGCGAGGGGGAGAGAGAGGCAGAGAGAGAGAGTGAGAGAGAGAGACGGGGTGAGAGAGAGATAGAGGCGGAGTGAGAGAGAAATAGATTGATGGAGAGAAAGAGAAAGATTTGCAAGGGTGAGAGAGAGAGAGAGCGCGAAATAGGGAGACAGACGGAGACAGGCAGGAGACGAGAGGCAGTGAGACAAAGAGAGAGACAGACAGACACGCAGAGAGAGGGGGAGAGAGACAGATACTGACAGCGAGGGGGAGAGAGAGGCAGAGAGAGAGAGACATCAAGGTGAAGAGAGAGAGAATTAGATAGATCAAAGGAGAGGGAGAGAGAGAGAGAGAGACAGCCAGATAGAGTGCAAGAGTATGTGTGTGTGAGAGAGAGAGAGAGAAAGAGAGACACGTGGAGTAAGACAGAGAGAGAGATTGAAAGGCAAAGTGAGAGACAGAGAGAGACAGGTGGGAAAGAGAGAGAGACAGAGACAGAGACAGAGAGGGAGAGACTCACGGGTGTAGAGAAAGAGAGTCGGGGAGGGAAAGTAAGAGTGTATGAGAGAGAGAGCGGCGGTGGGAGAGAGATAGGGACAGGAGGGGAGAGAACGAGAGACAGAAGGATGGGGAGGGAATGAAATCGAGAGATACGGGTGGGAAGGGTGTGTGTGTGAGAGAGTGGGGTAGGGGAGAGAGCGAGAGAGAGAATGAGAGGGGGCAGTCAGAGAGAAACAGGCAGCAAGAGAGAGAGAGGTGGAGAGAGACAGAGAGATAGCCTCTTGGAGAGAGATAGAGAAAGAGTGACAGGCAGTTAGAAAGAGAGAGAGGCGGGAGCGAAGATCGAAAGACAGAGAGACAGACACACAGATGGAAAGATAGAGACAGATGGGTGGAGGGGAGAGAGAGAGAGAGAGAGAGGAAAGAAAGAGAGAAAGACAGGCGGGGACAGCGAGAGTGAGAGACAGGGAGAGAGAGAGAGAGAGAGAGAGGCAGGCAGGAAGAGGAAGAGGCGGGTAGAGAAAGAGTGATTGATGGAGGGGAGGGAAAGAGGCAGAGAGAGAGAGAGAGACAGACAGATGAAGAGAGAGAGGGGGAGGCAAGTGGGGAGAGGGAGAGACAGAAGGCAGCAGGAGATAAGTAGATAAACAGACAGACAGGAATAGAGAGTGAGGCAGATTGAGACAGAGACAGAGAGATATAGAGAGGTTCTGGCGGGGAGGCAGGGAGAGAGAGAGAAGCAGTCTAGGAAGACAAAGAGGGAGACAGGTGGAGAGAGAGTTTGGGAAGAGAGAAAGACAGGCAGGGACAGCGAGAGTGAGACAGGTGGGAGACAGAGAGACAGGCAGGGAAAGAGAGTGGCGGGGAGTGATAATGTGAGAGAGAGAGAGAGAGAGAGAGACAGGCGGTGGGAGAACACATGAGTGACAGACGGGGTAGACAGACAATGAAAGAGGGAGGCGGCAAAGGAGATAGACAGAGAGACGAGGAGAGAAATGTGGATAGATGAATGAGAGAGGGACAGAGCGAGACAGACGGGCGAAGAAGAGAGAGAGACAGATAGAGAAAGAAAGAGTCAGACAGGTGGAGAGAGCGATAGACAGGGAGATAAAGGTAGAGAAAGATAAAGAGAGACAGGTGATTGGGGGAAAGAGACGTGGAGAAAAAGATAAACAAGTGGGGAGTGGGAGAGAGACAGAGTTGAGGAGAGAGGAAGAGTGAGAGAGAGAGAGAGAGAGACGGCCGAGGGAGAGAGGGAGACAGGCATAGAGAGCGAAAGAGTGAGAGGGAAAGACGGACGGAGACAGAGATAGATTGTTGGAGAGAGAGAGAGACTTGCGGGGAGTGGAGAGATAGAGAGCGCAAAAACAGGGAGACAAGAGACAGGCAGGCGACGAGAGGCAGTGAGACAGAAAGACAGACAGACAGACACGCAGAAAGATGGGGAGAGTAAGCGACTGACAGGCAGGGAGAGAGAGGGGGGGGGGGAAATGAGCAAGTGAGAGAATGAGAGACAGAGAGAAACACACAGAGAGAAACAGTCAGAGGCAGACAAAGGCAATGAGTGAGATAGGCAGTAAGGCAGACCAAGTGAGAGAGAGAGAAAGACAGATGGAGTGAGAAAGCGAGAGAGGGAGGACGAGAGACAACCGCTTGGAGAGAGATGGAAAAAGGGTGACAGACAAGTAGAAAGAGAGGGGCTGAGAGGGGGGGGTGGGGTGAGAGACTGGCAGGTAGAGAGAACGAGGGAGACAGGCGGAGAGAGAGTTTGGGAGAGAGAGAAACAGAGAACAGCGGAGAGAGAGAAAGGCGAGGAGGGTGTGAGAGATAAGGAGGGAGAGACAGGCCAGTAGAGGGAGAAAAAGAGAGATAGAGGAGAGTGGGCGTGGGGGCAGAGAGGGGGGAAGAGAGAAAGAGAGAACGAGAGGCAGAGAGAGGGAAACTGTCAGAGACAGAGACAGGCAGTGAGAGGGAGAGGCCATACGGCAGGCCAAGAGAGAGAAACAGTAAAACAGTCAAGTGGAGAGAAAGGGGGAGAGAGAGTGAGAGACAGAAAGACAGACAGGCGGAGAGACAGAGAGGCAACCACGTGGTGAAAGATAGAGAAAGAGAGACGGGCAGGTAGAACGAGAGAGTGGCAGAGAGAGAGTGCGAGGCAAGGTGAGAGAGAAAGGCGAGGAGAAAGAAAGAGACAGGGAGAATTTGGGAGAGAGAGAACTGCGGGGAGAGAGAGGCGAGGAGGGAAAGTGATAGAGAGACAGACAGGCGAGGGGAGAAAGAGATAGGGAGAGAGAGACGGAGACGTGGAGAGAGATAGAGACATGGGGAAAGAGCACACTAGGCAGACCGTGGAGAGAGAGAGTGAGAGAGAGAGAGAGAGAGAGAGACGGACAGTGAGACGAGGAGAAAGAATTAGACAGATTGAAGGAGAGAGACAGGCAGAGAGAAAGAGCCAGAGAGAGGGAGAGAAAGACAGTGAGAGGGAGACAGGTGGGGAGAGACAGACAGACAGACAGGCTAAGAGAGAAATAGGCGGGGGGGGGATGGGTGAGAGAAAGACAGTGCAAATTATGCAGGGGGAGAGAGAAAGGCCGACAGAGAGAGAGAAACAAAGAGATAGAGGGAGACAAGCGGGGAGAGAGAGAGACAGTTGGCAGAGGGAGAGAAAGAGACAAACAGACACACAGGAGTAGAGAGAGAGAGACAGGGACATTCCGGCGGGGAGGCAGAGAGAGCGAGAAATGGAGATTAGATTAGATTAGATTCCCTACAGTGCAGAAACAGGCCCTTCGGCCCAATCAGTCCACACCGACCCGCCGAAGAGTAACCCACTCAGACCTGTTTCCTTCTAAATGATGCACCTAATACTATGGCAATTCACTTGACCTGCATTTCAGCTCATCTTATCATTGTGGGAGGAAACCGCAGCACCCGGAGGAAACCCACGCAGACACGGAGAGAATGTGCAAACTCCACACAGAGAGTTGCTGAAGGCTGGAATGGAACCTAGGACCTTTAACACTGAGCCAACGTGCCGCCCCAGTGAGAGACAGACAGAGAGAGATCATGAATAGATGGATAGAGAGAGAAAGAGAAAGAGAGAGAGAGAGGCGTGGGAGAGAAATAGTAATAAAGAGAGAGGCAGAGAGATAGAGGCAGACAGATAGTGACGCGAGGAGAGAGAGAGTTAGATGGATCGACGGGGAGAGAGAGGGAGTGAGAGTCTGTGTGATAGAGAGTCAGAGAGAGACAGACACGTGCAGTAAGTTAGAGAGACAGAGATTGAAAGGTAGAGTGAGAGAGAGGGGCGAGATGGACAGCGAGAGAGAGAGAGAGAGAGAGAGAGACGGATGAGAGAGAGAGACAGTCAGGAAAAGAGAAACCGAGAGACAGAAATAGAGAGAGACAGGCACGTGGAGAGAGGCAGAGAGAGCGACTGACAGGGAGGGAGAGAGAGGCAATGAGAAGAGAGATGGACAGGCGGGTCCAGAACGTGAGACAGAAAGACGGGGCGGCAGCGAGATCGAGAAAGACTGGCAGTGAGGGGGTGTGTATGTGAGAGTGTGGTGTGGGGGGAGAGAGTGAGAGAGAGAAAGAGAGAGGGACAGTCGGAGGAAGACAGGCAGTAAGTGAGAGAGGGAATCAGACATGCGGAGAGAGAGAATGAGAGAGAAACAGGTGGAGAGAGATAGAGAGTCTCGTGGAGAGTGATAGAGAAAGAGAGAGAGGGGAGCAAAAGACAGAAAGACAGACGGGGACAGCGAGAGTGAGACAGGTGGGAGAGAGAGAGGAAGAAAGACAGGCAGGGAGAGAAAGAGAGCAATTGTCAGAGGGGACAGAGAGGCAGAGAGAGACAGACAGATAGGCGGAGAGAGAGGGGAGGCCAGCGGGGACAGTGAGACAGAAGGCAGGGGGAGAGAAACAGATAGACAGGCAGGAGTAGAGAGTGTAAGGCAGATAGAAACCAGAGACATAGAGTGGTGTAGGGCGAGAGAGTGAGTGAGTGAGAAAGAGAGAGTAAGTGGCATTGGCGTATGGGGGGAGTGAAAGAGAGAGAAAGAAAGATAGAGAGAGAGTGAGGGGTAGAGAGAGAGAGTGAGAGAGATTGACAGGCGGATACAGAGGGGAAAGTAGACAGGCAGGTTGAGAGCGAGAGGGAGAGAGAAGGACAACGAGAGATGTGGCTACAGAGAGAGAGAAAGAGAGAGACAGGTGGAGTGTGGAGAGAAGGAGAGAGAGAGACGGACATGGAACGAGAGAAACAGACGGGGAAAGCAAAGAAGAGACAGGCAGCTGGAGAGATATCGAGAGATAAACATGTGTGGAGAGAGACAGATAGACAGGCAGGGAGTGGGGATAGAGAGAAGCCACGAGGGAATGTGAGAGAACGAGAGAGAGAGAAGAGAGTGAGAGACAGAACCAAAGAGAAACTGAAACAGGTGGGTAAAGAGAGAGGAAGGAAGAGAGGAGAGAGATAAACATAGAGCGAGAGTCAGAGAGAGGACAGAGTGAGAGACAGACATGTGGAGAAACATAGAGTGAGAGACTGACAGGGATAGAGAGAGAGATACGTGTAGACTGAACAAGAAAGAGGGAGATGCAGGGAGTGAGACAGGTATAGAAACAGTGAGACAGAGAGGCGGAGAGAGAGAGAGAGGTAGGCAGAGAGACAGACCAGGTGGAAAGAGCAAGACAGAGAGAGAGAGAGACAGAGACAGGCAGAGAGGGAGTGATGGGGAGTGAGAGAGAGAGAGATCGGCGGGGAGAGAGCGAGAAAGAAAGAGAGAGACAGCTGGCTAAAGAGAGAGAGAAAGAGAGAGAAAGAGAGAGCCGGATAACAAGAGAGACAGAGAGAGAGAGAAAGAATAAGAGAAAGAGAGTGAGAGTAAGAGAAAGAGGCGCTAACAGAGAGAAGGAGCAGAGAGACACGGAAAAAGAGAAAATGGCCGGCACTGACAGAGAGAGAGGTGTGGAGTGAAAGACAGATACAGGTACAGAGAGAGAGCGAAAGATAGACAGATAGACAGAGAGAGAGGAAGAGAGAAAGAAAGAGCGAGAGGCAGGGAGAGAGATTGGCGGGGAGATAGAGACAGACAGGTGGATACAGCGAGAGAGAGACAGATAGGTGGAAAGAGAAAGACAGAGAGAGGCAGACAGACGAGCTGGCAGGTAAAAACAATGACTGCAGATCCTAGAAACCAGATTCTGGATTAGTGGTGCTGGAAGAGCACAGCAGTTCAGGCAGCATCCGAGGAGCAGGAAAATCGACCTTTTGGGCACCTGTAATCCTGATGAAGGGCTTTTGTCCGAAACATCGATTTTCCTGCTCCTCGGATGCTGCCTGAACTGCTGTGCTCTTCCAGGACGACTAATCCAGAAGATGAAACAGAGAAGACAGGCAGGCAATGAGAGGCAGTGAGACAGAGAGAGAGAGAAAAACAGAGTGACACGCAGAGGGGGGAGAGAGAGACTCACTGGTCGGGGGAGGGAAAAGAGAAACAGAGAGAATCCCAGGTGATGTGAGCAAAGGAGAGAAGAAAGGAAGAGAAAACGAGTGTTGTGATTTAGAGAGAGCGAGAGAGACTGCGAAAGAGAGAGAGAGTGAAAACAAGATACAGAGAGAGAAACATCAGAGACAGAGACCGGCAGTGAGAGAGAGAGTAAGTAAGGCATGTTGAGAGCGAGAGAGAGAGACAGGTGGATGGAGAGAGAGAGAGAGATAGAGAGACAGAGAGAGAAAGACTTGGGGAGAGAACGTGAGTGACAGACGCAGAGAGAGAGAGTAAGCAAGAGAAGAAGAGAGAGAGGGACAGACAGACAGCAGGGTTCTGAGTGAGAATTAGATAGATCAAAGGAGAGAGAGAGGCGGAGAGGGAGAGAGACAGGGAAAGAGAGAGAGAAAGAGAGAGAGAGAGACAGGCAGGCCGACAGAGAGCGAGAGAGTGAGAGAGAGAGATAGGCGGGTGGAGAGAGACAGAGTGAGAGAGAGATAGACAAAAAGACCACAGACGGGGGAGACAGACAGTGAGAGAGAGAGGCAGAGAGCAGAGAGGGAGACAAGCAGGGAGAAAGAGCGATAGCTGGCAGAGGACGAGAAAGAGAAAGACAGGCAGACAGGAGTAGAGATTGAGAGGCAGATAGACAGAGACAAAGAGTTAGAGAGAAGTTCCAGACAGGAGGCAGAGAGAGAGAGAGAGAGAGAGAGAGAGAAAGAGGCGAACAGACAGAGAGAGACGTGGAGAGAGATAGAGAGAGACAGGCAGCGAGGCGAGGAGAGTGAGTTAGATAGGTCGTAGGAGAGAGAGACAGAGAGATGCCGGGAGGGCGTGTGTGAGAGAGTGGTGAAGGGGAAGAGAGTGTGTGTGAGAGAGAAAACAAGAGAGAGACAGTCGGAGAGTGGCAGGCAGTGAGTGAGAGAGGGAGAGAGTCAGGCAGGCAGAGAGTGCGACAGAGATAGAAGGGCAGACATCGGCGGAGAGAGAAATACACACACACACACACACACACACACAGACGGACAGGCAGAAAGAGAGAGAGAGAGAGAGACATACGGGCGGAGAGGGGGAAAGAGACAGGGAGAGCGAGAGGGAGGAAAAGAGAGGCGGGCACAACAAGAGTGAGACAGGCGGGGGGAGAGAAAAAGAGACACAGGCAGGCCGGGAGAGGAAGAGAGAGATAGGCGAGGAGAAAAAGAGAGCGAACGACCGAGGGTAGAGAGAGAGAGAAAGACACAGGCAGGTAGAATGAGAGAGAGAGAGAGTGAGGCAGGGCGAGTGAGAACGGCGGGGAGGGAGAAAGAAAGAGAAGGGGAGAGTTTTGGAGAGAGAGAGAGAGACAGAGACGTGGAGAGAGATAGAGATAGAGAGACCTGCAGAGAGAACGCAATTGACAGATGGGGGAGAAAGTGTGAGAGAGAGGCAGAGAGAGAGAGAAAGCGAGGCAAGGAGAGAAAATTAAATAGATCGTAGGAGAGAGAGCGAGGCGAGGAGGAAGTGTGTGTGTGTGTGTGAGCGGCAGGTGACAGCAGAGAGAGAAAAGGAGAGCGACAGGCGAGTAGAGAGAGAGGGAGACGTGGAGAGAGATAGAAAGATAGAGAGGCGGGGGAGAGAACTTGAATGACAGACGGGGACAGAGAGAAAAATAGAGAGAGAGGCAGAGAGAGAGAGAGAGATACAGACGGACAGACAGCAGCGTGGAGAGAGAATTAGATAGTTTGAAAGAGTGGGAGAGAGGCGGTTAGGAAGAGAGTCTGTGATAGCGAGACAGTGAGAGACAGACACGTGCGATAAGTTAGAGAGAGAGATTGAAAGGCAGACTGTGTGAGAGAGAAAAGGGGAGAGGGAGAGCGAGAAAGACAGGCAGAGAGAGAGCGAGTGAGCGAGAAACAGTGACCACAGGCATAGAGAGAGAGTAGCGGAGATGAGAACTGAGAGCGAGAGAGAGAGGGCGAGACAGAGGGACATGCACGGAGACGGAGAGAGAGAAGAAGAGAAAAAGGAAAAGAGAGAGACTGAGGGAGAGCTGGAGAGAGACACGCGAGTGAAGAGAGACAGAAAGCGACTGACTGGCAGAGCGAGAGAGGCAGATGGTTGGAGAGAAAGATGAGGGAGAGAAAATGAGACAGAAAGACGGGTAGGGAGGGTATCGAGCGAGACTGGCGGGGAGGGTGTGTATGTGTGTGAAGAGAGTGGTGTCAGGAGAGAGAGAGTGAAAGTGAGAGAGAGACTGACAGGCGGATATAGTTGGAAAAACTGACAGTGTGAGGGAGGTGGCTATCAAGAGAGAGAGAAAGAGAGATGGTGGGGAGTGAAAGATAGAGAGAGACAGACAGAGAGAGACAGACAGGCGGAGACAGACAGGCGGAGACAGACAGGCGGAGACAGCGAGAGACAGGGAGAGAAAAGGGGAAAGAGAGAGAGACGGGTGGTGAGGGGGAGAGAAAGTGAGAGAGGTAAGGTTAGAGAGAGATAAACAGGCAGAGAGTGAGGGAGAGACAGACAGGAGGAAAAAGGGAGTGTGGGCGTGAGAGACAGTTGGAGAGAGAAAAAGGAAGTGAGAGACTGAGAAAGAGAGAGAGATTGGTAGGGTGAGCGAGAGAGAGAGAGATAGAGGCGGAGAAGGCGAGAGATAGGTTGATGGGGAGATAGAGAGACATGTGGGGGGTAGAGAGAGAGCGAAAATGGGGAGGTAGAGAGAGATAAGCAGGCGGCGACAGGCAGTGAGACAGATGTTGAGACAGGCAGACATGCTGAGAGAAAAGGGGGGGGAGAGAGAGAAATACTAACAAGTAGAGAGAGAGAGAGAGAATGCCAAGCGCGGGGAGGGAGAGAGATAAGCGGAGCAATGGTGGGTGGAGAGAGAGAGACAGTGGTGTGGGGAGAGGGAGAGAGAAAGAGAAAGAGAGAGAGAGAATAAGACTAGCGTGAGGAGTGTGTGTGTGTGTGTGAGAGAGAGAGGGAAAGAGAGACAGACGGAGAGAGAGTGTCAGAGAGAGAGAGAGACAGACAGGTGGAGGGAGAGAGAGAGATGGAGCGTCAGACAAACAGACAGACAGACAGGCGGAGAGAGAAAGAGAGAGAGAGAGACTGATGGTGCAAAGAGAGATTCGGGGAGAGAGAAAAGGAGAGAGAGAGAGAGAAATACAGGTGGGGACAGCAAGTGGAAGACAGGTGCGGTGAGAGAGAGACAGGTGGAGAGAGAGAGAGACAGGCGGGGACAGAGAGAGCGAGTGACAAATGCGGGAGAGAGCATGAGAGAGAGGCGCAGCGAGAGAGAGAGACAGACAGACAGACTGAGAAGTGGGGATTGGCAGAGACAGAGGGACAGGTGGGGAGATAGAGAGATAGACAGATGAAGAGTTAGAGGGAGTCAAGTGGGGGCAGAGAGGCACAGTTGGCAGAGGGCGAGGGGGAGAGGCAGAGACAGACACGAGTTGAGAGAGAGAGAGGCAGATAGAGATAGAGCCAGAGAGAGGTTCCAGCAGGGAGGCCGTTAGACATGTGTGGAGAGAGACAGTCAAAGTAAGGATTAGAGAAAGAGAGAGAGAGAGAGGAGTTGAGAGATTGAGAAGCAGATAGAGATAGATACAGATAGCTAGAGAGAGGTTCCAGCTGGGAGACCGAGAGAGTTAGATAGCTGAATAAGGGAGGGTCAGAGCGAGACAGACAGGCGAAGACAGAGAGAGAGAGAGAGAGAGAGAGAGAGAGTCAGCCAGGCAAAGAGAGCGATACACAGGGAGAGAAAGTTAGAGAGAGAGAGAGAGACAGGTGGTGAGGGGGACTGAGACGTGGAGAGAGAGATAAACAGGCAGAGAGTGAGTGACAGTCAGAGAGGGGTAGAAAGGAAGAATGAGACAGACGGGTGAGGAGAGAGAGGGAGACAGATTGATGGAGAGAGAGAGAGAGAGACTTGTGGGGGGAGAGAGGGAGAGAGCAAAAGAAGGAGACAGAGAGAGACAGGCAGGCAATGAGAGGCAGTGAGACTGAGAGACAGACAAACAGGCGGAGAGGGGGAGAGATAGAGACTGGCTGGTGGGGTGGAGAGACAGATAGAGAAAGAGTGACTGGCAGGTAGAAAGAGAGAGAGGCAGAGGGAGAGCAGGGAGCGAGTGTTAGTTAGGCAGATAGAGAGACACACACACAGAGAGACAGACAGACAGGCGGAGAGAGAAAGAAAGAGAGAGACTAACAATGGAGAGATAGAGAGTGAGACAGGGAGAGAGAGAAAGGGAGGGAGAGAGAAAAGGACAGGTAGGGACAGCAAGAGGAAGATCGGCAGGGTGAAAGAGAGAGAGAGAGTTAGACTGGTGGAGAAAGAAAGAGAGAGAGATAGGAGGGGACAGGGACAGTGAATGACAGACGGGGCGAGAACGTGAGAGGGAGAGGCAAAGACAGAGGAAGTCAAGCGAGGGAACAGCGGGAGGGAGAGAGAGACACTTGGCAGAGGGAAACAGAGACAGACAAGAGTTGAGAGACACCCAGGCAGATAGAGATAGAGATAGAGAGAGGTTCCAACAGGGAAGCTGAGAGACAGAGGCCGGAAGAGAGAAAGAGAGAGACAGGCAAAGTAAGAATCAGAGAAGAGAGTGAGAAAGAGAGAGAGAGGAGATAAAGATTGAGAGGCAGATATAGATAGAGACAGAGAGATAAAGAGAGGTTCCAACAGGGAGGCCGAGAGAGAGATAGGGAGAGAGAGAGAGAGAGAGAGAGAGAGGCAGAGCGAGGCAGTCAGGAGTGGAGGGAGATAGATAGATAGATAGATAGAGTGAGATAGAGACGCTTTGGTAGGGAATGAGGGAGAGTAAAAGGCAGACAAGTGGGAGAGAGAAGGGGAGACTGGTGATTAATTCCTTCATTCCTTCCTTCCATCATTTATTCCTGCCTTCCTTCATTCATTCCTTCATTCCTTCCTTCATCCCTCCTTCCTTCATTCCGCATTCGTTCATTCATTCATTCCTTCACTACTTCCTTCTTTCCTTCATCTCTTTCTTCGTTCATTGCTTCATGACTTCCTGCCTTTCTTCCTTCCTTCCATCCATCCTACCTTCATTAATTCCTTGCTTCCTTCATTCATTCCTTCCTTCATTCCTTCCTTAGTTCAATCCTTCATTTCTTCTTTCATTCATTCCTTGCTTCCATTCCACCTTCATTCCTTCGTTCCTAATTTCCTTCTTTCCTAGCTTACTGAATTCTTTTCTTCCTTTCTTCATCTTTCCTTCCCTCACTCTTTTCTTCATTTTGACCTTCCTTTCTTCATTCATTCCTTCACACTTAGTTTTCTTCATTCCTTCATTCATTCCTACCTCCCCTCCTTCTTTTCCTTCCTTCCAACCTTACATCATTCCTTCATTTCTGCAATTCCTTCTTCCTTCCTTCCTTCATTCATTCCTTCCGTCATTCATTCCTTCCTTTCATTCCTTCGTTCCATTCTTACTTCCATGTTTGCTGCATTCCCTCCTTCCTTTATTCCTCCCATTCCTTTATTCCTTTCTCCCCTCCTTCATTTATTCCTTTCTTCCATTAATAATTCCTTCCTTCATTTTCAGTCCTCCCTTTTATCATTCCTTCCTATGTTCATTCCTTCATTTTTCCTTCGTTCATTCTTTCTTAGCTTCTCTCGTTCCTTCCTTCCTTAATGATTCCTTCCTTGCTTACTTGCTTCATTCCTACATACCTTCCTGCCTACTTTCCTTCCATCCTTCTATCCATTAATCCTTTATTCCTTCAGTACTTCCTGCCTTCCTTCCTTCCTCATTCCCTCTTTCCTTCATTCCTTCCTTACCTCCTTACTCTCTTCCTTCCTTCCTTCCTTTCTTCATCAATTTCTTCATTCATCCATTACTTCTTTTCTTCCTTCCATCATTTCTGCATTCCTTCCATTCTTCATTCCTTCATATATTCTTTCTCCCTCTAGCATACCTGCATCACTTCCGTCATTTCTTCCTTCATTCCTTTCTTTCTTCCTCCTTTCCTTCCTTCCATCCTTCATTCCTTCATTCCTTCATTTCTTCCTTCCTTCATGCCATCCTTCCTTAATTCCTTATGATGTTCCTTCCTTCATTTCATTCTTCAATCCCACATGTCTTCCTTCATTTTTCCTTCCTTCATTCCGTTCTACATTCTGTTATTCCTGCATTCCTTCATTCCTTCATCAATTCCTTCCTTTATTCAATCCTTCCTTCATTCCTTCCTTCTGTCCTTCGTTCCTTTCTTCCCACATTCCTTCCTTTATGCCTTACATCCTTTGTTCCATCATTCCTTTATTTCTGCCTTTCTTCATTCGTTCGTTCCATCATTCATTCCTTCCTTTATTCTTACATTCCATCATGCTTTACATTATTCCCTCCTTCCTTCCTTCATTGATTCCGTCCTTCCTTCCTCCTTTCTTTCCATCTTTCATGTCTTCAATCTGCCTTTATGATCTCCTTCCTTCAATCCTTCGTTCCTACCTTTCTTCATTCCTTCCTTATTTCTTCCCTTCCATCGTTCTTTCTTTCATTCCGTCCTTCCTTCCTTCATTCCTTCCTTGGTCCTTCCTTATTTCTTCCCTTCCATCGTTCTTTGTTTCATACCGTCCTTCCTTCCTTCCTTCTTCTCCTGTTTCTCAGCAGCAGAGTGAAATCTTGGAGCAGTGGTCTGTTGGGAGCATTGATTCAGTGACTTGGGCCTTTAAAGACATACCACGACCACAGGTGTCCTCCATGTCTGTTTTTCCGCAGCGGCGGCAGCAACACAAAAAGTGGGATTGGACCAGTGGTTGATTGGGAGCGGTGAGTCACTGATTTGAGCCTTTACATGTAACATGGGAGAGCAGAGTTTTCTGGAAAGGAGCGACTTTTTATATACCTCCAACTATATAAGTCAGTTTTTTTTAACCCGAGACCTTACCTTTGTAGGGCCTCACATCCAACCACCTCTCTAACCTTAAGCACCAGGAGCATATCAGGTAAGCTTCTCTTTGTTTTCTTTTTGATAAGGTGACCAGCAAGTATGGCAGTCCAGGGAGAGGATTGTTCCTCCTGCAAGATTTATGAGGTGAGGGATGCTGTTTTTGTCCCGTCCAAGTACATCTGCACCCAACTCTTGCTCCTCAAAAACCATGTTACGGAACTTGAGCGGAGCTGGATGAACATTGGATCAGTTGGGAGACAGAAACTGTGATACATAAGAGTTACAGAAAAGCAGTTACGACTAGGTAAAAGAATGCCGCGTAACTGTTCGAAAGAGGATAAAACAGTCAGTGGAGGGATCCCCTGTGCTTGTTCCCCTTAAAAACAAGTATACCAATTTGGATACAGTTTGGGGTCGAATTACTAGTGGTATGCAGTAGGGTGCAGGTCTCTGGCACAGAGTCTGCCCCTGTTAAACCAAAGGGAAAGGAACAAAGTGTTAGTCATTGGGGACTCAATATTTAGAGGGAACAAACGAGACTCACGGTTGGTGTGTTGCCCCCCAGGTGCCAGGGTCTGTGATGTTTTGGTTGTGTCTTCGTGGTCCTGAAGGGGGAGGGTGACCAGTCCCACCTCGTAGTCCACGTAGGTACCAATGACATTGGTAGAAAGAGGGATAGGGATATAAGGCAGAATTTCAGGGAGCGAGGGTGAATGTAGACAGCTAAAACAAACTGAGTTTTTGTCTCTGGTGTGATACCCGTGTCACGTGATAGCAGGGAAAGAATAGGGATAGATATCAGCGGAACACATGGCTGTATGGATGCTGCAGGAAGGAGGGTTTAGGTTACTTGAGTAATTGGGACTCATTCTGGGGAAGTTGGGGCCTCTACAAACAGAATGGTCTTAACTTAACCCAGAGAATTACTAATATCCCAGGAGGAAAATTTGCTGGTGCTATTGGGGTGGGGTAAACCACCTCAGCAGGGGGAATTGGAACCTGAGGTGTAGTTCCAGTGCACAGGAAAATGAAGGTAAGGACAGGGTTTCACGGTCATGAGAATATGCTGGCAGACAGCAAGCTGGTTTTAAGTGCTTCTACTTCAACGCCAGAAGTATCCGAAATAAGGTAAGCGAGCTTGCAGGTAACTGGGACTTCGATGTTATGGCCACTTTGGAGACTTGGATAGAGCGGGCCAGGAATGGATGTCACAGGTTCCAGGTTTTAGATCCTCCATTAAGAACAGCGAAGGAAGTCAAAGAGGGGGAGGTGTGGCCATGCTAGTCAAGGATCGTAAAACAGTGGCTGAAATAACTTTTGACGAGGACTCGTCTACTGAGGTAGCATGGGCTGAGTTTAGAAACCGGACAGGAGATGTCACACTGCTGGGTAATTTTTTTTTATAGGTGTCCGCTGATTTCCAGGAAGGTGGAGGAGCGGATTGGCAAAATGTGTACAAGGAACAGGGTGTGCATTATGGGGACTTTAAATTCCCCAAAATTGACCCGAAATGCTATAATTCAATTACTTCAGATGGATCAGTTCTTGTCAAATGTGTGAAGGAGGGTTTCCTAACGGTGATATCGAAGGGCCGACAAGAGGGGAGGCCACACTAGATCTGGTGCATGGTAATGAACCAGGTCATGTGTTTGATTTAGTGGTAGGTGAACACTTTGCAGAATGTGAACTTTCTTTTTTGTTTAATTTAGCGATGGAAAGGGATAGGTACATGCCACAAGGCAAGAATTATCTATGGGCAAGGGCAATTATAATGCAATTAGGCAAGACTTAGGATGAATAGAATGGGGTGGCAAAATGCAGAGAATGGGGACAATAGAAATGCAGAACTGGTCTAAGGAATAGGTAATGTGTGTTCTTGATATGTATGTCCTTGTCAGGCAGGGAGGAAGTGATAAGATAAGGGAACTTTGCCTTACTGCAAGAAATTGCACCTCTTGTTATGTGACAATGACATGAGATGTATCAAGTGAGGCAATGGAGAGTTACACATTAGCTAGGAATGATTTAAATAGCGATTAAGAAGAACAAAGAGAGGATGTGAGCAGTTATTAGCACACAGAATATAAGCCCGAAGCTTTCTGAAGGTATGTGGGGAATAAAAGGATGACTAGGGTCATAATAGGGTCAGTCAAAGACAAACCTGGGAAGTTGTGTGTGGACCTGTGGAGATCAGAGAGGTGTGAAACAAATATTTATCATCGGTTTTCACTCAGGAAAAGAAGAATAATGTAAAGGAGAAGAATTACATTTTCCAGATATTAGTCGAGAAAGGATCAAGGCTTTAAGGAAGAGGTGTTATCAATTCTAGAATGTGTGCATTTGGACAGGTCTCCTGGGCTGGATGTGATTTCTCCGTTGATTCTCTGGGAAGCTAGGCAGAAGGAGTTGGAGCCTTTAGCGTTGATCTTTGAGTCATTATTATCTACAGATTTAGTACCACAAATGGAGGATTACAAATTTTGTACCTTTGTTCAAGAAGGTCAACAGGGAAGACCCAGGTAATTATAGACCAGTGAGCTGTATGTTTGTTGGAGGAAATGTTTTGGAAAGCATTATAAAATACAGGATTTATCATCATGCAGTAAACAACAATTTGTATTCAGATAGTCTACATGGTTTCGTAAAGTCTCCTCATGGACGGGTGAAGGGCAGTTGAGGTTATGTACATGGACTTCAGTAAAGCCTTTGGTAAGGTTCGACATGATAAGCTGTTGGATAAAATACAGAGGCATGGAGTTGAGGGTAAGTCACCAGTTTTGATGAGAAACTGGTTTTCTGAATGAAGGCGGTTGATGGAAAATTTTCAGCATGGAGTCCGGTTAATGGTATTGCACCACAAGGATCTGTTTTCGGACAATTGCTGTTCGTCATTTTCATAAATGACTTAGGCGCAGGCATAGGTGGTTGTGTTAGTAAGTTTGCAGATGATGCTAAAGTTGGTGGAGTAGTAGACAGTGTGGAAGAATGTTGCAGGTTGGAAGGGAGACTTGGATTATCTGCAGAATTGGGCTGAGAGTTGGCAAGTGGAGTTCAATGCAGATAATGTGAGGTGATTCACTTTGGGAAGAATAACAGAATGACAGGTAATGGATCAATGGTAGTGTGGATGTGCAGAGGATTCTTGGACTCCATGTACATAGATCCCTGAAAGGTGCCACCCAGATTGATAGTGCTTTTAAAAAGGCATATGGTGTGTTAGGATTAGCCACATTGTGGAGATTTTATCAAACGTAGAACATAGCATATAGAACAATACAGCACAGAACAGGCCCTTCGGCCCACGATGTTGTGCCGAACATTTGTCCTAGCTTACGCACCCATCCATGTACCTATCCAATTGCCGCTTAAAGGTCACCAATGATTCTGACTCTGCCACTCCCACAGGCAGCGCATTCCGTGCCCCCACCACTCTCTGGGCAAAGAACCTACCCCTGACATCTCCCCATACCTTCCACCCTTCACCTTAAATTTATGTTGTACCCGGGGAAAAAGTTTATGACTGTCTATCTATTCCTCTAATCATCTTATAAAACCTCTATCATGTCACCCCTCATCCTTCGCTGTTCCAATGAGAAAAGGCCTAGCACTCTCAACCGATCCTCGTATGACCTATTCTCCATTCCAGGCAACATCCTGGTAAATCTTCTCTGCACCCTCTCCAAAACTTCCACATCTTTCCTAAAGTGAGGTGACCAGAACTGCACACAGTACTCCAAATGTGGCCTAACCAAGGTCCTGTACAGCTGCAACATCACTTCACGACTCTTGAATTTTCAATCCCTCTGCTAATGAACGCTAATACACCATAGGCCTTCTTTCAAGCTCTATCCACCCGAGTGGCAACTTTCAAAGATCTATGAACATAGACCCCAAGATCCCTCGGCTCCTGCACCTTACTAAGAACCCTACCGTTAACCCTGTATTCCGCATTCTTATTTGACCTTCCAAAATGGATAACCTCACACTTGACAGGGTTGAACTCCATCTGCCGCTCCTCAGCCCAGCTCTGCATCATATCTGAGTCCCTTTGCAGCTGACAACAGCCCTCCTCACTATCCACAACTCCACCATTTTAATCTGCAAATTTACTGACCCACCCTTCGACTCCCTCTTCCAAGTCATTAATAAAAATTACAAACAGCAGAGGACCCAGAACTGATCCCTGCGGAACTCCCCTTGTAACTTGGCTCCAGGCTGAACATTTACCATCTACCACCACTCTCTGACTTCGACCAGTTAGCCAGGTCTCTATCCAACTGGCCACACTTCCCTCTGACTTTCCACATAAGCCTACCATGGGGAACCTTATCAAATGCCTTACTAAAATCCATGTACACTACATCCACTGCTCTACCCTCATCCACATGCTTGGTCACCTCCTCAAAGAATTCAATAAGACTTGTAAGGCAAGATCTACCCCTCTGCACCTTTGATAAGCTCATGGATGATGATGAGATAGTGTGTGTGTGTGTGTGGGGGGGGGGGGGGGGGGTGAGGTGAGTAGGGAAAGGATGGATCACTAAACGATAAGGAAGGAAGATTGTGTCGAACCTGAGAAATTGGGTGAGATTTTGAATGATTCCTTTGTGATAGTGTTCACTAAGGATAGGGACATGATGAATGTTGAGATTAGAGATCGAAGTTTGATTACTCTGGATCACATTCGCGTAAGTAGGGAAGTTGTGTTGGGTAGGCTAGAGATTATTATTGTGAATAAATCCTCAGGGATGATATCTATCCCAGGGTGCTCAGGGAGGCGACAGAGAAAATAGCTGGTGTCCTGACAGATAATGTTATAGCATCCTTAAATACAAGTTAGGTGCCGGAGAACTGGAGGGTTGCTCATGTTGCGCCCTTGTACAAGAGGATCGTAGGGATATTCTGGGTAATTACAGACCAGTGAGCTTGATGTCAGTGGTGGGAATGTTGCTGGAGAAGGTATGGAGGGATAAAATCTATTTGTATGTGGAAAAGAATGAGAAATCAGTGATAAGCATCATAGTTTTGTGCAGGGAGATCGTGTCTTAACAACTTAATAAAGTATTTTGAGGAAGTGCCCAAGTTGATAGATGAACGAAGGACTGCAGATGTCATATGAATGGACTTTTGTAAGATATTTGATTAGGCTCCAATGGTAAACAAATGAAGGAAGTGAAGTTACATGGTTTGCAGGATGCTCTAGCTAGGTGTACAAAGAATTGGTTGAGCAACAGGAGACAGGGATTAGTAGTTGAAGGGAGTTTCTTGAATTGGAGAAAGGTGACCAGTGATGTTTCATAGGGATTAGAGCTGTGTCCACTTTTGTTTGTACATACATAAATGATCTGGAAGAGGGCACTATTGGTATGATCAACAAGTTTGCAGGTGACATGAAGATTGGTGGAGTAGCAGAAAGCATAGGGGACTGTCAAAGAATACAAGAAAATATAGATAGACTGGAGAGTTGGGCAAAGTGACAAATGTGAAGTGGTGCACTTAGGGAAGTCTAATCTAGAGCAAATTATACAGTAAAAAGAAGAGCCTTGTGAAAAGTTGATGAGCAGAGAGATCTGGGCGTTCAGGTCTATTGTACACTGAAGGTTGCTGCACAGGAGGATAGAGTGATAAAGAAGGCTGATAGTTTCTTGCCTTCATCAGATGGGGTATTGAGTACAAGAGCCGGCAGGTCATGTTAAAAGTTTGCAAGACATTGGTTCGGTGACATTTAGAATACTGTGTAAAGTTCTGGTTGGCTCATCAAAAGGATGTGGACACTTTGGAGAGGGTGCAGTGAAGGTGTACAAGGATGTTCCCTGGTACGGAAGGTGCTAGCATGAAGAGAGGTTGAGTAGGTCAGGATTGATTTAATTAAAAACACATTTTTTCCAGCGTGAAGGATTCAATAATGAGAGGTCAACCTTTCAACGTGACAGGTTAGAAGTCTAAGGGGGATACACGTGGAAATTACTTCACACAGAGAGTAGTAGGTGCCTGGAATGTGTTGCCAGCAGAGGTAGGAGAGGCAGGCATGGTAAATTAACATGCATCTGGGCAGATGCCTGAGTAGGTGGGGAGAAAAGGGGTACTGATATTTAGGAAATGGGTGACAGGTTTAGACAGTAGATTTAGATCAGAACAGGCTTGGAGGACCGAAGGACCTATTCATGGCCTGTAAATTTTCTTTTTCTTTCTCTTTGTTCCTTCCTTCGAACTTCCTTTCTATCTTGCATACTTCAAACCATCCTTCAATCCTTCCTTCTTCATTCTTACCTTTCCTTACTCCTTTCATTCCTTCACTTCTTGCCTTTCTTTCATCGATCATTCCTTTCATCATTCATTCATTCCTTCCTTCTTTCCTTCCTTCAGTCATTCCTTCTATCGTTCCTTCATTCTTTCATTCCTTCCATTCTTCCTTCCTTCATTCATTCCTTCCTTCTGACATGCTGTGCTTTCTTCCCTCCAACCTTTCTTCCTTACTTACTTAGGGAAGTCAGTCCTTTCTTTCTTCGTTCCTTCCTTCCATACTTCATTTCATCATTTCTACATTCCTTCCTTTCAGCCATTCATCATTCATTCCTTCTTTTATTGTGTCATATATATTATCCTTCCTTCATTCCTACTTCTATAATTCCTTCCATCATTCACTTTTTTTCCTTCATTCCTTTCATTCTTCCTTCATTTCATCCTTCTGCCCTTCTTTAATTCCTTCCTTTCTTCATCCAATCTATTCTTCTGTCAAACCGTCATTCCTTCCTTTATTCCTTCCTTCCTCTTTCAATCATTCATTCCTTCTTTCCTTCAGTCCTTCCTTCCTTACTTCCTTCCTTTGTTCATTCCGTCCTTCCTTCATTTCTTCCTTATTCCATTCCTTCCTTCATTTCATCCGTCTGTCCTTCCTTCCTTTCTTCCTTCATTCCTTCCTTCATTCCCTCCATCTTTCATTTCTTCATTCCTTCATGTCTTCTTTTGTTAATTCTTCAATCCTTCATTCCTCTATTCAACCCTTCCTTCATTTCTGCCTTCCTTCCTACATTCCTTCATTTTTCATCATTCTGTCCTTCCTTCATTCCTTCAATCATTTGTTCATTACTTCCTTAATTCATTCTTTTATTCAGTGATTCATTCATTCATTCCTTCTTTCCTACCTTCTTTAATCCATTCCTTCCTTGCTTTCTCCCTTCATTCCTTAATTCCTTCATTCGTTCCTTCCTTCCTTCTTTCCTCCCTCCACCCATTCTTTGCTTCATTCGTTCCTTCCTTCATTCCTTCATTCCTCTGTTCATCTATTGCTTCCACTATTCATTCCATCCTTGATTACTTCATTTCTGCATTCTTTAATTGTGCCTTCCTTCCCTCATTCCTTCTATCCTTCCTTCATTTCTTCCTTCCTTCATTCCATCGTTCCTCCATTCTTTAATTCCTACCTTCTTTACCTCCTTCCTTCATTCATGTCTTTCTTTCTTCCTTCTTTCAGTCATTCATTACTACATTCCTTTCTTCCCTGCTTACATCATTCCTTCCTCCATTGCTTCTTTCATTCATTCAGTATGTCAATACGCAAACGAGGGAGGGGTGGCCCCTTCCCTCGTTTGAGTATTGTACTGGCTACCAGGCTAGGTGGTAGAAGCAGCAGTAGAGGATATTCCAGGGAACTACAAACCAGTGAGCCTGATGTCAGTGGTGGGAAAGTTGCTGAAGAAGGTACAGAGGGATAAAATCTACTTATATTTGGAAACTACTGGACTTATCAGCGACATGCAGATGATTTTGTGCGGGAGAGATCGTGCCTGATCAACTTAATAGAGTTCTTTGAGGACGTGACTGAATTGATAGATGATGGAAAGTCTGTATATGTCATATGCATGGACTTTAACAAAGCGTTTGAGAAGGTTCCCTATGGTAAACTAATGGAGAAAGTGAAGTCACAAGTTGTGCTGAGTGTTCTAGCTAGGTGGATAAAGAACTGGCTGAACAACAGGAGATAGAGAATAATAGCTGATGTTGTTTCTTGAGATTGAGAAAGGTGTCCAGTGATGTTCCACAGGGGTCAGTGCTGGGGCCACTGCGCATTGTATGGAAATAACTAATCTCGCAGAAGGCATTTTTGGTCTGATCAATGTGTTTGCAGATGACACGAAGATTGATGAAGCAGCAGAAAGCATAGGGGTATTGTCAAAGAATACAGGATAATACAGATAGACTGGAGAGCTGGGCAGAGAAGTGGCAGATGGAGTTCCATCCAGGCAAATGTGAAGTGTTGCATTTTCAGAAGTATAATTCTAGAGCGATTTATGCAGTAAACAGAAGAGCCTTGGGAAAAGTAGATGAGCAGTGAGAGCTGAGAGTTTAGGTCCATTGTACCCTGAAGGTGGCTGCACAGGTGGATAGTGTGGTCAAGAAGCCACATGGTATGTTTACCTTCATCAGACGGGGTGTTCAGTAGATGAGCTGACAGGTTATGTTAAAACTGTACAAGACTTTGGTTCAGCTGCATTTCGAATACTGTGTAGAATTTTGATGCTTTGGAGATGGTGCAGAGAAGGTTTATGAGGATGTTTCCTTGTATGGAAGGCGCTAGCTATGAAGAGAGGTTGAGTAGGTTAGGACTATTTTCCTTACAAAAAATGAGATGGGAGAATTGATTGTGCTCTACAAAGTCATGAAGAGTAAAGACAGGGTGGACCGAAATTAGCTTTTTCCCAGGATGATGGATTCAATAACGAGAGAGCCTGGGTTCAAGGTGAAAGGTAAAAGGTTTAGGGAGATGCATACTGAAAATGTTTTACACAGGGGGTGATAGGTGCCTGGAACGCGTTGCCAACAGAGGAATTTGAGGCAGGCTCGCTGAATTTATTTATTGTAGGTCTAGACAAAGGCATGGGTAGATGGGGAGCAGAGGGGTACAGATGGTTGGTATTATTTTAGACAGTGGATTTGGATCAGATCAGCAAAGGTGCCGGTTCCTAGGCTGTAAATATTCTTTCTCCATTGTCATCTTTGTTCATTCCTTCCTTCATTCCTTCTTGACTTCCTGCAATCCTTCCTTCCTTACAACCTTCATCCCTTCCATCTCTCGTTCCTTCATTCCTTCCCTACATCCTTATTTCCTTCCTTCCACCCTTCATTACTTACCTTCGTTCCTTCATTCTTTCCTTCTTTCCATCCTTCCTTCCTGAGTTCCTTCCTTCAATCCTTCCTTGCTTCATTTTTTTCATTCTGTCCATTATTTCTGCTCTCATTCTGTCTTCCTCCATTCATTCCATTCTCCTTTCATTAAATTCTTCATTCCTTCAATCCTTCCTTTCTTCTGTCACTCCTTCCTTTACTTCCTTCCATTCTCAATTTCTTCCTTCATTTGTTCTTTTCTTCCTTCCTTCCTTGATTCGTTCCTTCAATCATTCATTCCTTCTTTCATTCATTTCTTCCTTAATTCTAGCATTCATTCCTACATTAATCCCTTCCTCATTCCTATATACCCACCCTCATTTCTTTCTGCCTCCTTCTTTCCTTCATTCCTGCCTACTTTCCTTCCTTTGCCCATTCTTTCCTTCCTTCATTCCTTCATTCCCACTTGCATTCCTTCATTCGTTTATTCATTCATCCATTCGTTCACTCCTTTATTTCTTCTTTTCTTCCTTTCGAATTTGTTCTGTCATTCCTTCACATATTCCTACATTCCCTGATTTCAAACTTCCTTCCTTCTGTCCTTCCTTCCTTCCATCGTACATTCCTTCCTTCCATCATTCCTTTATTCCTGCCTACCTTCCTTCATTCTTACCTTCATTAAGTCTTTCCTCTGTTTATAATTTCTTCCTTTATTTACTCCTTCCTTCCTCCCTAATTCCTTCATTTCCTCATTCCTTGTTTCCATCTTGCTTCCTCTCATTCTTTCATTCCTTCCTTCTTTCATTTAATCCTTCAGATCTTCTTTCCTTCTTTCTGACCATCCTTCCACCATTCCTTCAGTCATTCCTTCATTCTATCCATCCTTCCTTATGTCATGCATCACTCCTTCAATCCTTCGTTCCTTCCATGCATTCTTCCTTCCTTTCTTCCAACCTTCGTTCTTTCCTTTTTCCTCCCTTCATGCCTTCCTTCCTTCGTTCATTCCTGCCATCCTCCCTGCCAAAATCCCTTTCATCTTTCCTACTATCCGTCATTTTTCCTTCCTTCCTTCCTTCATTCCTTCTTTCCTTCATTCTGTCATTCCTGCCTACTTCCCTTCCTTCCTACTTCCCTTCCTTCCCCATTCCTTCCTACCTTCGTTCCTTCATTCCCTCTTGCATTCCTTCATCCATTCCTTCTGTGCGAGATAAGTGGCTGTCCAGCCCCATCTACGGCACTTTTTATTTCCCTTCCCAGGAACAAAGACACGGAGGAGTCTGTCCAAAACTTTTTCATTCAACTTTGCAAAGTCGGGTGTTGTTCCCAAAGGTACACACACACAAGCATAGTAATCTCCACACATTATATACATGTATATGTGGGCTGGGTTTACTACTGCTGCCTTGACCAACGAGTGCTCGGATTCCGAACTGTTTTCCTTATTTGGGTTCTGCTGCCTGCGATTCTTTTATCATTCACTTGGCCAATCAGTGTTTGAGCTTCCCGTTCTTCCCTTATATGGATGATGTTGTCCAACTGTGGTTAAGGGCGGCCTCTCAACTATCGAGGAAAGCTGTTACAACTGTTTCATTCATATAAACGTGGGGGAGGTCCGGCAACAGTTTCGAGTGTCTGCTTGTGTTTACTATAAGGTAGAAAAGACTAAAAGGCAGCTAACCGTTTAAAAATTACACTACCCCCTACACTTCATTTATTCATTCCTTTCTTCCTTGATTTCTGTCTTCCTTCTTTCCCTTAGCTCATCCTTCATTCCCTCATTCCTTACTGCCATTTTTCGGTCCTTCATTAGTTCCTTCCTTCCTTCGTACCTTCCTCCATGTCTTCATTCCTTCCTTATTTCATTTATTCCTTCCTTCGCTCAATCCTTTTATCTTTCCTACTCTACTTCTATTCATCCATTCCTTTCTTCCTTCTTTCCGTCATTCCAACCTTCATTCCTTCATTCCTTGTTCCCTTCTTTCTTTCAGACATTCCTTCCCACATTCCTTCCTTTCTTCATTCCTTCTTTCCGTTTGAATTCCTTTGTTTATTTTTTCATTCATTCTTTCCTTCCTTCATTCCTTCCATCCATCCTTCATTCATTCCTTCATTCCTTCCTCCATGCCTTCATTCTTTAATCCTTCCTTTGTGTTTCCTTCCTTTCTTCCTTCAATTCTTCACTCATTCATTCATTCATCTTTCCTTCCTTCCTTTCTTAGCTCCTTCATTCTTTTCTCCCTTCTTTCTTTATGTCTTTCCTTCCTTCCTTCATTCCTGGCTTCCTTCCTTCACTACTTCATTCCGTCATTCTAGCCTGCCTTCCTTCGCTACTTTCTTCACTCATTCTTTCCTTCCTATTTCCTTCATTCCTCATTCCTTCCTTCTATCCATCCTTCCTACTTCCGACCTTCGTTCATTCATTCCATCATTCATGCCTTTCTTCATTCCTTCCTTCCTTCTGTTTTACAATCATTCCTTCATTGCTTCCTTCTATCCATATCATTCCTTCATTTCTTCCTTCATTCGTTCCTTCCGTATTTCTTCTCTTCCTTCCTACACTTTTCCTTCCTTCATTCCTTAATTCTGCCGTTCCCTCCTTCATTCCTTACATCAATCCTTCTTTCCTTCATTCCATCCTTCATTCTGTCTGACCAAAGCCCTTCCTCTGTTCACTCATTCCATCTTTTATATCTTCCTTCAATCATTCCTTCTGTGTTTCTTCTCATCTTTCCTGCATTCTTCCTTCCTTCATTCCTTAATTCTGCCCTTCCCTCCTTAATTCCTTCCATCAATCCCGCTTTCCTTCATTCCTTCTGACAAACATTCTTTCCACCGTTCACTCATTCCATCTTTCATTTTTTTCGTTCCTTCCCTCCTTTCTTCCTTCTTTCATTCCTTCCATCTTTCCTTCTATACATTTCTTTCCTCCTTTTCTCTTCATTTCTTCTTTGTTCCATTCATTCCTCCAATTCATCTTGCCTTCATTCCGTAACTTCTTCCTTCATTCCTTCTTTCCTTCCTTAGTTCAGTCCTTCTTTCCTTCCCTCCTTCCTTAGTTCTTTCATTCCTTCATGGAATCATTCCTTTCTTCATTTCTTCCTTACATCCCTCATTCCTTCCTTTCTGCATTCCTTCTTTTCGTCTTGTATTCCATTATTCATTCTTTCATCCCCTCCTTCCTTCATTATTCCTTCCTTCATTCATTCCTTCTTTTCTACTTCACCTCCTTCTGAACTTTCTTCCGTCATCCATTCACTGATTCCTTCATTACTTCATTCCTTTCTTCCTTGTTCCCTTAATGCCTTAATTCCTTCAAACCTTCCTTCCTTCTATCCATCCTTCCTTTCTTCCTTCCATCCTTTATTGATTCTTTCATCTTTCCTTCCTTCCTCCATCCCTTCTTTCCTTATTTATTCCTTCATTCCTTCTTTCCTTCCTTGCTACCTTCCTTACTTCCTTCCTTCACTACTTTATTGTATCATTCTAGCGTGCTTACCTGCGCTTATTTCTTCACTCATTCATTCCATCCTTCTTTCCTTCATTCCTCCCTTCAAGCTTTCCTTCCGTCTTTTCTTCTTTAAGTCCATTCTTCTTTCACTCCTCCATTAATTACTTCCTTTCTTCGTTCATTCCTTCTTCGGTCTTTCCCTGCTCCATTTCTTCCATTACTCCTCCCTCCATTACTTCTGACCTTCTTTCCAACTTCCTTCATTCATTCATTCCTACCTGCGTTCCTTCCTTCCTTTCTTCTTTCTTTCGTTCCGTCATTCCTACCTTCATTGCTTGATTCCTACATTCCTTACTTTCTTCCCTCTTTCTTTCCTTCCTTCAGATCTTCCTTCCTGCCTTCATTCCTTCCTTCCTTTATTCCTTCATTTCTTCATTCCATCACTTCTTCTTTCCTTCATTCCTTTCTCCTTCATTCCTTCATTCTTTCACTTGTTCCTTCCGTCATTCCTTCGTGGAGTCATTCCTTCATCCCAACACCCTTTCAGTGCTCCTTCCATCCTTCCTTCCTTCGTTACTTCCTTCCTTCTTTCTTTCAGTCCATCCTCCTTTCTTTCCTTCATCCCTACATTCCTTCAGTTATTCCTTCCTTTATTGATTCCTACGTTCCATCCTTCCTTCCCACTTCCCTTCCATCCGTACTACATTCCTTCCTTCCTTCATTTCAACCATCCTTCACTCCTTCATTCTTTCCTTCATTCTTTTCTTCCTTGCTTTATTCCTTTCTTCATTCCGACTTATATTCCATCCTGCCTCTCTTCTCCCTCCCTTTCTACATCCATTTATTAATTCCTCCTTCCTTTCTTCATTCTTTCATTTTACCCTCCCTTCCTTCATTCCCACCATAACTCCATCCTTCCTTTGTTCTTTCCTTCCTTCCTTTGTTCATTTATTCCTTAATTCCATCGTTCCTTCCTTCCTACATTCAATCCATCCATCAATTCTTCGTTCCTTCCATGTATCTTTCTTCCCTTCCTACGTTCCTTCATTCATTCCTTCCTTCCTTCATTCTGTCATTCCGTTCTTTCTTCCTTTCTTCATTCTTTCTTTCATTGCCTCGTGCATCTTCATTCTTTTATTCCTTCCTCGCTTCCTTACTTCCTTCTTTCCATCCATCCTTCCTTCCTTCTTTCCTTCCTTCATTCCTCCCTTACTTCATTTCTTCCTTTTGTCGATCCTTCAATCCTGCCTGCAATCCATAAGTCCATCCTTTCTTCATACCTTCTTTCTTTCCTTCCTTCCCTCACTCCTGCATTCCATCTTTGTTGCCTTCCAATCTCCCTCCCCTTCCTTCCACAATTCTCCCTTCATTCCATCCCTCGTTCGATCATTCATTCCTGCCTTCATTCCATGCATCCATCCTTTCTTCCTACATTCCTTCATTCCTTCCTTCATTCCTTCCTTTCTTCATACTTTCATTCATTCATTCCTTTACTCATTCAAGCTTTCCTACTCTCCTTTCTTCAGTCTTGCCTTTCTTCATTCCATCCGTTCTTCCTTCCTTCCTTAATTCATTTTTCATTCCTTCCTTCATTCCTTACTTTATCAATTTCTTCAATCATTCCTCCCCTCGATGCTTCCTCCCTCCCTTCCTTCCTGCCTTGCCTCCATCAATTCATCCTTCCTTCCTTTCATCTTTCCATCTTTGCTGCCTTCCAATCTCCCTCCCCTTCCTTTTCTTCCATTATTCCTCCCTCCATTCCTCCCTTTCATCCATCTCTCCTTCATTCCTTCCTTCGTTCGTGCTTTCCTGCCCACCATCTTTCCTTCATTACTACTTACTTTCTTCAAAGAATGCAGGAAGGAATGATGTATGGAAGGAAGGGGAAAAAAAGGAAAGATAGAAGATTGGAAAGAAGAAAGGAATGAAGCAAGAAATGAAAGAATGATTGAAGTAAGTAAGATGGAAAGAATGAAGGAAGTATGGACGGAAAGAATAACTTAATGAAGGAATGAAGCAAATATGAAGAAACAAAGTAAAAAAGGAAATAATGTAGAAAGGAATGAAAGAAGGAATGCATGAAAGAAAGATTGAAGGAAGGAAGAAATGAAGGAATTAATGAAGGATGGAATGCAGAAATGAAGGAATGAAGTAAGTAAAGAATGAAGGAAGGAGTGAATGAAAGAAGGAAGGATGGAAGGAATGAAGGAAGGTTTGAATGAAGAAAGGAAGGAAAGAGAGAAGTAAAGAATTAAGGATAAGAGGAATAAAGGAATTAAGGAAGGCTATAAAGAAGGAATGAATGAAGGAAGGAAAGAAGGAACGAAGGATTGAACGAAAGAAAGAAGGGAAGACGGAATGAAGATATGCAGGGAGAAACAAGTAAAAGAAGAAAGAATGAAGGAAGAAAAGTAGCAATGACGGAAGAACGAATTAAGTTAAAATTAATGAAGGAAGGAAGGAATGAGGAATGGATGGAATGATGGAAGGAATGGAAGGAAGCAAGAAAGAAATGAAGGAATGTATATCGGATGGAAAGATTGAAGAAACAAAGAAAGGAAGCATGGAAGGAAGAAAGGAAGGATGGAAGGGAGGAATGAAGTAAGGATGGAAAGAAGGAAGAAAGGTAGGAAGGAAGGATGGAATGAAGGAATAAATGAAGGAAGGATGGAAGGATTGAAGGAAAGAAGGATGGAAGGAACGAACGAATGAAGGAAGGAAGGATTGAACGAAGGAATGAAGGTGGAAAAAAGGAAGGAAGAGAAAAGAAAGAAATGATGGAAGGATGAAACGATGGAATGTAGGAAAAAAAAAGGAAGGAGGCATGGAAGGATTGAAAGAAGCAAGAAAGCAATGAAGGAACGTATATTGGATGGAAAGAAAGGAAGGAGGCATAGAAGGATTGAAAGAAGTGTATTTTTGTGAGATTAGATTACTTACAGTGTGGAAACAGGCCCTTCGGCCCAACAAGTCCACACCGCCCCGCCGAAGCGTAACCCACCCATACCCCTACATCTACATCTAGATCTACCCCTTACCTAACACTACGGGCAATTTAGCATGGCCAATTCACCTGACCTGCACATCTTTGGAGTGTGGGAGGAAACCGGAGCACCCGGAGGAAACCCATGCAGACACGGGGAGAACGTGCAAACTCCACACAGTCAGTCGCCTGAGGCGGGAATTGAACCCGAGTCTCTGGCGCTGTGAGGCAGCAGTGCTAACCACTGTGCCACCGTGCCGCCCAAGAAGGAGGGAAAGAACGAAGAATTGATGGATGGAAGGATGCACGGAAGGAAGAAAGGAAGGACGGAAAGACGGAATGAAGGAAGGATGGAAGGGAACGGGGGAAGGAAGGACTGTAGGATGAAGGAATGTAGGAATGAATCAAGAAATGATAGAAAGAATGAAGGAAGGAAGGAAGAAACGAAGGAAGGAATGAAGAAGGTAATGAATGGATGAAGGAAGGATGAAAGGACGGAATGACAGAGTGAAGGAAGGAATGAAGAATGGAAGTAATGAAGAATGGAAAGATTGAATGAATGAAGGAAGGAATACAGGAAGGAAGGAATGAATGAAGGAAGAAACAACTGAAGTAAGGTAGGAAGGTGGTAAGGAAGGAATAAAAAAGATGAAAGAAGGAATCAAAGAATGAAGGAAGGAAGGAATATCGGAAGAAAGGAAAGAAGGATAGAAGAAATGATGCAATGAAGGAATGAAGGAAGGAATGATTGAAGGATGATTGAAGGAAGGAAGGAATAAAGGAATAGAAGAAGAGATATATAAAGGAAGGATTGTAAGAAGGGATGGCGGATTGAATGAATGAAGGAAGCAAGGAAGGAATGGAGGAAGTAAAGAATCAAAAAGAAGGAAGGAATAAAGGAAGGTTTGAAAGACTGAGAGATGAAAGGAAGGAAGGATGGAAGCAATTTTGGGAAAGAAGCAATGAAGTAATGCAGAAAGGAAGGAATGATGGAAGGAAGAAAGGAATGAAGGAATTAAAGTTGCAGGAATTGAAGGAAGGAAGCAATGAAGGAAGGGAGGAAGGAAGGCAAGAAAGAAAGAAGGATGACAGACAGGAACAATGCGATGAAGAAAAGAAGGAATGAATTGAGGAATGAAGGAAAAGGTGAAAGAAGGAGGAATAAACGAAGATGGAAAGGAAGGAAGGAAAGAAGATAGGAAAGATGGAACGAAAGATGAGGTAAGGAAGGAATGATGGAAGGAAAGAAGGAAGGAAGCAAGGAAGCAACAAATGAAGGACTGAAGGAAGGAAATTTGCTGGTGCTATTCGAGTGGGTTTAAACTAGCTCAGCAAGGGAATGGGAACCTGAGGTGTTTTTCCAGTGCACTGGAGGATGACAGTAGGGAAGATAGGGACGGGATTTCATGAACAAAGGAATGTGCTGACAGACAGCAAGCTAATTTCAAGTGTATTTACTTCAACATCAGAAGTATCTGAAATAAACTAGATGAGCTTGCAGCATGGATAGGTACCGGGCACGTCGATGCCATGGCCATTTTGGAGACTTGGATGTGGCAGGGTGAGGAATGGATGTTGTAGGTTCCAGGGTTTAGATCGTTCATTTAGAACAGGCAAGGTGGTAAAAGAGGGGGAGGTGAGGCCTTGTTAGTCAAGGATAATATAACAGTGGCTGAAAGAGCTTTTGGTGAGGACTCATCTACTGAGGTAGTGTGGGCTGATGTTAGGAAAAGTACAGGAGAGACGTCACACTGCTTGAATGTTTTTATAGGCCTCTGCAGAATTCCAGGGAGGTGGAGGGGAGGATTGGCAAAATTATTCTGGGTAGGAGTGAAAGGAACAGGGTGGTCATTATGGGGGATGTTAACTTCCCAACATTGACAGGAAATAATGTAGAATATTGGGTGGATGAGTACTTGGCCACTGTGTACAGGAGGGCTTCCTGAAACAGGAAGTCGAAGGGCAAACAAGAGGGGAGGCCACACTGCATATGATGCTTGTTGATGAGCCAGGCCAGGTGTTTGATTTAGTTGCAGGTGAACACTTTATTGGGAGTGACCATTAATCAGTTACGTTTCGTTTAGTGAAGGAAAGGGAAAGGCATATGCCACAGACATCAATAGGGCAATGGCAATTATAATGCGATTAAGCAAGAATTAGAATGACTGATGGGTAGCAAAAAGCAGTGAATGCAGACAATGGAAATGTTGACCTGGTTTAAGGAACTGATATTGTGTGTCCTTGATAGATATGTCCCTGTCAGGCAGAGAGGAAGTGATAAGGTAAGGGAGCCGTGGTTTACAACAGACATTGCATCTCTTGTTAAGTGGAAGAAGGAGGATTATGTGTTGATGAGACAAGATGATTCAGATGAGGCGATAGAAAGTTACACAGCAGCGAGGAAGTATTTAAAGAGAGAGTTAAGAAGACCAAATAGAGGACACAAGCATTGTTTATCAAATAGACAAAAGGAGTACGCTAAAGCTTTCTAAAGCTTTGGGGTACTGGGCTAATGGTCGGATACTTGGTAGTGTGGATAAGCAGAGGGATCTTGGTGTCCATCTCAGAAAGTTACCACCCAGGTAAATAGTGCGGTGAAGAAGGCATATGGCATACTGGCTTTTATTGGTAGAGGAAATGAGTTCCGGAGTCCTGAGATCATGTTACAGTTGTATAAGACTCTGGTGCGGCCACATCTGGAATATTGTGTGCAGTTTTGGTCGCCATACTATAGGAAGGATGTGGAGGCACTGGAACGGGTGCAGAGGAGGTTTACCAGGATGTTGCCTGGTATGGTAGGAAGATCGTATAAGGAAAGGCTGAGGCACGTGGGGCTGTTTTCATTGAAGAAAAGAAGGTTTAGGGGTGACTTGATCGAGGTGTACAAGATGATTAGGGGTTTAGATAGGGTTGACCATGAGAACCTTTTTCCACGTATGGAGTCAGCTATTACGAGGGGGTATTAGATTAGATTACTTTACAGTGTGGAAACAGGCCCTTCGGCCCAACAAGTCCACACTGCCCTGGGCAATTTAGCATGGCCAATTCACCTGACCTGCACATCTTTGGACTGTGGGAGGAAACCGGAGCACCCGGAGGAAACCCACGCAGACACAGGGAGAATGTGCAAACTCCACACAGTCAGTTGCCTGAGGCGGGAATTGAACCCAGGTCTCTGGCGCTGTGAGGCAGCAGTGCTAACCACTGTGCCACCGTGCTGCCCACTAAATTTAAATTAAGGGGTGGTAGGTATAGGACGGATGTTAGGGGTAGATTCTTTACTCAGCGAGTCGTGAGTTCACGGAATGCCCTGTCAGTAGACTCTCCCTCTTTATGGGCATTTAAACGGGTCTTGGATAGGCATATGGAGGATAGTGGGCTAGTGTAGGTTAGGTGGGCTTGGATCGGCGCAACATCGAGGGCCAAAGGGCCTGTACTGCACTGTACTTTCTATGTTCTATGTTCTAAAGCTATGTGAGGAATAAAAGGATGTCCAGGGTAGGAATAGGGCCAGTTAAAGACAGAACTGGAAAGTTGAGTGTGGACACTATGGAGATCAGAGATTTCTCATCAGTTTTCACTCAGGGAAAGGAGAATATTGTCGAAGAGAAGAATGAGATATGAGATATTAGACTAGAAAGGATCGAGGTTCGTCACAAAGAGATGTTATTAATTCTCGAGGGGGTGAAAATAGACAAGTCCACTGGGCCAGATGGGATTGATGTGAGGATTCTCTAGGAAGCTAGTGAGGAGTAAGTAGAGCCTTTGGCTTTGATATTTGAGTCGTCATTCACTACAGATTTAGTACCAGAGGACTGGAGAATTGCAAATACTGTGTTCTTGTTCAAGAAGGGCAGTCAAGATGATTCAGGTAATAATAGACCAGTGAGCCTTACGTCTGTTGGTTGGAAAGATTTTGGAAAGGATTATAAGGGATGAGAGTTATAATCATCTACCAAACAACAACTTGATTTCAGATAGTCAACATTGTTTCTTCAAGGGCAGTTCATGTATCAGAAACCCCATTCTTTTTTATTTGAGAAGGGTACCAACACTCAGATGAGGGTAGGACAGTTGAAGTGGTGGACATGGACTTCAAATAAAGCTTTTGATAAGGTTCCACATGGTAGGGTGTTGGACAAAATGGGATTGAGCGTGATTTAGCAGTTTGGAATAGAAACTGGCTTTCTGAAACAAGGCAGTGAGTGGTGATTCATGGAAAATATTCAGCCTGGAGTCCGGTATCTCGTGGTGTGCCACAAGGATCTGTTCTGGGTCCACTGCTGTTTGTCAGTTTTATATATGACTTCGACGCAGGCATAGGTGGATGGATTAGTAAATTTGCAGAGGACACTAAAGTCGGTGGAGTGGCGGACAGCTTGGAAGAATGTTAAAGGTTGCGGGTGCATTGGATAAACTGCAGAATTCCGTTGTGAGTTGGCAAATGGAGTTCAATGCAGCTAATTATGAGGTGATTCACTTTGGGAGGAATAACAGAGGACTGGGTCAATGGAAAGATTCTTGGTACTGTGGATGTGCAGAGTGATCTTGGAGTTCATGAAAGCTGATAGTGCCGTTAAGAAGGCATACGGTGTGTTAGGTTTCATTTGTTGAGGGATTGAGTTCCAGAGCCGGAATATCATGGTGCAACTATACAAAACACCAGTGCAGCCAGTTGGAACATTGTGCTCAGTTCTGGTCGTCATTTTTCGGGAAGGATGAGGAAGAATTGAAGAGGGGTTTACCAGGATGTTGCCTAGCCTGGAGGGAAGGTCTTTTGAGGAACGGCTGAGAGATGTGGGTATGTTCTCAAAGGAAAGAAGGAGGCTAAGAGGGGATTTGACAGAGAGATATGAAATGATCAGAGGATTAGATCGGGTAGACAGTGGAAGTCTTTTCCTAAGATGATGACGTCACCTTGTACGAGGTGGCATAGCTACAAATTGAGGGGTGATAGATTTAAGACAGGTTCTGTACTCAGAGAGTGGGAAGGGTGCGGAATGCCCTACCTGCCAATGTAGTTACCTCAACCACATTAGGGAGATTTAAACATACCTTGGACTAGCATATGAATGATGATGGAATAGTGCAGGGGGACGAGCTGAGAATTGAGGGCTGAAGACCTGTTCTGTGCAGTATTGTTCTGTGTTCTATGTTCTGTGTTCTAAGGAGGGAAGGAAGCAAAGAAAAAGAATGAAGGAAGGCATCAAAGAATGATGGAAGGAAGAAAGAAAGGAATGATGGAAGGACAGAAAGATGGAAGGAAGGAGCAAAGGAAGTAAATCACGAAGGAAAGAAGGAAGGATGGAACGAATGCAGGAATGACCTACTAAAGAAAGGGATGAATGAAGGAAGGAAGAAGAAGGGAATGAGGGAAGGAAGGATTGAAAGATAGGAAGTGAAGATGAATGGTAGGTTTGAAGGAATTAAGGCAAAGAATGAAGGAAGGAAGGAAGAAACGAAGGAAGGAAGGAGAGAAGGAAGGAAGGGAAAAAAGGGATGAAAGAATGAAAGAATGAGGGACGGAAGGAATGAAGAAAGGAAGGAAGAAATGGAAGGAAGGAATGAATGATGTCAGGATGGAAGGAAAGAACCGAGGAATGGAGGAAAAAAATGAAAGAAGGTGGAATAAAGGAAGGAAGGAAGGAGAGAATGAATGAAGGCAGGAAGGAAATAAGGAATGACGGAAGGAATGATGGCAGGAAGGACCAAGGAAGAAAAGAATGGAGGAAAGAAGGAAGGAAGGAATAAAGGAGGGAAGAAAGGAAGGACGCAAGAAGGAAGGAAGGTTTGTTTTCATTAAGGGGGGACCTGATTGAGGTTTACAAAATCACGAAGGTTATAAACAGGACTAATAGAGACAAGCTTTCTCCCAGGGTGAAGGATTCAATAACGAGAGGTCACGCTTTCATGGTAAGAGGTGGAAAGGTTAAGGATGATACACGCAGTAAGTACTTCAAAAAGATGGTAGTGGGCATTTGGAACGCGTTGCCAGCAGAGGTGATAGAGGCAGGCACGGTAGATACACCTGGACCGAATGAAGGAATGAAGGAAGGAATGAGTGAAGCCAGGAACGTGGGCAGCAACGAAGTCTGAAGTCAGGATGGAAAGAAGGCAGGATGGATGGAATGAAGAATAAAATGGAGGAAGGAATGAATGCAGGAAAGAAAGAAGGAAGGAATTAAGGAAGGAAGGAAGATAGATGGAAAAGAAACAGAATGAAGGAGTGAATGAGGGAAGGAAGGAAGAAAGAAAGAGATGGAAATTTCGAAGGAACACAGTAGGGAAGAAATGAAGGGAGGACTGATGGAAGGAAGGAAAGAATGAAGGCAGGAATGCATTAAGGAATGAAGGAAGGAAGTAACGAAGGATGTAATGAAGGAAGGAATGAATGAAAAGAGGAAGGAAGGAATGAAGGAAAGAAGGCAGTAACGAATGGAATGCACAAAGGAATGAAGGATTGCAGGAAGGAAGCAAAGATAGAATTTGCTCATTCATTAAGGATGTAAGGAAAGCGGGAAGGAATGAAAAAATGACAGAGGAAGGAACAAACGAATGAAAGAAGGAAAGTATGAATGAAAGAATCAAGGATTGAAGGAAGACAGGAAGGATGGAAGGATGAAATGAAGGAATGAAGTTTTGAGGGAAGGAAGGAATGAAGGTAGTAATGAAGGAAGGAAGGAATGATGAAGCGAAGCAAGGCAGGAACGAAGGAAGGAAATAGCCAAGGTAGGATGGAGTGGATGTCAGAATTCAGGAAGGAAGTAAGGGAGGAATGAAAGAATGAATGAATGAAGTAGGAAAAAATGAAGATGTGAAGGAAGGAACGATGGAATATGGGAAGGATGGAAAGAATGAAGGAATGAACGAAGGAAGGAAGAAACGAAGGAAAGAAGGAAGTTAGGAATGAAAGAATGAAGGAATGAAGGAAGGAAGCTTGGATGGAAGGAATAAAGGAATGAAGAATGAAAGGAATTATGGAAGATGGGAATGAAGGAAGGAAATAATCGAGGAATGAAGAAAGGAATGAAGGTATGAATGAGTGAAAGAAGGAAGGACGGTAGGAATGATAGAATAAAAGAAGTAAGAAATGAGTGAATGAAGGTTTGAGGTGCGAATGAAAGAATGTAGGAATGATGTGGTGAAGGAAGGAAGGAATGAAGGAAGGGAGGATCGACATAATCAAAGAAGGAATGAAGAAAGGATGGAAGAATGGATGGTAAGAAAGGATGATACGATGAAGGAATGCAGTAACGAGAGAAGGAAGGTTAGGAATAAGACATGTAGTCTTCAATGATAGAAGGAATCAATGAAGGAAGCAATGAAGAAATGAAGGAATATATATCGGATGGAAGCATTGAAGGTAGGAAGGATGCTAGGAAAGTCGGATGGAAGGACAGAAGGAAAGATGGAAGGTCGGATGGAATAAAAGCATGACGAATAGAAAGAAAGAAGGATGGAAAGAAGTAATGAAGTAATTAAAGAATGCAGGAAGGCAGGAAGGAAAGAAGGAAGGATGGAAGAAATCAAAGTGGGAATGTTGGAATGAAGGAAGGAAGCATGGAAGGATTGTAGGATGGAAAGAAGGAAGGATTGAAGAATGCAAAGAAAGAAGGAAGAAATGATGATATGAAGGAAAGGAAGCTTGAAGAAAGGAAAGGAGGAAGGAAAAGAGGAAAGAATGAGTGACAAAATGAAGGAATGAAGGAAGGAATGAAGGAAGGTAAAAAGGAAGGATGGAATGAATGAAACGATGAAGGAAGGAATTGAAGGAGGAATGAAGATTCAAAAGAAGGAAGGATGGATGTAACGAAAGAATTGCATGAAGGAGGGTATGAAGGATGGAAGAAAGGAAGGAAGAATGGAAAGAACGAAGGACGGAAGGTATGAAAGAATTAAGGAAGGAAGGAATGATGGAGCGAAAGCAGGAAGGAAGAAAGAACCAAAGGAAGGAATGAAGGATGGAAGATACTATAGAATATAGGAAGGAAGAATGGTAGGATTAGAGGAAGGAAAGAATGATGTAAGGAATGACTGAAAGATTGAAGGAAGGAAGGAATACATGAGCGAATGAAGAAAGGAAGGAAGGAAGGAATGAGCGAAGGTCAGAGTGAATGAACTGAACTAGGAATGAAATAATGAAGGAAGGCAGAAAGGAAGCTGGCATGATTGAAGGAAATAAGGAACGAAGGAAGGCTGGAAGGAAGAAAGGAACGAGGGAGGAATAAAGGAAAGAAGGGAAGAAGGGATACAGGAAGAAATGAAAGAAGGAATAAAGGAGGGAATGATAGAAGGAAGGAAAGAAGGCAGGAAACAATGAATGAATGATGAAATGAAGGAAGAAATAAAAAAGAAGGAAGAAAAGAAGGAGGGAATGAATGAAGGAAGAAGTAATGAATGAAAGAGAAAAAGAAAGAAGGAAGGAAGAAATGAAAGAATGAAGCAAGCTAGGAATGAAGGAAGGAAGGAAAGAAGGAACTAACGAAATAATGAAGGAAGGAATGATAGAAGGAAAGAATGAAGGAAGCAAGTAACAAAGGAAGGAATGATGGGGGTATGACGGAAGGAAGGAGTGAAGGAAAGGAAGGAGGAAAGGCACGAATGAATGAAGAAATGAAGGAAGGACGTAAGGAATAAAAGAAGGAAGGGTGGAAGAAATGACAGAGGATTATAATCGTCGAGGGAGGATGGTATGACAGAACGTAAGAATGAATGAAAGCTGGAATGATGGAATGAAGGAGCGAAGGAAGAATGGATGGAATGAAATAATGAAGAAATGAATGAACGAAGGATGGAAGGAAGGAAAGAGGGAAAGAAAGGAGGAAAGAAAGAATAAAGAAATGAAGGATGGAAATTATGAAGTAAAGAAAGGATGAAGTTAAAGAAAGAAGGAATTCAGAAAAGAAGAAAGAAATGAAAGACAGAAGGAATGTATGAATAATGTTGGATTCGATGATGGAAGAAATCAATGATGGAACTTTACAGTGGTTAGCACTGCTGCCTCACAGCGCCAGAGACCTGGGTTCAATTCCCGCCTCAGGTGACTGACTGTGTGGAGTTTGCACGTTCTCCCCGTGTCTGCGTGGGTTTCCTCCGGGTGCTCCGGTTTCCTCCCACAGTCCAAAGATGTGCAGGTCAGGTGAATTGGCCATCCTAAATTGCCTATAGTGTCGGTAAGGGGTAGATGCAGGGGTATGGGTGGGTTGCGCTTCGGCGGGGCAGTGTGGACTTGTTGGGCCGAAGGGCCTGTTTCCACACTGTAAGTAATCTAATCTAATAGGAATAGGAAAAGGTTGGGCTGAGCAGGGATAGAGTATGGAACTTGTGCGTGGACTCTGAGCAGATAGGGGTAGCCCTAAATGAGTTTTGGCTTCAGTTTTCACTAAGGAAAGGGACCTTGTTGTGAATGAAAACTTTGAGGAACTGGGATACAGGCTTGACCAGTTAAAGATTGAAGAAGTTGATTCATGAAGTAGGATTCATAGGTCCCCACGGCCAGAACCGATTCATCCTGGGCTGCTCTGGGAAACGAGAAAGGAGGTTTCTAAGCCGCTGGCGAGGACCTTTGCCTCTTCATTCTCCACGTGAGTCAAACCAGAGGATTGGAAGGAGGCAAATGTTCCTCTTTTCAAGAAGGAAATCCCTGGCAATTACAGACCAGTCAGTCTTACATCTGTGGTCAGCAATGTTTTGGAAATAATTCTGAGGGATAGAATTTATGATTATTTGGCAAAGCATTTGATTAAAGGCAGCCAGCATGACTTTTTGAGGGGCCGGTCTTGGCTCACAAACCTTGTTGATTTCTTTCAGGAGATGACAAGACAGGCTGATGAAGGTTAAGCAGTGGATGTGGTGTATTGTGACTTCAGCAAGGCATTTCATATGGTTCCCCATGATCGGCTCATTCATAAAGTCAGGAAGTAAGGGATACAGGGAGAGTTGGCTATTTGGATTCAAAATTGGTTGGCTGACAGAAGGCAGAGAGTAGTTATTGATGGAATGTATTCTGCCTGGAGGCCAGTGCTGAGTGAGGTACCACGAGGCTATGTTCTTGGGCCTATGCTCTTTGTAGTTTTTATAAATGATTTGGATGAGGAGATTGAGGGGTGGGTTAGTAAATTCGTAGATGATATAAAGGTTTGATATGCTGTTGATAGTATTGAGGGCTATTGCAGGCTCCAGCGCGACATAGACAGGATGCAGAGCTGAACTGAGAAATGGCAGATGGAGTTCAACATGGATAAAGGCGAAGTAATGCGTTCTGGAAGATCGAAATTGAATGCTGTGTATAGGATTAAAGACATGATTCTTGGCAGTGTGGAGGAACAGAGAGATCTGGGTGTGCAAGTACATAGATCCCTCAAAGTTGCCACCCAGGTGGATAGGGTTGTTAAGAAAGCAAATGGTGTTTTGGCTTTCATTAACAGCAGCATCGAATTTAAGAGCCGCGAGGTTTTACTACAGTTCTACAAGCCCGTGGTGAGACCACAATTAGAATATTGTGTCCAGTTCTGGTCGTCCTTCTATAGGAAAGATACATATAGGCTTTGGAGAGAGTGCAAAGAAGGTATACCAGGATGCTGCCTGGACTGGAGGGCTTGCCTTGTGAAGAAAGGTTGAATAAGCTCAGACTTTTCTTTCTGGAGAGAAGGAGGAAGAGAGGATAACTATCGAGATATACTAGATAATGAAAGGAATAGATAGAGTCGGAGACTTGTCCTCAGGGCAGGATTGACTGGTAAGAAGGGTCATAGTTTTAAGATATTAGGAGAAACGTATAGAGGAGATATCAGAGGTAGGTTATTTGCACAGAGTTGTGAATGCATGCAATGCATTGCCAACGGTGGTGCTGAAAACATTAGGGACATTTAAGCGACTGCTGCACATGCACAGCAGTGAGTTGAGGGTGCATAGGTTACGTTATTGTATTTTACATTAGGATTAAACCTCGGCACAACATGGAGGGCCTAAGGGCCTGTTCTGTGCTTTTCTATGTTCTATGAATTTGGAATGAAAGAATCAGTGAAACAATGAAGGAAGTTATATTGGATGGAAGAATGGAAGGATTGAAGGAAGGCATGATGGAAGAAAGCAAAGAAGGAAGGAAGAAATGACGATATGAAGGAAAGAAAGTTTGAAGGAAACAAGGGTAGAAAAAAGGAAGGGAAAAGAATGATAGAATGAGGGAAGGATGGAAGGAATTGAAGGAGGTAAGTAATGAAGGAAAGAAGGAAGGATGAATGAAATGAAGGAGGATAGAACGAAGAAAAATGGAATGTATGAATGAATGAAGGAAGGAATCAGTGAAGGAATGTAGAACGAAGCAAGCAAGGAATGAGGAATGAAGGAAGGACGGAAGGAATAAAAGAAGGAAGGAAAAAAGGAAGGAAGGAATCAATCTTCATTCAATGTATTAAACTGCATTCCTTAATTCATTGACTCAGATTTCATTCAAAGGATCAAACTGCACTCATTCATTCACTGACACGTCGTTATCTCTTTCATTCAATGAATCAAAATTCATTTATTCATTCCTTGAATCAATCTGGATTCATTTATTCAGTGTTTGAAGCTTCACTCATTTATTCAATGAGTTTAACTTCAACCGTCATTCCATGTAACAAACTGCATTCACTCATCCAATGAATACAATTTCATTTATTTTTTTCAATGGATCAAACTTGGTTCATTAATTTATTGATTGAAGCTTTACTCATTATTCAATGAATCAAACATCATTGACTGATTCAACAAAACGAGGGCAACTCGTTCATGTAATGAATTGAACTTCACTCATTCATTCAATTAATCATCCTGCACTAGTTCATTCAATGTCTGAAGAGTATCTCATTCCTTCAGTGAATCAAACTTCACTCAGCCATTAAATGGATCAAATTTTATTGATTAATTCATTGATTTACGTTCATTCAATTAACTCAAGTTCACTCAGGCACTCAACGATTCAAATTGCACTCATTCATTCAATGACACAAACGTCATTCATTAATTCAAAGACTCGAGGTTATCTCATTCATTCCATGAATCAATCTTCTCTCATTCTCTCATTCATTCAATACATTCAACAAATCAAGCCTGAATCGTCGTTTTATTGATTGAAGCTTCACTCTTTCATTCAATGCATCAAAATTCATTTAATGAATCGAACTTCACTTTTTTATTCAAAGAATCAAACTGCCCGAGTTAATTCCATGACTGGAGCGTGTCTCATTCATTCAATGAATGCAATTTGACTCATACATTAAAAGAATCAAACTTGATTAATTAGTTCATTTGCAACTTTCAATGAATCATACTGTATTCAATCAATCAGTTAATTCAGTCACTCGAGCTTATACTATTAATTCAATGATTCAGACTTTATTAATTCATTCAATAAATCAAACTGCTCTACGTCCCTCAATGACGTCAGAATATCTCTTTCATTCAATGAATCAAACTTTATTCATTGATTCGATTAAACACACTTAACTCATTCATTTAATGAACAAATTAATTTATGCATTAATTCATTGACTGAAGTTTCACTCATTCTTTCCATGAATCAAACTTTATTCATTGATGAGATGAAGCACGCATAACCCATTCATTTAATGAATAAACCAGCATTTATTGAATCAAACGTCACTCATTCATAAACGAATCAAACTGAATTCATTAAATCAATGAATCAACCTCAATTCAGTGAACCGGGTTTCACTCACTCATTCAATGATTCAATGAATCGTTCTTTCAAAGCACGCCTTCATTAAATACAGCAAACCTCAACTATGCAGTCAATGATTCGTGCTTAACTTATTCATTCAATGAATCACACTTCATTCATTGATTCTATGAAACAGGCTTAACTCATTCTATTCACGAATCAAACTACATTCATTCAATGAATCAAACTTTATTTATTGATTCTATGTAACACACTTAACACACTCATTTAATGGCTAAAACGGCATTCAGTGAATCAACATTCTCTCATTTCTTCAATGAAAAAATCTATAATTCACTATTCAAAGAAACGACCTTCACTCACTCATTCGTTGATTCAAACTACATGCAACCATTCAATGAATCGACATGCACTCATTCATTCAATGAATCAAACTGCACTCATTCATTCAATGGAACAACCATCTTACATTCATTGAAACACTCGAACTTAATCATTCATTCAATGAATTAAACTTCGTTCCTTGATTCTATGAAACGAGATTAACCCACATTTCATGAGACAAACTGCATTCATGCACACAATGAATCAAAGAATGAAACTGCCACAAACACTACGTAGGACCAACAGGAAGAAGGTTAGCCACCAGGATACACGAACACCAGCTAGCCACAAAAAGACATGACCCTCTCCTCCTCGTAACTTTACTCATTTATTCAACGAATCAATCTTTATTCATTGATTCTACAAAAAACGCTTACAAAAAACACACGGATGAAAAAAAACACTAATTCGACTGGGGCAACATATCGATCCTGGGATAGGCTAAGCAAAGACGTGCCAGAGAATTCCTAGAGGCCTGGCACTCCAAACACAGTGCCATAAACAAACACATAGATGCAGATGCCAGAAAACGAACAGGAAAAGACATCAAACACAAACCCCAGGACCCCTATCCAGGACAAACATATAAATAGAAAGCAGGATGCAACAGCTTCGCTTCACTTGGAGTTCGCCACAGATGATGTTACCTCGCCAGGTAATCAAACCAACAGCTCAGCGAGGAAAGCTACACCCTAAAATTCATTCAAATGCTTAAGCTTAGTCATCCATTCAAGGAATTAAACTTCATTCATTGATTCTATGAAACGAGATTAACTCGCATTTCACGAGTTAAATTGCATTCATGCACACAATATATCAAACTATATTCATTCATTTCCGTGAACCGAGTTTCACTCATTCAATCAATGAAGCAAACTGCATTCGTTCATTCAAAGAATCAACCCACATTAATTCATTCAATGAATCAAACGTGATTCATTTTTTCTTTGTTTGAAACTTTGTTCAATCATTCAATGTCAAAAACTGCATGCATTCAATTAATCAAACTGCAATTCAATGACTCACAATGACGGTCATTTCATGACTGGAGCTTATCTCTTTCATTCCATGAATCAAACTTCACATTCATTCGATTAGTAAAACTGCACTAGGTCGTTCAATGATTCGAGCTTAGCTCATTCATTCAATGAATCAAACTTTACTCATTTATTCAACGAATCAATCTTTATTCATTGATTCTACAAAAAACGCTTAACTCGTTCATTTAATTAATAAATATATTCACTGCATTCAGTGAATCAACCTGCACTCATTCGTTCAATGAAACAAACGTTTGATTCTTTGAATCATTGATTGATTCAATCATTGATTGAAGTTTGATTCAATGAATGAATGAATGGAGTTGTATTCACAAAATAAATGAGTTAAGTTTGTTTCATTGAATTAATGAATACCGTTTGATCCGTTCAAACAAAGACTGAAGTTTGTTTCAATGACTGAATGAAGACAGTTTGTTTCATTGAAGGAAAGAATTGAGCTCGAGTTATTGATTAAATGAGAAGCTCTGCTCATTGAATTATAACAAGTGCAGACTGTTTCATTGAATGCATGCAGATTTTTTTTCAATGAATGATTGCTTGCATATTGTTTCATTGGATGAAAGGTTTGAGCTCGAGACATTAATTAAATGAGAGAAGCTCGGCTCTATGAATTAACAGGTGCAGTTTGTTTCATTGAATGAGCGGCAAACACGCTACTCATTGGATTAGCACGTGCAGTTTGTTTCATTGAATGAAAGAATTGAGCTCGAGTCATTGTTTAAATGAGAGAAGTTCTGCTCATTGAATTGAAGGGTATAGTCTGTTTCATTGAATGAATGCATGCAGTTTGTTTCGATGAATGGTTGCAAATTGTTTCATTGGATGAAAGCTTTGAGCTCGAGATATTGATCAAATGAGAGAAGCTTGGCTCATTGAATTAAGAGGTGGTGGATGTTTCATTGAATGTATGTGTGCAGTTGGACTCACTAAAGAAGTGAGTGCAGTTTGTTTCATTGAATCATTGAATTGCGTTTGATTCTTTGAATCAGTGATTGAAGCTTGATTCCATGAATGAATGAAAGAGCTGAATTATCTAAATAAACGATTTAAATCTGTTTCATTGAATTAATGAATAACGTTTGATTCAGTCTAACAAAGATCGAAGTTTGTTTTAATGATTGAAGGAATGCAGTTTGTCTCATTGAAAGAAAACATTAGGCTCGAGTCATTGAATAAATGAGTGAAGCTTTGCTCTTTAATTTAACAGGTACAGTTCGTTTCATTGAATGAATGTGTCTAGTTGGATTCAGTGAAGAAGTGAGTGCAGTTTGTTTCATTGAATCAATGAAATACGTTTCATTCTTTCAGTCAACGATTGAAGTTTGATTCAATGAATAAATGAAGTTGTATTTACTAAATAACTGAGTTGAGTTTGTTCCATTTTATTAATGAATGACGCTTGATTCAATCAAACAAAATTGAAGTTGTTTTCAAAGCTTGAATGAATGCATTTTTTTTCCCTTGAATGAATGCATTGAGCGCGAGCCATTGATTAACTGAGAGAAGCTCGGTTCGTTGAATAAACAGGTGCCGTGTTGTTTCATTGAATGATTGTGTGCAGTTTGATTCACTAAAGAAGTGAGTGCAGTTTGTTTCATTGAATGAACGGCAAACACGCTACTCATTGGATTAGCACGTGCAGTCTGTTTAATTGAATGAATGAATGCTGTTGAATTCACTAAATAAATCAGTTAAGTTTGTTTCATTGAAACAATGAATTACGTTTGATTCTTTCTAACAAAGATTGTAGTTTGTTTCAATGATTGAATGAAGGCAGTTTGTTTCATGGGATGAAAGCTTTGAGCTCGAGACATTGATTAATTGAAAGAAGCTCTGCTCATTGAATTAATAGGTACAGTCTGTTTCATTAAATGAATGCAAGCAGTTTGTTTCAATGAACGATTGCTTGCAGTTTGTTTCATTGAATGAAAGTGTGCAGTTTGATTCACGAAAGAAGTGAGCGCAGTTTGTTTCATTGAATGAACGGCAAACGCGCTTCTCAGTGGATTAGCACGTGCAGTCTGTTTCATTGAATGAATTATTTCACTAAATAAATCAGTTTAGCTTGTTTCATTGAATCATTCAATTACGTTTGATTCTTTGAATCATTGATTGAAATTGTATTCAATGAATGAATGGAGTTGCATTCACTAAATAAATGAATTAGGTTTGTTTCATTGAATTAATGGCTAACGATTGGTTCATTGTAACAAAGATTGAAGTTTGTTCCAACGATTGAATGAATGCAGTTTGTTTCATTGAAGGAAAGCATTGAGGTCGATTCAGTGATGAAGTGAGAGAAGCTCACATTGCGTTAACAAGTGCAGTTTGTTTCATTGAAGGAATGCCGGCAGTTTGATACACTTAAGAATGAGTGCAGTTTGTTTCATTGAATGAACGGCAAACGGGCTACTCATTAGTTTAACACGTGCAGTCTCTTTCATTGATTGAATGAATGCAGTTGAATTCACTAAATAAATCAGTTACGTTTGTGTCATCGAATCAATGAATTACGTTTGATTCTTTGAATCATTTATTGAAGTTTGATTCAATGAATGAATGAATGGAGTTGTATTCAATAAATAAATGAGTTTTTCAATTATTGAATGCTGTGTGTTTCATTGAATGAATCTGTGCCGTTTGAAATAGGCTGTACCTATTAATTCAATGAGCAGAGCTTCCCTCATTTAATCAATGACTTGACGTCAATGCTTTCATTCAATGAAGCAAACTGCATTCATTCAATCATTGAAACAAACTTCAATCTTTGTTAGAATGAGTCAAACGTTACTCATAAATTCAATGAAACTAACTTAACTCATTTATTTAGTGAATACAACTCCATTCATTCAATGAAGCAGACTGTACGTGCTAATCCAATAAGTAGCGAAATTGCGGTTCATTCAATGAAAAAACCTGCACACACTTCTTTAGTGAAACGAACTGCACACATTCATTCAATAAATCAGACTGCATCTGTTAATTCAAAGAGCCGAGTTTCTCTCATTTAATCCATGTCTCGAGCACAAAGCTTTCAAACAATGAAGAAACCTGCATTCATTCAATCATTGAAACAACCCGCATGCATTCATTCATTCATTCAACCAGATTTGTATCCATAAATTAAATGAGCAGAGCTTCTCTCATTTAAATTAAAGTGACTAGCTCAAAGCTTTCATCCAATGAAACAAATTGCAAGCATTCATTCATTGAAAGTAATTGCATGCGTTCATTCAATGAAACAGACGACACTTTGTTAATTCAGTGTGCAGAGCTTCTCTCATTTAATCAATTACTCGAGCACAATGCTTTCATTCAATGAAACGACCTGCATTCATTCAATCATTGAAAGTAACTTCAATCTTTGTTTGACTGTATCAAACGTTATTCATGAATTCAATGAAACAGGTTTAAATCATTTATTTGGTTAATTCAGCTCTTTCATTTATTTAGGGAATCAAACACTGATTCAAAGAATGAAACGCAATTCAGTAAATCAATGAAACAAACTTCAATGATTTATTCGGTGTATAAAACTGCATTCATTCATTCAATGAATCAGACTGAACTGATTCAATTCAATGAAACAAACTGCATTCATTCAATCATTGAATGAAACTTCGATCTTTGTTTGACTGAATCAAACATTATTCATTAATTCAATGAAAAAGATTTGATTCATTTATTTGGTGAATTCAGCTCTTTCACTCATTCATGGTATCAAACTTCAAACACTGATTCAAAGAATCCAACACAATTCATTGAATCAATGAAACAAACAAAACTGATTTCTTTAGTGAATTTAACTGCATTCATTCATTCAATGAATCAAAGTGCACACATTCTATTCAATGAAACAAACTGCATTCACTTCTTAAAAGAATCAGACTGCACCTGTTAATTCAAAGAGGCGAGTTTCTCTCATTTCATCCAGGTCTCGAGCACAAAGCTTTCAACCAATCAAATAAACTGCATTCATTTAATCATTAAAACAACCTGCATGCATTCATTCATTCATTCAACCAGATTTGTACACATAAATTCAATGAGCAGAGCTTCTCTCGGTTAAATCAATGTGTCTAGCTCAAAGCTTTGATCCGATGAAACAAATTGCAAGCATTCATTCATTGAAAGTAATTGTATGCGTTCAATCAATGAAACAGACTGCACTTTGTTAATTCAGTGAGCAGAGCTTCTCTCACTTAATCAATTACTCGAGCACAATGCTTTCATTCAATGAAACAAACTGCATTCATTCAATCATTGAAAGAAACTTCAAACTTTGTTAGACTGCATCAAACGTTATTCGTTAATTCACTGAAACAGATTTAAATCATTTATTTGTTGAATTGAGCTCTTTCATTCATTCATGGAATCAAACACCGATTCAAAGAATCAAACGCAATTCAGTAAATCAATGAAACAAACTTCAGTGATTTATTCGGTGTATAAAACTGAATTCAATTCAATGAAACAAACTGCATTCATTCAATCATTGAAATAAACTTCGATCTTTGACTGAATCAAACGTTATTCATTAATTCAATGAAACAGATTTGATTCATTTATTTGGTGAATGTCAGCTCTTTCACTCATTCATGGAATCAAACTTCAAACACTGATTCAAAGAATCCAACACAATTCATTGAAACAATGAAACAAACAAAACTGATTTCTTTAGTGAATTTAACTGGATTCATTCATTCAATGAATCAAAGTGCACACATTCATTCAATGAAACAAACTGCACTCACTTCATAAAAGAATCGAACTGCACACATTCATTCAATGAATCAGACTGCACCTGTTAATTCAAAGAGCCGATCTTCTCTCATTTAATCCATGTCTCGAGCACAAAGCTTTCAGCCAATGAAGTAACCTGCATTCATTCAATCATTGAAACAACCTGCATGCATTCATTCATTCATTCAACCAGATTTGTACCCATAAATTCAATGAGCAGTGCTTCTCTCGTTTAAATTAAAGTGTCTAGCTCAAAGCTTTCATCCAATGAAACAAATTGCAAGCATTCATTCATTGAAAGTAATTGCATGCGTTCATTCAATGAAACAGACGACACTTTGTTAATTCAGTGAGCAGAGCTTCTCTCATTTAATCAATTACTCGAGCACAATGCTTTCATTCAATGAAACAAACTGCATTCATCCAATCATTGACAGAAACTTCAATCTTTGTTAGACTGAATCAAACGCAATTCATTAATTCACTGAAACAGCTTTAAATCATTTATTTGGTGAATTCAGCGTTTTCATTCATTCATGGAATCAAACACTGATTCAAAGAATCAAACGTAATTCTGTAAATCAATGAATCAAACTTCAGTGAATTATTTGGTGTATTGAACTGCATTCATTCATTCAATGAATCAGAGTGCACAGATTCAATTCAATGAAACAAACTTCAATCTCTGTTTGACTGAATCAAACGTTATTCATTTATTCAATGAAACAGATTTGATTTATTTATTTGGTGAATTCAGCTCTTTCATTTATTTATGGAATCAAACACTGATTCAAAGAATGAAACGCAATTCAGAAAATCAATGAAACAAACTTCAATGATTTATTCGGTGTATAAAACTGCATTCATTCATTCAATGAATCAGAGTGCACTCATTCAATTCAATGAAACAAACTTCAATCTCTGTTTGACTGAATCAAACGTTATTCATTTATTCAATGAAAAAGATTTAAATCATTTAGTTGGTGAATTCAGCTCTTTCAATCATTCATGAATCAAACACTGATTCAAAGAATTAAACGCAATTCAGTAAATCAATGAAACAAGCATCAGTGATTTATTTGGTGTATTAAACTGCATTCATTCATTCAATGAATCAGAGTGCGCTCATTCAATTTAATGAAACAACCTGCATTCATTCAATCATTGAAAGGAACTTCAATCTTTGTTTGACTGAATCAAACGTTATTCATGAATTCAATGAAACAGGTATAAATCATTTATTTGGTGAATTCAGCTCTTTCATTTATTTAGGGAATCAAACACTGATTCAAAGAATGAAACGCAATTCAGTAAATCAATGAAACAAACTTCAATGATTTAATTGGTGTATTAAACTGCATTCAATCATTCAATGAATCAGAGTGCACTGATTCAATTCAATGAAACAAACTGCATTCATCCAATCATTGAATGAAACTTCGATCTTTGTTTGACTGACTCAAACGTTATTCATTAATTGAAGGAAACAGATTTGATTCATTTATTTGGTGAATTCAGCTCTTTCTGTCATTCATGGTATCAAACTTCAAACACTGATTCAATTAATCCAATACAATTCATTGAATCAATGAAACAAACAAAACTGATTTCTTTAGTGAATTTAACTGCATTCATTCATTCAATGAATCAAAGTGCACACATTCATTCAATGAAACAAACTGCACTCACTTCTTAAAAGAATCGAACTGCACACATTCATTCAATGAATCAGACTGCACCTGTTAATTCAAAGAGCCGAGCTTCTCTCATTTCATCCAGGTCTCGAGCACAAAGCTTTCAACCAATCAAGTAAACTGCATTCATTTAATCATTAAAACAACCTGCATGCATTCATTCATTCATTCAAACAGATTTGTACCCATAAATTCAATGAGCAGAGCTTCTCTCGTTTAAATCAATGTGTCTAGCTCAAAGCTTTGATCCAATGAAACAAATTGCAAGCATTCATTCATTGAAAGTAATTGTATACGTTCAATCAATGAAACAGACTGCACTTTGTTAATTCAGTGAGCAGAGCTTCTCGCACTTAATCAATTACTCGAGCACAATGCTTTCATTCAATGAAACAAACTGCATTCATTCAATCATTGAAAGAAACTTCAAACTTTGTTAGACTGTATCAAACGTTATTCGTTAATTCACTGAAACAGATTTAAATCATTTATTTGTTGAATTGAGCTCTTTCATTCATTCATGGAATCAAACACCGATTCAAAGAATCAAACGCAATTCAGTAAATCAATGAAACAAACTTCAGTGATTTATTCGGTGTATTAAACTGAATTCATTCATTCAATAAAACAGAGTGCCCTGATTCAATTCAATGAAACAAACTGCATTCATTCAATCATTGAAAGAAACTTCGATCTTTGACTGAATCAAACGTTATTCATTAATTCAATGAAACAGGTTTAAATCATTTATTTGGTTAATTCAGCTCTTTCATTTATTTATGGAATCAAACACTGATTCAAAGAATGAAACGCAATTCAGTAAATCAATGAAACAAACTTCAATGATTTAATTGGTGTATTAAACTGCATTCATTCATTCAATGAATCAGAGTGCACTCATTCAATTCAATGAAACAAACTTCAATCTCTGTTTGACTGAATCAAACGTTATTCATTTATTCAATGAAAAAGATTTAAATCATTTATTTGGTGAATTCAGCTCTTTCACTCATTCATGGAATCAAACTTCAAACACTGATTCAAAGAATCAAACACAATTCATCGAATCAATGAAACAAACAAAACTGATTTCTTTAGTGAATTTAACTGTATTCATTCATTCAATGAATCAAAGTGCACACATTCATTCAATGAAACAAACTGCACTCACTTCATAAAAGAATCGAACTGCACACATTCATTCAATGAATCAGACTGCACCTGTTAATTCAAAGAGCCGAGCTTCTCTCATTTAATCAATGTCTCGAGCACAAATCTTTCAACCAATGAAGTAACCTGCATTCATTCAATCATTGAAACAACCTGCATGCATTCATTCATTCATTCAACCAGATTTGTACCCATAAATTCAATGAGCAGAGCTTCTCTCGTTTAAATCAAAGTGTCTAGCTCAAAGCATTGATCCAATGAAACAAATTGCAAGCATTCATTCATTGAAAGTAATTGCATGCGTTCATTCAATGAAACAGACTGGACTTTGTTAATTCAGTGAGCAGAGCTTCTCTCATTTAATCAATTACTCGAGCACAATGCTTTCATTCAATGAAACAAACTGCATTCATCCAATCATTGACAGAAACTCCAATCTTTGTTAGACTGAATCAAACGTTATTCATTATTTCACTGAAACAGCTTTAAATCATTTATTTGGTGAATTCAGCTTTTTCATTCATTCATGGAATCAAACACTGATTCAAAGAATCAAACGTAATTCAGTAAATCAATGAAACAAGCATCAGTGATTTATTTGGTGTATTAAACTGCATTCATTCATTCAATGAATCAGAGTGCGCTCATTCAATTGAATGAAACAACCTGCATTCATTCAATCATTGAAAGGAACTTCAATCTTTGTTTGACTGAATCAAACGTTATTCATGAATTCAATGAAACAGGTTTAAATCATTTATTTGGTGAATTCAGCTCTTTCATTTATTTAGGGAATCAAACACTGATTCAAAGAATGAAACGCAATTCAGTAAATCAATGAAACAAACTTCAATGATTTAATTGGTGTATTAAACTGCATTCAATCATTCAATGAATCAGAGTGCACAGATTCAATTCAATGAAACAAACTGCATTCATTCAATCATTGAATGAAACTTCGATCTTTGTTTGACTGACTCAAACGTTATTCATTAATTGAAGGAAACAGATTTGATTCATTTATTTGGTGAATTCAGCTCATTCATTTATTTATGGAATCAAACACTGATTCAAAGAATGAAACGCAATTCAGTAAATCAATGAAACAAACTTCAATGATTTAATTGGTGTATTAAACTGCATTCATTCATTCAATGAATCAGAGTGCACTCATTCAATTCAATGAAACAAACTGCATTCATTCTATCATTGAAAGAAACTTCGATCTTTGACTGAATCAAACGTTATTCATTAATTCAATGAAACAGATTTGATTCATTTATTGGTGAATTCAGCTCTTTCACTCATTCATGGAATTAAACTTCAAACACTGATTCAAAGAATCAAACACCATTCATCGAATCAATGAAACAAACAAAACTGATTTCTTTAGTGAATTTAACTGGATTCATTCATTCAATGAATCAATGTGCACACATTCATTCAATGAAAGAAATTGCACTCACTTCATAAAAGAATCGAACTGCACACATTCATTCAATGAATCAGACTGCACCTGTTAATTCAAAGAGCCGACCTTCTCTCATTTAATCAATGTCTCGAGCACAAAGCTTTCAACCAATGAAGTAACCTGCATTCATTCAATCATTGAAACAACCTGCATGCATTCATTCATTCATTCAACCAGATTTGTACCCATAAATTCAATGAGCAGAGCTTCTCTCGTTTAAATCAAAGTGTCTAGCTCAAAGCATTGATCCAATGAAACAAATTGCAAGCATTCATTCATTGAAAGTAATTGCATGCGTTCATTCAATGAAACAGACGACACTTTGTTAATTCAGTGAGCAGAGCTTCTCTCATTTAATCAATTACTCGAGCACAATGCTTTCATTCAATGAAACAACCTGCATTCATTCAATCATTGAAAGTAACTTCAATCTTTGTTTGACTGAATCAAACGTTATTCATGAATTCAATGAAACAGGTTTAAATCATTTATTTGGTTAATTCAGCTCTTTCATTTATTTATGGAATCAAACACTGATTCAAAGAATGAAACGCAATTCAGCAAAACAATGAAACAAACTTCAATGATTTAATTGGTGTATTAAACTGCATTCATTCATTCAATAAATCAGAGTGCACTCATTCAATTCAATGAAACAAACTTCAATCTCTGTTTGACTGAATCAAACGTTATTCATTTATTCAATGAAAAAGATTTAAATCATTTATTTGGTGAATTCAGCTCTTTCAATCATTCATGAATCAAACACTGATTCAAAGAATCAAACGCAATTCAGTAAATCAATGAAACAAGCATCAGTGATTTATTTGGTGTATTAAACTGCATTCATTCATTCAATGAATCAGAGTGCGCTCATTCAATTTAATGAAACAACCTGCATTCATTCAATCATTGAAAGGAACTTCAATCTTTGTTTGACTGAATCAAACGTTATTCATGAATTCAATGAAACAGGTTTAAATCACTTATTTGGTGAATTCAGCTCTTTCACTCATTCATGGTATCAAACTTCAAACACTGACTCAAAGAATCCAACACAATTCATTGGATCCTTGAAACAAACAAAACTGATTTCTTTAGTGAATTTAACTGTATTCATTCATTCAATTCATCAAAGTGCACACATTCATTCAATGAATCAGACTGCACCTGTTAATTCAAAGAGCCGACGTTCTCTCATTTAATCCATGTCTCGAGCACAAAGCTTTCAACCAATGAAGTAACCTGCATTCATTCAATCATTGAAACAACCCGCATGCATTCATTCATTCATTCAACCAGATTTGTACCCATAAATTCAATGAGCAGAGCTTCTCTCATTTAAATTAAAGTGTCTAGCTCAAAGCTTTCATCCAATGAAACAAATTGCAAGCATTCATTCATTGAAAGTAATTGCATGCGTTCATTCAATGAAACAGACGACACTTTGTTAATTCAGTGAGCAGAGCTTCTCTAATTTAATCAATTACTCGAGCACAATGCTTTCATTCAATGAAACAACCTGCATTCATTCAATCATTGAAAGTAACTTCAATCTTTGTTTGACTGAATCAAACGTTATTCATGAATTCAATGAAACAGGTTTAAATCATTTATTTGGTTAATTCAGCTCTTTCATTTATTTATGGAATCAAACACTGATTCAAAGAATGAAACGCAATTCAGTAAATCACTGAAACAAACTTCAATGATTTATTCGATGTATAAAACTGCATTCGTTCATTCAATGAATCAGACTGAACTCATTCAATTCAATGAAACAAACTTCAATCTCTGTTTGACTGAATCAAACGTTATTCATTTATTCAAAGAAAAAGATTTAAATCATTTAGTTGGTTAATTCAGCTCTTTCTTTTATTTAGGGAATCAAACACTGATTCAAAGAATGAAACGCAATTCAGTAAATCAATGAAACAAACTTCAATGATTTATTCGGTGTATAAAACTGCATTCATTCATTCAATGAATCAGACTGAACTCATTCAATTCAATGAAACAAACTTCAATCTCTGTTTGACTGAATCAAACGTTATTCATTTATTCAATGAAAAAGATTTAAATCATTTAGTTGGTGAATTCAGCTCTTTCAATCATTCATGAATCAAACACTGATTCAAAGAATTAAACGCAATTCAGTAAATCAATGAAACAAGCATCAGTGATTTATTTGGTGTATTAAACTGCATTCATTCATTCAATGAATCAGAGTGCGCTCATTCAATTTAATGAAACAACCTGCATTCATTCAATCATTGAAAGGAACTTCAATCTTTGTTTGACTGAATCAAACGTTATTCATGAATTCAATGAAACAGGTTTAAATCATTTATTTGGTGAATTCAGCTCTTTCATTTATTTAGGGAATCAAACACTGATTCAAAGAATGAAACGCAATTCCGTAAATCAATGAAACAAACTTCAATGATTTAATTGGTGTATTAAACTGCATTCAATCATTCAATGAATCAGAGTGCACTGATTCAATTCAATGAAACAAACTGCATTCATCCAATCATTGAATGAAACTTCGATCTTTGTTTGACTGACTCAAACGTTATTCATTAATTGAAGGAAACAGATTTGATTCATTTATTTGGTGAATTCAGCTCTTTCTGTCATTCATGGTATCAAACTTCAAACACTGATTCAATTAATCCAATACAATTCATTGAATCAATGAAACAAACAAAACTGATTTCTTTCGTGAATTTAACTGCATTCATTCATTCAATGAATCAAAGTGCACACATTCATTCAATGAAACAAACTGCACTCACTTCTTAAAAGAATCGAACTGCACACATTCATTCAATGAATCAGACTGCACCTGTTAATTCAAAGAGCCGAGCTTCTCTCATTTCATCCAGGTCTCGAGCACAAAGCTTTCAACCAATCAAGTAAACTGCATTCATTTAATCATTAAAACAACCTGCATGCATTCATTCATTCATTCAAACAGATTTGTACCCATAAATTCAATGAGCAGAGCTTCTCTCGTTTAAATCAATGTGTCTAGCTCAAAGCTTTGATCCAATGAAACAAATTGCAAGCATTCATTCATTGAAAGTAATTGTATACGTTCAATCAATGAAACAGACTGCACTTTGTTAATTCAGTGAGCAGAGCTTCTCGCACTTAATCAATTACTCGAGCACAATGCTTTCATTCAATGAAACAAACTGCATTCATTCAATCATTGAAAGAAACTTCAAACTTTGTTAGACTGTATCAAACGTTATTCGTTAATTCACTGAAACAGATTTAAATCATTTATTTGTTGAATTGAGCTCTTTCATTCATTCATGGAATCAAACACCGATTCAAAGAATCAAACGCAATTCAGTAAATCAATGAAACAAACTTCAGTGATTTATTCGGTGTATTAAACTGAATTCATTCATTCAATAAAACAGAGTGCCCTGATTCAATTCAATGAAACAAACTGCATTCATTCAATCATTGAATGAAACTTCGATCTTTGTTTGACTGTATCAAACGTTATTTATGAATTGAATGAAACAGGTTTAAATCATTTATTTGGTTAATTCAGCTCTTTCATTTATTTATGGAATTAAACACTGATTCAAAGAATGAAACGCAATTCAGTAAATCAATGAAACAAACTTCAATGATTTATTCGGCGTATAAAACTGCATTCATTCATTCAATGAATCAGACTGAACTCATTCAAATCAATGAAACAAACTGCATTCATTCAATCATTGAAAGAAACTTCGATCTTTGACTGAATCAAACGTTATTCATTAATTCAATGAAACAGGTTTAAATCATTTATTTGGTTAATTCAGCTCTTTCATTTATTTATGGAATCAAACACTGATTCAAAGAATGAAACGCAATTCAGTAAATCAATGAAACAAACTTCAATGATTTAATTGGTGTATTAAACTGCATTCATTCATTCAATGAATCAGAGTGCACTCATTCAATTCAATGAAACAAACTTCAATCTCTGTTTGACTGAATCAAACGTTATTCATTTATTCAATGAAAAAGATTTAAATCATTTATTTGGTGAATTCAGCTCTTTCACTCATTCATGGAATCAAACTTCAAACACTGATTCAAAGAATCAAACACAATTCATCGAATCAATGAAACAAACAAAACTGATTTCTTTCGTGAATTTAACTGTATTCATTCATTCAATGAATCAAAGTGCACACATTCATTCAATGAAACAAACTGCACTCACTTCATAAAAGAATCGAACTGCACACATTCATTCAATGAATCAGACTGCACCTGTTAATTCAAAGAGCCGACCTTCTCTCATTTAATCAATGTCTCGAGCACAAATCTTTCAACCAATGAAGTAACCTGCATTCATTCAATCATTGAAACAACCTGCATGCATTCATTCATTCATTCAACCAGATTTGTACCCATAAATTCAATGAGCAGAGCTTCTCTCGTTTAAATCAAAGTGTCTAGCTCAAAGCATTGATCCAATGAAACAAATTGCAAGCATTCATTCATTGAAAGTAATTGCATGCGTTCATTCAATGAAACAGACTGGACTTTGTTAATTCAGTGAGCAGAGCTTCTCTCATTTAATCAATTACTCGAGCACAATGCTTTCATTCAATGAAACAAACTGCATTCATCCAATCATTGACAGAAACTCCAATCTTTGTTAGACTGAATCAAACGTTATTCATTATTTCACTGAAACAGCTTTAAATCATTTATTTGGTGAATTCAGCTTTTTCATTCATTCATGGAATCAAACACTGATTCAAAGAATCAAACGTAATTCAGTAAATCAATGAATCAAACTTCAGTGAATTATTTGGTGTATTGAACTGCATTCGTTCATTCAATGAATCAGACTGAACTCATTCAATTCAATGAAACAAACTTCAATCTCTGTTTGACTGAATCAAACGTTATTCATTTATTCAATGAAAAAGATTTAAATCATTTAGTTGGTGAATTCAGCTCTTTCAATCATTCATGAATCAACCACTGATTCAAAGATTTAAACGCAATTCAGTAAATCAATGAAACAAGCATCAGTGATTTATTTGGTGTATTAAACTGCATTCATTCATTCAATGAATCAGAGTGCGCTCATTCAATTGAATGAAACAACCTGCATTCATTCAATCATTGAAAGGAACTTCAATCTTTGTTTGACTGAATCAAACGTTATTCATGAATTCAATGAAACAGGTTTAAATCATTTATTTGGTGAATTCAGCTCTTTCATTTATTTAGGGAATCAAACACTGATTCAAAGAATGAAACGCAATTCAGTAAATCAATGAAAAAAAATTCAATGATTTAATTGGTGTATTAAACTGCATTCAATCATTCAATGAATCAGAGTGCACAGATTCAATTCAATGAAACAAACTGCATTCATTCAATCATTGAATGAAACTTCGATCTTTGTTTGACTGACTCAAACGTTATTCATTAATTGAAGGAAACAGATTTGATTCATTTATTTGGTGAATTCAGCTCTTTCATTTATTTATGGAATCAAACACTGATTCAAAGAATGAAACGCAATTCAGTAAATCAATGAAACAAACTTCAATGATTTAATTGGTGTATTAAACTGCATTCATTCATTCAATGAATCAGAGTGCACTCATTCAATTCAATGAAACAAACTTCAATCTCTGTTTGACTGAATCAAACGTTATTCATTTATTCAATGAAAAAGATTTAAATCATTTATTTGGTGAATTCAGCTCTTTCACTCATTCATGGTATCAAACTTCAAACACTGACTCAAAGAATCCAACACAATTCATTGGATCGTTGAAACAAACAAAACTGATTTCTTTAGTGAATTTAACTGTATTCATTCATTCAATTCATCAAAGTGCACACATTCATTCAATGAATCAGACTGCACCTGTTAATTCAAAGAGCCGACGTTCTCTCATTTAATCCATGTCTCGAGCACAAAGCTTTCAACCAATGAAGTAACCTGCATTCATTCAATCATTGAAACAACCCGCATGCATTCATTCATTCATTCAACCAGATTTGTACCCATAAATTCAATGAGCAGAGCTTCTCTCATTTAAATTAAAGTGTCTAGCTCAAAGCTTTCATCCAATGAAACAAATTGCAAGCATTCATTCATTGAAAGTAATTGCATGCGTTCATTCAATGAAACAGACGACACTTTGTTAATTCAGTGAGCAGAGCTTCTCTAATTTAATCAATTGCTCGAGCACAATGCTTTCATTCAATGAAACAACCTGCATTCATTCAATCATTGAAAGTAACTTCAATCTTTGTTTGACTGAATCAAACGTTATTCATGAATTCAATGAAACAGGTTTAAATCATTTATTTGGTTAATTCAGCTCTTTCATTTATTTATGGAATCAAACACTGATTCAAAGAATGAAACGCAATTCAGTAAATCAATGAAACAAACTTCAATGATTTATTCGATGTATAAAACTGCATTCGTTCATTCAATGAATCAGACTGAACTCATTCAATTCAATGAAACAAACTTCAATCTCTGTTTGACTGAATCAAACGTTATTCATTTATTCAAAGAAAAAGATTTAAATCATTTAGTTGGTTAATTCAGCTCTTTCATTTATTTAGGGAATCAAACACTGATTCAAAGAATGAAACGCAATTCAGTAAATCAATGAAACAAACTTCAATGATTTATTCGGTGTATAAAACTGCATTCATTCATTCAATGAATCAGACTGAACTCATTCAATTCAATGAAACAAACATCAATCTCTGTTTGACTGAATCAAACGTTATTCATTTATTCAATGAAAAAGATTTAAATCATTTAGTTGGTGAATTCAGCTCTTTCAATCATTCATGAATCAAACACTGATTCAAAGATTTAAACGCAATTCAGTAAATCAATGAAACAAGCATCAGTGATTTATTTGGTGTATTAAACTGCATTCATTCATTCAATGAATCAGAGTGCGCTCATTCAATTGAATGAAACAACCTGCATTCATTCAATCATTGAAAGGAACTTCAATCTTTGTTTGACTGAATCAAACGTTATTCATGAATTCAATGAAACAGGTTTAAATCATTTATTTGGTGAATTCAGCTCTTTCATTTATTTAGGGAATCAAACACTGATTCAAAGAATGAAACGCAATTCAGTAAATCAATGAAACAAACTTCAATGATTTAATTGGTGTATTAAACTGCATTCAATCATTCAATGAATCAGAGTTCACTGATTCAATTCAATGAAACAAACTGCATTCATCCAATCATTGAATGAAACTTCGATCTTTGTTTGACTGACTCAAACGTTATTCATTAATTGAAGGAAACAGATTTGATTCATTTATTTGGTGAATTCAGCTCTTTCTGTCATTCATGGTATCAAACTTCAAACACTGATTCAATTAATCCAATACAATTCATTGAATCAATGAAACAAACAAAACTGATTTCTTTCGTGAATTTAACTGCATTCATTCATTCAATGAATCAAAGTGCACACATTCATTCAATGAAACAAACTGCACTCACTTCTTAAAAGAATCGAACTGCACACATTCATTCAATGAATCAGACTGCACCTGTTAATTCAAAGAGCCGAGCTTCTCTCATTTCATCCAGGTCTCGAGCACAAAGCTTTCAACCAATCAAGTAAACTGCATTCATTTAATCATTAAAACAACCTGCATGCATTCATTCATTCATTCAAACAGATTTGTACCCATAAATTCAATGAGCAGAGCTTCTCTCGTTTAAATCAATGTGTCTAGCTCAAAGCTTTGATCCAATGAAACAAATTGCAAGCATTCATTCATTGAAAGTAATTGTATACGTTCAATCAATGAAACAGACTGCACTTTGTTAATTCAGTGAGCAGAGCTTCTCGCACTTAATCAATTACTCGAGCACAATGCTTTCATTCAATGAAACAAACTGCATTCATTCAATCATTGAAAGAAACTTCAAACTTTGTTAGACTGTATCAAACGTTATTCGTTAATTCACTGAAACAGATTTAAATCATTTATTTGTTGAATTGAGCTCTTTCATTCATTCATGGAATCAAACACCGATTCAAAGAATCAAACGCAATTCAGTAAATCAATGAAACAAACTTCAGTGATTTATTCGGTGTATTAAACTGAATTCATTCATTCAATAAAACAGAGTGCCCTGATTCAATTCAATGAAACAAACTGCATTCATTCAATCATTGAATGAAACTTCGATCTTTGTTTGACTGAATCAAACGTTATTTATGAATTGAATGAAACAGGTTTAAATCATTTATTTGGTTAATTCAGCTCTTTCATTTATTTATGGAATTAAACACTGATTCAAAGAATGAAACGCAATTCAGTAAATCAATGAAACAAACTTCAATGATTTATTCGGCGTATAAAACTGCATTCATTCATTCAATGAATCAGACTGAACTCATTCAAATCAATGAAACAAACTGCATTCATTCAATCATTGAAAGAAACTTCGATCTTTGACTGAATCAAACGTTATTCATTAATTCAATGAAACAGGTTTAAATCATTTATTTGGTTAATTCAGCTCTTTCATTTATTTATGGAATCAAACACTGATTCAAAGAATCAAACGCAATTCAGTAAATCAATGAAACAAACTTCAATGATTTAATTGGTGTATTAAACTGCATTCATTCATTCAATGAATCAGAGTGCACTCATTCAATTCAATGAAACAAACTTCAATCTCTGTTTGACTGAATCAAACGTTATTCATTTATTCAATGAAAAAGATTTAAATCATTTATTTGGTGAATTCAGCTCTTTCACTCATTCATGGAATCAAACTTCAAACACTGATTCAAAGAATCAAACACAATTCATCGAATCAATGAAACAAACAAAACTGATTTCTTTCGTGAATTTAACTGTATTCATTCATTCAATGAATCAAAGTGCACACATTCATTCAATGAAACAAACTGCACTCACTTCATAAAAGAATCGAACTGCACACATTCATTCAATGAATCAGACTGCACCTGTTAATTCAAAGAGCCGACCTTCTCTCATTTAATCAATGTCTCGAGCACAAATCTTTCAACCAATGAAGTAACCTGCATTCATTCAATCATTGAAAGGAACTTCAATATTTGTTTGACTGAATCAAACGTTATTCATTAATTCAATGAAACAGATTTGATTCATTTATTTGGTGAATTCAGCTCTTTCACTCATTCATGGAATCAAACTTCAAACACTGATTCAAAGAATCAAACACAATTCATCGAATCAATGAAACAAACAAAACTGATTTCTTTCGTGAATTTAACTGGATTCATTCATTCAATGAATCAAAGTGCACACATTCATTCAATGAAACAAACTGCACTCACTTCATAAAAGAATCGAACTGCACACATTCATTCAATGAATCAGACTGCACCTGTTAATTCAAAGAGCCGACCTTCTCTCATTTAATCAATGTCTCGAGCACAAATCTTTCAACCAATGAAGTAACCTGCATTCATTCAATCATTGAAACAACCTGCATGCATTCATTCATTCATTCAACCAGATTTGTACCCATAAATTCAATGAGCAGAGCTTCTCTCGTTAAATCAATGTGTCTAGCTCAAAGCATTGATCCAATGAAACAAATTGCAAGCAATCATTCATTGAAAGTAATTGCATGCGTTCATTCAATGAAACAGACTGGACTTTGGTCATTCAGTGAGCAGAGCTTCTCTCATTTAATCAATTACTCGAGCACAATGCTTTCATTCAACGAAACAAACTGCATTCATCCAATCATTGAATGAAACTTCGATCTTTGTTTGACTGAATCAAACATTATTCATGAATTGAAGGAAACAGATTTGATTCATTTATTTGGTGAATTCAGCTCATTCACTCATTCATGGAATCAAACTTCAAACACTGATTCAACGAATCCAACACAATTCATTGTATCAATGAAACAAACAAAACTGATTTCTTTAGTGAATTTAACTGGATTCATTCATTCAATGAATCAAAGTGCACACATTCATTCAATGAAACAAACTGCACTCACTTCATAAAAGAATCGAACTGCACACATTCATTCAATGAATCAGACTGCACCTGTTAATTCAAAGAGCCGAGCTTCTCTCATTTAATCCATGTCTCGAGCACAAAGCTTTCAACCAATGAAGTAACCTGCATTCATTCAATCATTGAAACAACCTGCATGCATTCATTCATTCATTCAACCAGATTTGTACCCATAAATTCAATGAGCAGAGCTTCTCTCGTTTAAATCAAAGTGTCTAGCTCAAAGCATTGATCCAATGAAACAAATTGCAAGCATTCATTCATTGAAAGTAATTGCATGCGTTCATTCAATGAAACAGACGACACTTTGTTAATTCAGTGAGCAGAGCTTCTCTCATTTAATCAATTACTCGAGCACAATGCTTTCATTCAATGAAACAACCTGCATTCATTCAATCATTGAAAGTAACTTCAATATTTGTTTGACTGAATCAAACGTTATTCATGAATTCAATGAAACAGGTTTAAATCATTTATTTGGTTAATTCAGCTCTTTCATTTATTTATGGAATCAAACACTGATTCAAAGAATGAAACGCAATTCAGCAAAACAATGAAACAAACTTCAATGATTTAATTGGTGTATTAAACTGCATTCATTCATTCAATGAATCAGAGTGCACTCATTCAATTCAATGAAACAAACTTCAATCTCTGTTTGACTGAATCAAACGTTATTCATTTATTCAATGAAAAAGATTTAAATCATTTATTTGGGGAATTCAGCTCTTTCTTTTATTTAGGGAATCAAACACTGATTCAAAGAATGAAACGCAATTCAGTAAATCAATGAAACAAACTTCAATGATTTAATTGGTGTATTAAATGTCTTCATTCATTCAATGAATCAGAGTGCACTCATTCAATTCAATGAAACAAACTTTGTTAATTCAGTGAGCAGAGCTTCTCTCATTTAATCCATTACTCGAGCACAATGCTTTCATTCAATGAAACAAACTGCATTCATCCAATCATTGACAGAAACTTCAATCCTTGTTAGACTGAATCAAACGCAATTCATTAATTCACTGAAACAGCTTTAAATCATTTATTTGGTGAATTCAGCGTTTTCATTCATTCATGGAATCAAACACTGATTCAAAAAATCAAACGTAATTCTGTAAATCAATGAATCAAACTTCAGTGACTTATTTGGTGTATTGAACTGCATTCATTCATTCAATGAATCAGAGTGCGCTCATTCAATTCAATGAAACAAACTTCAATCTCTGTTTGACTGAATCAAACGTTATTCATTTATTCAATGAAACAGATTTAAATCAATTATTTGGTGAATTCAGCTCTTTCAATCATTCATGAATCAAACACTGTTTCAAAGAATCAAACGCAATTCAGTAAATCAATGAAACAAGCATCAGTGATTTATTTGGTGTATTAAACTGCATTCATTCATTCAATGAATCAGAGTGCGCTCATTCAATTTAATGAAACAACCTGCATTCATTCAATCATTGAAAGTAACTTCAATCTTTGTTTGACTGAATCAAACGTTATTCATTAATTCAATGAAACAGATTTGATTCATTTATTTGGTGAATTCAGCTCTTTCACTCATTCATGGAATCAAACTTCAAACACTGATTCAATTAATCCAATACAATTCATTATTTCAATGAAACAAACAAAACTGATTTCTTTCGTGAATTTAACTGCATTCATTCATTCAATGAATCAAAGGGCACACATTCATTCAATGAAACAAACTGCACTCACTTCTTAAAAGAATCGAACTGCACACATTCATTCAATGAATCAGACCGCACCTGTTAATTCAAAGAGCCGAGCTTCTCTCATTTCATCCAGGTCTCGAGCACAAAGCTTTCAACCAATCAAGTAAACTGCATTCATTTAATCATTAAAACAACCTGCATGCATTCATTCATTCATTCAAACAGATTTGTACCCATAAATTCAATGAGCAGAGCTTCTCTCGGTTAAATCAATGTGTCTAGCTCAAAGCTTTGATCCAATGAAACAAATTGCAAGCATTCATTCATTGAAAGTAATTGTATACGTTCAATCAATGAAACAGACTGCACTTTGTTAATTCAGTGAGCAGAGCTTCTCGCACTTAATCAATTACTCGAGCACAATGCTTTCATTCAATGAAACAAACTGCATTCATTCAATCATTGAAAGAAACTGCAAACTTTGTTAGACTGTATCAAACGTTATTCGTTAATTCACTGAAACAGATTTAAATCCTTTATTTGTTGAATTGAGCTCTTTCATTCATTCATGGAATCAAACACCGATTCAAAGAATCAAACGCAATTCAGTAAATCAATGAAACAAACTTCAGTGATTTATTCGGTGTATTAAACTGAATTCATTCATTCAATAAAACAGAGTGCCCTGATTCGATTCAATGAAACAAACTGCATTCATTCAATCATTGAATGAAACTTCGATCTTTGTTTGACTGAATCAAACGTTATTCATGAATTCAATGAAACAGGTTTAAATCATTTATTTGGTTCATCCAGCTCTTTCATTTATTTATGGAATTAAACAATGATTCAAAGAATGAAACGCAATTCAGTAAATCAATGAAACAAACTTCAATGATTTATTCGGTGTATAAAACTGCATTCATTCATTCAATGAATAAGACTGAACTCATTCAAATCAATGAAACAAACTGCATTCATTCAATCCTTGAAAGAAACTTCGATCTTTGACTGTATCAAACGTTATTCATTAATTCAATGAAACAGGCTTAAATCATTTATTTGGTTAATTCAGCTCTTTCATTTATTTATGGAATCAAACACTGATTCAAAGAATAAAACGCAATTCAGTAAATCAATGAAACAAACTTCAATGATTTAATTGGTGTATTAAACTGCATTCATTCATTCAATCAATCAGAGTGCACTGATTCAATTCATTGAAACAAACTTCAATCTCTGTTTGACTGAATCAAACGTTATTCATTTATTCAATGAAAAAGATTTAAATCATTTATTTGGTGAATTCAGCTCTTTCACTCATTCATGGAATCAAACTTCAAACACTGATTCAAAGAATCAAACACAATTCATCGAATCAATGAAACAAACAAAACTGATTTCTTTCGTGAATTTAACTGTATTCATTCATTCAATGAATCAAAGTGCACACATTCATTCAATGAAACAAACTGCACTCACTTCATAAAAGAATCGAACTGCACACATTCATTCAATGAATCAGACTGCACCTGTTAATTCAAAGAGCCGACCTTCTCTCATTTAATCAATGTCTCGAGCACAAATCTTTCAACCAATGAAGTAACCTGCATTCATTCAATCATTGAAAGGAACTTCAATATTTGTTTGACTGAATCAAACGTTATTCATTAATTCAATGAAACAGATTTGATTCATTTATTTGGTGAATTCAGCTCTTTCACTCATTCATGGAATCAAACTTCAAACACTGATTCAAAGAATCAAACACAATTCATCGAATCAATGAAACAAACAAAACTGATTTCTTTCGTGAATTTAACTGTATTCATTCATTCAATGAATCAAAGTGCACACATTCATTCAATGAAACAAACTGCACTCACTTCATAAAAGAATCGAACTGCACACATTCATTCAATGAATCAGACTGCACCTGTTAATTCAAAGAGCCGACCTTCTCTCATTTAATCAATGTCTCGAGCACAAATCTTTCAACCAATGAAGTAACCTGCATTCATTCAATCATTGAAACAACCTGCATGCATTCATTCATTCATTCAACCAGATTTGTACCCATAAATTCAATGAGCAGAGCTTCTCTCGTTAAATCAATGTGTCTAGCTCAAAGCATTGATCCAATGAAACAAATTGCAAGCATTCATTCATTGAAAGTAATTGCATGCGTTCATTCAATGAAACAGACTGGACTTTGGTCATTCAGTGAGCAGAGCTTCTCTCATTTAATCAATTACTCGAGCACAATGCTTTCATTCAACGAAACAAACTGCATTCATCCAATCATTGAATGAAACTTCGATCTTTGTTTGACTGAATCAAACATTATTCATGAATTGAAGGAAACAGATTTGATTCATTTATTTGGTGAATTCAGCTCATTCACTCATTCATGGAATCAAACTTCAAACACTGATTCAACGAATCCAACACAATTCATTGTATCAATGAAACAAACAAAACTGATTTCTTTAGTGAATTTAACTGGATTCATTCATTCAATGAATCAAAGTGCACACATTCATTCAATGAAACAAACTGCACTCACTTCATAAAAGAATCGAACTGCACACATTCATTCAATGAATCAGACTGCACCTGTTAATTCAAAGAGCCGAGCTTCTCTCATTTAATCCATGTCTCGAGCACAAAGCTTTCAACCAATGAAGTAACCTGCATTCATTCAATCATTGAAACAACCTGCATGCATTCATTCATTCATTCAACCAGATTTGTACCCATAAATTCAATGAGCAGAGCTTCTCTCGTTTAAATCAAAGTGTCTAGCTCAAAGCATTGATCCAATGAAACAAATTGCAAGCATTCATTCATTGAAAGTAATTGCATGCGTTCATTCAATGAAACAGACGACACTTTGTTAATTCAGTGAGCAGAGCTTCTCTCATTTAATCAATTACTCGAGCACAATGCTTTCATTCAATGAAACAACCTGCATTCATTCAATCATTGAAAGTAACTTCAATATTTGTTTGACTGAATCAAACGTTATTCATGAATTCAATGAAACAGGTTTAAATCATTTATTTGGTTAATTCAGCTCTTTCATTTATTTATGGAATCAAACACTGATTCAAAGAATGAAACGCAATTCAGCAAAACAATGAAACAAACTTCAATGATTTAATTGGTGTATTAAACTGCATTCATTCATTCAATGAATCAGAGTGCACTCATTCAATTCAATGAAACAAACTTCAATCTCTGTTTGACTGAATCAAACGTTATTCATTTATTCAATGAAAAAGATTTAAATCATTTATTTGGGGAATTCAGCTCTTTCTTTTATTTAGGGAATCAAACACTGATTCAAAGAATGAAACGCAATTCAGTAAATCAATGAAACAAACTTCAATGATTTAATTGGTGTATTAAATGTCTTCATTCATTCAATGAATCAGAGTGCACTCATTCAATTCAATGAAACAAACTTTGTTAATTCAGTGAGCAGAGCTTCTCTCATTTAATCCATTACTCGAGCACAATGCTTTCATTCAATGAAACAAACTGCATTCATCCAATCATTGACAGAAACTTCAATCCTTGTTAGACTGAATCAAACGCAATTCATTAATTCACTGAAACAGCTTTAAATCATTTATTTGGTGAATTCAGCGTTTTCATTCATTCATGGAATCAAACACTGATTCAAAAAATCAAACGTAATTCTGTAAATCAATGAATCAAACTTCAGTGACTTATTTGGTGTATTGAACTGCATTCATTCATTCAATGAATCAGAGTGCGCTCATTCAATTCAATGAAACAAACTTCAATCTCTGTTTGACTGAATCAAACGTTATTCATTTATTCAATGAAACAGATTTAAATCAATTATTTGGTGAATTCAGCTCTTTCAATCATTCATGAATCAAACACTGTTTCAAAGAATCAAACGCAATTCAGTAAATCAATGAAACAAGCATCAGTGATTTATTTGGTGTATTAAACTGCATTCATTCATTCAATGAATCAGAGTGCGCTCATTCAATTTAATGAAACAACCTGCATTCATTCAATCATTGAAAGTAACTTCAATCTTTGTTTGACTGAATCAAACGTTATTCATTAATTCAATGAAACAGATTTGATTCATTTATTTGGTGAATTCAGCTCTTTCACTCATTCATGGTATCAAACTTCAAACACTGATTCAACGAATCCAACACAATTCATTGTATCAATGAAACAAACAAAACTGATTTCTTTCGTGAATTTAACTGCATTCATTCATTCAATGAATCAAAGGGCACACATTCATTCAATGAAACAAACTGCACTCACTTCTTAAAAGAATCGAACTGCACACATTCATTCAATGAATCAGACCGCACCTGTTAATTCAAAGAGCCGAGCTTCTCTCATTTCATCCAGGTCTCGAGCACAAAGCTTTCAACCAATCAAGTAAACTGCATTCATTTAATCATTAAAACAACCTGCATGCATTCATTCATTCATTCAAACAGATTTGTACCCATAAATTCAATGAGCAGAGCTTCTCTCGGTTAAATCAATGTGTCTAGCTCAAAGCTTTGATCCAATGAAACAAATTGCAAGCATTCATTCATTGAAAGTAATTGTATACGTTCAATCAATGAAACAGACTGCACTTTGTTAATTCAGTGAGCAGAGCTTCTCGCACTTAATCAATTACTCGAGCACAATGCTTTCATTCAATGAAACAAACTGCATTCATTCAATCATTGAAAGAAACTGCAAACTTTGTTAGACTGTATCAAACGTTATTCGTTAATTCACTGAAACAGATTTAAATCCTTTATTTGTTGAATTGAGCTCTTTCATTCATTCATGGAATCAAACACCGATTCAAAGAATCAAACGCAATTCAGTAAATCAATGAAACAAACTTCAGTGATTTATTCGGTGTATTAAACTGAATTCATTCATTCAATAAAACAGAGTGCCCTGATTCGATTCAATGAAACAAACTGCATTCATTCAATCATTGAATGAAACTTCGATCTTTGTTTGACTGAATCAAACGTTATTCATGAATTCAATGAAACAGGTTTAAATCATTTATTTGGTTCATCCAGCTCTTTCATTTATTTATGGAATTAAACAATGATTCAAAGAATGAAACGCAATTCAGTAAATCAATGAAACAAACTTCAATGATTTATTCGGTGTATAAAACTGCATTCATTCATTCAATGAATAAGACTGAACTCATTCAAATCAATGAAACAAACTGCATTCATTCAATCCTTGAAAGAAACTTCGATCTTTGACTGTATCAAACGTTATTCATTAATTCAATGAAACAGGCTTAAATCATTTATTTGGTTAATTCAGCTCTTTCATTTATTTATGGAATCAAACACTGATTCAAAGAATAAAACGCAATTCAGTAAATCAATGAAACAAACTTCAATGATTTAATTGGTGTATTAAACTGCATTCATTCATTCAATCAATCAGAGTGCACTGATTCAATTCATTGAAACAAACTTCAATCTCTGTTTGACTGAATCAAACGTTATTCATTTATTCAATGAAAAAGATTTAAATCATTTATTTGGTGAATTCAGCTCTTTCACTCATTCATGGAATCAAACTTCAAACACTGATTCAAAGAATCAAACACAATTCATCGAATCAATGAAACAAACAAAACTGATTTCTTTCGTGAATTTAACTGTATTCATTCATTCAATGAATCAAAGTGCACACATTCATTCAATGAAACAAACTGCACTCACTTCATAAAAGAATCGAACTGCACACATTCATTCAATGAATCAGACTGCACCTGTTAATTCAAAGAGCCGACCTTCTCTCATTTAATCAATGTCTCGAGCACAAATCTTTCAACCAATGAAGTAACCTGCATTCATTCAATCATTGAAAGGAACTTCAATATTTGTTTGACTGAATCAAACGTTATTCATTAATTCAATGAAACAGATTTGATTCATTTATTTGGTGAATTCAGCTCTTTCACTCATTCATGGAATCAAACTTCAAACACTGATTCAAAGAATCAAACACAATTCATCGAATCAATGAAACAAACAAAACTGATTTCTTTCGTGAATTTAACTGTATTCATTCATTCAATGAATCAAAGTGCACACATTCATTCAATGAAACAAACTGCACTCACTTCATAAAAGAATCGAACTGCACACATTCATTCAATGAATCAGACTGCACCTGTTAATTCAAAGAGCCGACCTTCTCTCATTTAATCAATGTCTCGAGCACAAATCTTTCAACCAATGAAGTAACCTGCATTCATTCAATCATTGAAACAACCTGCATGCATTCATTCATTCATTCAACCAGATTTGTACCCATAAATTCAATGAGCAGAGCTTCTCTCGGTTAAATCAATGTGTCTAGCTCAAAGCATTGATCCAATGAAACAAATTGCAAGCATTCATTCATTGAAAGTAATTGCATGCGTTCATTCAATGAAACAGACTGGACTTTGGTCATTCAGTGAGCAGAGCTTCTCTCATTTAATCAATTACTCGAGCACAATGCTTTCATTCAATGAAACAAACTGCATTCATCCAATCATTGAATGAAACTTCGATCTTTGTTTGACTGAATCAAACATTATTCATTAATTGAAGGAAACAGATTTGATTCATTTATTTGGTGAATTCAGCTCATTCACTCATTCATGGAATCAAACTTCAAACACTGATTCAACGAATCCAACACAATTCATTGTATCAATGAAACAAACAAAACTGATTTCTTTAGTGAATTTAACTGTATTCATTCAGTCAATGAATCAAAGTGCACACATTCATTCAATGAAACAAACTGCACTCACTTCATAAAAGAATCGAACTGCACACATTCATTCAATGAATCAGACTGCACCTGTTAATTCAAAGAGCCGAGCTTCTCTCATTTAATCCATGTCTCGAGCACAAAGCTTTCAACCAATGAAGTAACCTGCATTCATTCAATCATTGAAACAACCTGCATGCATTCATTCATTCATTCAACCAGATTTGTACCCATAAATTCAATGAGCAGAGCTTCTCTCGTTTAAATCAAAGTGTCTAGCTCAAAGCATTGATCCAATGAAACAAATTGCAAGCATTCATTCATTGAAAGTAATTGCATGCGTTCATTCAATGAAACAGACGACACTTTGTTAATTCAGTGAGCAGAGCTTCTCTCATTTAATCAGTTACTCGAGCACAATGCTTTCATTCAATGAAACAACCTGCATTCATTCAATCATTGAAAGTAACTTCAATCTTTGTTTGACTGAATCAAACGTTATTCATGAATTCAATGAAACAGGTTTAAATCATTTATTTGGTTAATTCAGCTCTTTCATTTATTTATGGAATCAAACACTGATTCAAAGAATGAAATGCAATTCAGCAAAACAATGAAACAAACTTCAATGATTTAATTGGTGTATTAAACTGCATTCATACATTCAATGAATCAGAGTGCACTCATTCAATTCAATGAAACAAACTTCAATCTCTGTTTGACTGAATCAAACGTTATTCATTTATTCAATGAAAAAGATTTAAATCATTTATTTGGTGAATTCAGCTCTTTCATTTATTTAGGGAATCAAACACTGATTCAAAGAATGAAACGCAATTCAGTAAATCAATGAAACAAACTTCAATGATTTAATTGGTGTATTAAATGTCTTCATTCATTCAATGAATCAGAGTGCACTCATTCAATTCAATGAAACAAACTTTGTTAATTCAGTGAGCAGAGCTTCTCTCATTTAATCAATTACTCGAGCACAATGCTTTCATTCAATGAAACAAACTGCATTCATCCAATCATTGACAGAAACTTCAATCCTTGTTAGACTGAATCAAACGCAATTCATTAATTCACTGAAACAGCTTTAAATCATTTATTTGGTGAATTCAGCGTTTTCATTCATTCATGGAATCAAACACTGATTCAAAAAATCAAACGTAATTCTGTAAATCAATGAATCAAACTTCAGTGACTTATTTGGTGTATTGAACTGCATTCATTCATTCAATGAATCAGAGTGCACTCATTCAATTCAATGAAACAAACTTCAATCTCTGTTTGACTGAATCAAACGTTATTCATTTATTCAATGAAAAAGATTTAAATCATTTAGTTGGTGAATTCAGCTCTTTCAATCATTCATGAATCAAACACTGTTTCAAAGAATCAAACGCAATTCAGTAAATCAATGAAACAAGCATCAGTGATTTATTTGGTGTATTAAACTGCATTCATTCATTCAATGAATCAGAGTGCGCTCATTCAATTTAATGAAACAACCTGCATTCATTCAATCATTGAAAGGAACTTCAATCTTTGTTTGACTGAATCAAACGTTATTCATGAATTCAATGAAACAGGTTTAAATCATTTAATTTGTGAATTCAGCTCTTTCTTTTATTTAGGGAATCAAACACTGATTCAAAGAATGAAACGCAATTCAGTAAATCAATGAAACAAACTTCAATGATTTAATTGGTGTATTAAATGTCTTCATTCATTCAATGAATCAGAGTGCACTCATTCAATTCAATGAAACAAACTTTGTTAATTCAGTGAGCAGAGCTTCTCTCATTTAATCAATTACTCGAGCACAATGCTTTCATTCAATGAAACAAACTGCATTCATCCAATCATTGACAGAAACTTCAATCCTTGTTAGACTGAATCAAACGCAATTCATTAATTCACTGAAACAGCTTTAAATCATTTATTTGGTGCATTCAGCGTTTTCATTCATTCATGGAATCAAACACTGATTCAAAGAATCAAACGTAATTCTGTAAATCAATGAATCAAACTTCAGTGACTTATTTGGTGTATTGAACTGCATTCATTCATTCAATGAATCAGAGTGCACTCATTCAATTCAATGAAACAAACTTCAATCTCTGTTTGACTGAATCAAACGTTATTCATTTATTCAATGAAACAGACTTAAATCAATTATTTGGTGAATTCAGCTCTTTCAATCATTCATGAATCAAACACTGTTTCAAAGAATCAAACGCAATTCAGTAAATCAATGAAACAAGCATCAGTGATTTATTTGGTGTATTAAACTGCATTCATTCATTCAATGAATCAGAGTGCGCTCATTCAATTTAATGAAACAACCTGCATTCATTCAATCATTGAAAGGAACTTCAATCTTTGTTTGACTGAATCAAACGTTATTCATTAATTCAATGAAACAGATTTGATTCATTTATTTGGTGAATTCAGCTCTTTCACTCATTCATGGAATCAAACTTCAAACACTGATTCAATTAATCCAATACAATTCATTGAATCAATGAAACAAACAAAACTGATTTCTTTCGTGAATTTAACTGCATTCATTCATTCAATGAATCAAAGTGCACACATTCATTCAATGAAACAAACTGCACTCACTTCTTAAAAGAATCGAACTGCACACATTCATTCAATGAATCAGACTGCACCTGTTAATTCAAAGAGCCGAGCTTCTCTCATTTCATCCAGGTCTCGAGCACAAAGCTTTCAACCAATCAAGTAAACTGCATTCATTTAATCATTAAAACAACCTGCATGCATTCATTCATTCATTCAAACAGATTTGTACCCATAAATTCAATGAGCAGAGCTTCTCTCGGTTAAATCAATGTGTCTAGCTCAAAGCTTTGATCCAATGAAACAAATTGCAAGCATTCATTCATTGAAAGTAATTGTATACGTTCAATCAATGAAACAGACTGCACTTTGTTAATTCAGTGAGCAGAGCTTCTCGCACTTAATCAATTACTCGAGCACAATGCTTTCATTCAATGAAACAAACTGCATTCATTCAATCATTGAAAGAAACTGCAAACTTTGTTAGACTGTATCAAACGTTATTCGTTAATTCACTGAAACAGATTTAAATCCTGTATTTGTTGAATTGAGCTCTTTCATTCATTCATGGAATCAAACACCGATTCAAAGAATCAAACGCAATTCAGTAAATCAATGAAACAAACTTCAGTGATTTATTCGGTGTATTAAACTGAATTCATTCATTCAATAAAACAGAGTGCCCTGATTCGATTCAATGAAACAAACTGCATTCATTCAATCATTGAATGAAACTTCGATCTTTGTTTGACTGAATCAAACGTTATTCATGAATTCAATGAAACAGGTTTAAATCATTTATTTGGTTAATTCAGCTCTTTCATTTATTTATGGAATTAAACAATGATTCAAAGAATGAAACGCAATTCAGTAAATCAATGAAACAAACTTCAATGATTTATTCGGTGTATAAAACTGCATTCATTCATTCAATGAATAAGACTGAACTCATTCAAATCAATGAAACAAACTGCATTCATTCAATCATTGAAAGAAACTTCGATCTTTGACTGTATCAAACGTTATTCATTAATTCAATGAAACAGGCTTAAATCATTTATTTGGTTAATTCAGCTCTTTCATTTATTTATGGAATCAAACACTGATTCAAAGAATGAAACGCAATTCAGTAAATCAATGAAACAAACTTCAATGATTTAATTGGTGTATTAAACTGCATTCATTCATTCAATCAATCAGAGTGCACTGATTCAATTCATTGAAACAAACTTCAATCTCTGTTTGACTGAATCAAACGTTATTCATTTATTCAATGAAAAAGATTTAAATCATTTATTTGGTGAATTCAGCTCTTTCACTCATTCATGGAATCAAACTTCAAACACTGATTCAAAGAATCAAACACAATTCATCGAATCAATGAAACAAACAAAACTGATTTCTTTCGTGAATTTAACTGTATTCATTCATTCAATGAATCAAAGTGCACACATTCATTCAATGAAACAAACTGCACTCACTTCATAAAAGAATCGAACTGCACACATTCATTCAATGAATCAGACTGCACCTGTTAATTCAAAGAGCCGACCTTCTCTCATTTAATCAATGTCTCGAGCACAAATCTTTCAACCAATGAAGTAACCTGCATTCATTCAATCATTGAAAGGAACTTCAATATTTGTTTGACTGAATCAAACGTTATTCATTAATTCAATGAAACAGATTTGATTCATTTATTTGGTGAATTCAGCTCTTTCACTCATTCATGGAATCAAACTTCAAACACTGATTCAAAGAATCAAACACAATTCATCGAATCAATGAAACAAACAAAACTGATTTCTTTCGTGAATTTAACTGGATTCATTCATTCAATGAATCAAAGTGCACACATTCATTCAATGAAACAAACTGCACTCACTTCATAAAAGAATGGAACTGCACACATTCATTCAATGAATCAGACTGCACCTGTTAATTCAAAGAGCCGACCTTCTCTCATTTAATCAATGTCTCGAGCACAAATCTTTCAACCAATGAAGTAACCTGCATTCATTCAATCATTGAAACAACCTGCATGCATTCATTCATTCATTCAACCAGATTTGTACCCATAAATTCAATGAGCAGAGCTTCTCTCGGTTAAAACAATGTGTCTAGCTCAAAGCATTGATCCAATGAAACAAATTGCAAGCATTCATTCATTGAAAGTAATTGCATGCGTTCATTCAATGAAACAGTCTACACTTTGTTAATTCAGTGAGCAGAGCTTCTCTCATTTAATCAATTACTCGAGCACAATGCTTTCATTTAATGAAACAAACTGCATTCATCCAATCATTGTCAGAAACTCCAATCTTTGTTAGACTGAATCAAACGTTATTCATTAATTCACTGAAACAGCTTTAAATCATTTATTTGGTGAATTCAGCGTTTTCATTCATTCATGGAATCAAACACTGATTCAAAGAATCAAACGTAATTCAGTAAATCAATGAAACAAACTTCAGTGACTTATTTGGTGTATTGAACTGCATTCATTCATTCAATGAATCAGAGTGCACTCATTCAATTCAATGAAACAAACTTCAATCTCTGTTTGACTGAATCAAACGTTATTCATTTATTCAATGAAACAGATTTAAATTATTTATTTGGTGAATTCAGCTCGTTCAATCATTCATGAATCAAACACTGATTCAAAGAATCAAACGCAATTCAGTAAATCAATGAAACAAGCATCAGTGATTTATTTGGTGTATTAAACTGCATTCATTCATTCAATGAATCAGAGTGCGCTCATTCAATTTAATGAAACAACCTGCATTCATTCAATCATTGAAAGGAACTTCAATCTTTGTTTGACTGAATCAAACGTTATTCATGAATTCAATGAAACAGGTTTAAATCATTTATTTGGTGAATTCAGCTCTTTCATTTATTTAGGGAATCAAACACTGATTCAAAGAATGAAACGCAATTCAGTAAATCAATGAAACAAACTTCAATGATTTAATTGGTGTATTAAACTGCATTCATTCATTCAATGAATCAGACTACACTGATTCAATTCAATGAAACAAGCTGCATTCATTCAATCATTGAATGAAACTTCGATCTTTGTTTGACTGAATCAAACATTATTCATTAATTGAAGGAAATAGATTTGATTCATTGATTTGGTGAATTCAGCTCATTCACTCATTCATGGTATCAAACTTCAAACACTGATTCAAAGAATCCAACACAATTCATTGAATCAATGAAACAAACAAAACTGATTTCTTTAGTGAATTTAACTGGATTCATTCATTCAATGAATCAAAGTGCACACATTCATTCAATGAAACAAACTGCACTCACTTCATAAAAGAATCGAACTGCACACATTCATTCAATGAATCAGACTGCACCTGTTAATTCAAAGAGCCGAGCTTCTCTCATTTAATCCATGTCTCGAGCACAAAGCTTTCAACCAATGAAGTAACCTGCATTCATTCAATCATTGAAACAACCTGCATGCATTCATTCATTCATTCAACCGATTTGTACCCATAAATTCAATGAGCAGAGCTTCTCTCGTTTAAATCAAAGTGTCTAGCTCAAAGCATTGATCCAATGAAACAAATTGCAAGCATTCATTCATTGAAAATAATTGCATGCGTTCATTCAATGAAACAGACTGGACTTTGTTAATTCAGTGAGCAGAGCTTCTCTCATTTAATCAATTACTCGAGCACAATGCTTTCATTCAATGAAACAACCTGCATTCATTCAATCATTGAAAGTAACTTCAATCTTTGTTTGACTGAATCAAACGTTATTCATGAATTCAATGAAACAGGTTTAAATCATTTATTTGGTTAATTCAGCTCTTTCATTTATTTATGGAATCAAACACTGATTCAAAGAATGAAACGCAATTCAGCAAAACAATGAAACAAACTTCAATGATTTAATTGGTGTATAAACTGCATTCATTCATTCAATGAATCAGAGTGCACTCATTCAATTCAATGAAACAAACTTCAATCTCTGTTTGACTAAATCAAACGTTATTCATTTATTCAATGAAAAAGATTTAAATCATTTAGTTGGTGAATTCAGCTCTTTCAATCATTCATGAATCAAACACTGTTTCAAAGAATCAAACGCAATTCAGTAAATCAATGAAACAAGCATCAGTGATTTATTTGGTGTATTAAACTGCATTCATTCATTCAATGAATCAGAGTGCGCTCATTCAATTGAATGAAACAACCTGCATTCATTCAATCATTGAAAGGAACTTCAATCTTTGTTTGACTGAATCAAACGTTATTCATGAATTCAATGAAACAGGTTTAAATCATTTATTTGGTGAATTCAGCTCTTTCATTTATTTAGGGAATCAAACACTGATTCAAAGAATGAAACGCAATTTAGTAAATCAATGAAACAAACTTCAATGATTTAATTGGTGTATTAAATGTCTTCATTCATTCAATGAATCAGAGTGCACTCATTCAATTCAATGAAACAAACTTTGTTAATTCAGTGAGCAGAGCTTCTCTCATTTAATCAATTACTCGGGCACAATGCTTTCATTCAATGAAACAAACTGCATTCATCCAATCATTGACAGAAACTTCAATCCTTGTTAGACTGAATCAAACGCAATTCATTAATTCACTGAAACAGCTTTAAATCATTTATTTGGTGAATTCAGCGTTTTCATTCATTCATGGAATAAATCACTGATTCAAAAAATCAAACGTAATTCTGTAAATCAATGAATCAAACTTCAGTGACTTATTTGGTGTATTGAACTGCATTCATTCATTCAATGAATCAGAGTGCACTCTTTCAATTCAATGAAACAAACTTCAATCTCTGTTTGACTGAATCAAACGTTATTCATTTATTCAATGAAACAGATTTAAATCATTTATTTGGTGAATTCAGCTCTTTCAATCATTCATGAATCAAACACTGTTTCAAAGAATCAAACGCAATTCAGTAAATCAATGAAACAAGCATCAGTGATTTATTTGGTGTATTAAACTGCATTCATTCATTCAATGAATCAGAGTGCGCTCATTCAATTTAATGAAACAACCTGCATTCATTCAATCATTGAAAGGAACTTCAATCTTTGTTTGACTGAATCAAACGTTATTCATTAATTCAATGAAACAGATTTGATTCATTTATTTGGTGAATTCAGCTCTTTCACTCATTCATGGAATCAAACTTCAAACACTGATTCAATTAATCCAATACAATTCATTGAATCAATGAAACAAACAAAACTGATTTCTTTCGTGAATTTAACTGCATTCATTCATTCAATGAATCAAAGTGCACACATTCATTCAATGAAACAAACTGCACTCACTTCTTAAAAGAATCGAACTGCACACATTCATTCAATGAATCAGACTGCACCTGTTAATTCAAAGAGCCGAGCTTCTCTCATTTCATCCATGTCTCGAGCACAAAGCTTTCAACCAATGAAGTAAACTGCATTCATTTAATCATTAAAACAACCTGCATGCATTCATTCATTCATTCAAACAGATTTGTACCCATAAATTCAATGAGCAGAGCTTCTCTCGTTTAAATCAATGTGTCTAGCTCAAAGCTTTGATCCAATGAAACAAATTGCAAGCATTCATTCATTGAAAGTAATTGTATACGTTCAATCAATGAAACAGACTGCACTTTGTTAATTCAGTGAGCAGAGCTTCTCGCACTTAATCAATTACTCGAGCACAATGCTTTCATTCAATGAAACAAACTGCATTCATTCAATCATTGAAAGAAACTGCAAACTTTGTTAGACTGTATCAAACGTTATTCGTTAATTCACTGAAACAGATTTAAATCCTTTATTTGTTGAATTGAGCTCTTTCATTCATTCATGGAATCAAACACCGATTCAAAGAATCAAACGCAATTCAGTAAATCAATGAAACAAACTTCAATGATTTATTCGGTGTATAAAACTGCATTCATTCATTCAATGAATAAGACTGAACTCATTCAAATCAATGAAACAAACTGCATTCATTCAATCATTGAAAGAAACTTCGATCTTTGACTGAATCAAACGTTATTCATTAATTCAATGAAACATGCTTAAATCATTTATTTGGTCAATTCAGCTCTTTCATTTATTTATGGAATCAAACACTGATTCAAAGAATGAAACGCAATTCAGTAAATCAATGAAACAAACTTCAATGATTTAATTGGTGTATTAAACTGCATTCATTCATTCAATCAATCAGAGTAGACTGATTCAATTCAATGAAACAAACTTCAATCTCTGTTTGACTGAATCAAACGTTATTCATTTATTCAATGAAAAAGATTTAAATCATTTATTTGGTGAATTCAGCTCTTTTACTCATTCATGGAATCAAACTTCAAACACTGATTCAAAGAATCAAACACAATTCATCGAATCAATGAAACAAACAAAACTGATTTCTTTCGTGAATTTAACTGTATTCATTCATTCAATGAATCAAAGTGCACACATTCATTCAATGAAACAAACTGTACTCACTTCATAAAAGAATCGAACTGCACACATTCATTCAATGAATCAGACTGCACCTGTTAATTCAAAGAGCTGACCTTCTCTCATTTAATCAATGTCTCGAGCACAAATCTTTCAACCAATGAAGTAACCTGCATTCATTCAATCATTGAAAGGAACTTCAATATTTGTTTGATTGAATCAAACGTTATTCATTAATTCAATGAAACAGATTTGATTCATTTATTTGGTGAATTCAGCTCTTTCACTCATTCATGGAATCAAACTTCAAACACTGATTCAAAGAATCAAACACAATTCATCGAATCAATGAAACAAACAAAACTGATTTCTTTCGTGAATTTAACTGTATTCTTTCATTCAATGAATCAAAGTGCACACATTCATTCAATGAAACAAACTGCACTCACTTCATAAAAGAATCGAACTGCACACATTCATTCAATGAATCAGACTGCACCTGTTAATTCAAAGAGCCGACCTTCTCTCATTTAATCAATGTCTCGAGCACAAATCTTTCAACCAATGAATTAACCTGCATTCATTCAATCATTGAAACAACCTGCATGCATTCATTCATTCATTCAACCAGATTTGTACCCATAAATTCAATGAGCAGAGCTTCTCTCGGTTAAATCAATGTGTCTAGCTCAAAGCATTGATCCAATGAAACAAATTGCAAGCATTCATTCATTGAAAGTAATTGCATGCGTTCATTCAATGAAACAGTCTACACTTTGTTAATTCAGTGAGCAGAGCTTCTCTCATTTAATCAATTACTCGAGCACAATGCTTTCATTCAATGTAACAAACTGCATTCATCCAATCATTGTCAGAAACTCCAATCTTTGTTAGACTGAATCAAACGTTATTCATTAATTCACTGAAACAGCTTTAAATCATTTATTTGGTGAATTCAGCGTTTTCATTCATTCATGGAATCAAACACTGATTCAAAGAATCAAACGTAATTCAGTAAATCAATGAAACAAACTTCAGTGACTTATTTGGTGTATTGAACTGCATTCATTCATTCAATGAATCAGAGTGAACTCTTTCAATTCAATAAAACAAACTTCAATCTCTGTTTGACTGAATCAAACGTTATTCATTTATTCAATGAAACAGATTTAAATTATTTATTTGGTGAATTCAGCTCGTTCAATCATTCATGAATCAAACACTGATTCAAAGAATCAAACACAATTCATCGAATCAATGAAACAAACAAAACTGATTTCTTTCGTGAATTTAACTGGATTCATTCATTCAATGAATCAAAGTGCACACAATCATTCAATGAAACAAACTGCACTCACTTCATAAAAGAATCGAACTGCACACATTCATTCAATGAATCAGACTGCACCTGTTAATTCAAAGAGCCGACCTTCTCTCATTTAATCAATGTCTCGAGCACAAATCTTTCAACCAATGAATTAACCTGCATTCATTCAATCATTGAAACAACCTGCATGCATTCATTCATTCATTCAACCAGATTTGTACCCATAAATTCAATGAGCAGAGCTTCTCTCGTTTAAATCAAAGTGTCTAGCTCAAAGCATTGATCCAATGAAACAAATTGCAAGCATTCATTCATTGAAAGTAATTGCATGCGTTCATTCAATGAAACAGACTGGACTTTGTTAATTCAGTGAGCAGAGCTTCTCTCATTTAATCAATTACTCGAGCACAATGCTTTCATTCAATGAAACAAACTGCATTCATCCAATCATTGAATGAAACTTCGATCTTTGTTTGACTGAATCAAACATTATTCATTAATTGAAGGAAACAGATTTGATTCATTTATTTGGTGAATTCAGCTCATTCACTCATTCATGGAATCAAACTTCAAACACTGATTCAACGAATCCAACACAATTCATTGTATCAATGAAACAAACAAAACTGATTGCTTTAGTGAATTTAACTGTATTCATTCAGTCAATGAATCAAAGTGCACACATTCATTCAATGAAACAAACTGCACTCACTTCATAAAAGAATCGAACTGCACACATTCATTCAATGAATCAGACTGCACCTGTTAATTCAAAGAGCCGAGCTTCTCTCATTTAATCCATGTCTCGAGCACAAAGCTTTCAACCAATGAAGTAACCTGCATTCATTCAATCATTGAAACAACCTGCATGCATTCATTCATTCATTCAACCAGATTTGTACCCATAAATTCAATGAGCAGAGCTTCTCTCGTTTAAATCAAAGTGTCTAGCTCAAAGCATTGATCCAATGAAACAAATTGCAAGCATTCATTCATTGAAAGTAATTGCATGCGTTCATTCAATGAAACAGACGACACTTTGTTAATTCAGTGAGCAGAGCTTCTCTCATTTAATCAATTACTCGAGCACAATGCTTTCATTCAATGAAACAACCTGCATTCATTCAATCATTGAAAGTAACTTCAATCTTTGTTTGACTGAATCAAACGTTATTCATGAATTCAATGATACAGGTTTAAATCATTTATTTGGTAAATTCAGCTCTTTCATTTATTTATGGAATCAAACACTGATTCAAAGAATGAAATGCAATTCAGCAAAACAATGAAACAAACTTCAATGATTTAATTGGTGTATTAAACTGCATTCATTCATTCAATGAATCAGAGTGCACTCATTCAATTCAATGAAACAAACTTCAATCTCTGTTTGACTGAATCAAACGTTATTCATTTATTCAATGAAAAAGATTTGATTCATTTATTTGGTGAATTCAGCTCTTTCACTCATTCATGGAATCAAACTTCAAACACTGATTCAAAGAATCAAACACAATTCATCGAATCAATGAAACAAACAAAACTGATTTCTTTCGTGAATTTAACTGTATTCTTTCATTCAATGAATCAAAGTGCACACATTCATTCAATGAAACAAACTGCACTCACTTCATAAAAGAATCGAACTGCACACATTCATTCAATGAATCAGACTGCACCTGTTAATTCAAAGAGCCGACCTTCTCTCATTTAATCAATGTCTCGAGCACAAATCTTTCAACCAATGAAGTAACCTGCATTCATTCAATCATTGAAACAACCTGCATGCATTCATTCATTCATTCAACCAGATTTGTACCCATAAATTCAATGAGCAGAGCTTCTCTCGGTTAAATCAATGTGTCTAGCTCAAAGCATTGATCCAATGAAACAAATTGCAAGCATTCATTCATTGAAAGTAATTGCATGCGTTCATTCAATGAAACAGTCTACACTTTGTTAATTCAGTGAGCAGAGCTTCTCTCATTTAATCAATTACTCGAGCACAATGCTTTCATTCAATGTAACAAACTGCATTCATCCAATCATTGTCAGAAACTCCAATCTTTGTTAGACTGAATCAAACGTTATTCATTAATTCACTGAAACAGCTTTAAATCATTTATTTGGTGAATTCAGCGTTTTCATTCATTCATGGAATCAAACACTGATTCAAAGAATCAAACGTAATTCAGTAAATCAATGAAACAAACTTCAGTGACTTATTTGGTGTATTGAACTGCATTCATTCATTCAATGAATCAGAGTGAACTCTTTCAATTCAATAAAACAAACTTCAATCTCTGTTTGACTGAATCAAACGTTATTCATTTATTCAATGAAACAGATTTAAATTATTTATTTGGTGAATTCAGCTCGTTCAATCATTCATGAATCAAACACTGATTCAAAGAATCAAACACAATTCATCGAATCAATGAAACAAACAAAACTGATTTCTTTCGTGAATTTAACTGGATTCATTCATTCAATGAATCAAAGTGCACACAATCATTCAATGAAACAAACTGCACTCACTTCATAAAAGAATCGAACTGCACACATTCATTCAATGAATCAGACTGCACCTGTTAATTCAAAGAGCCGACCTTCTCTCATTTAATCAATGTCTCGAGCACAAATCTTTCAACCAATGAAGTAACCTGCATTCATTCAATCATTGAAACAACCTGCATGCATTCATTCATTAATTCAACCAGATTTGTACCCATAAATTCAATGAGCAGAGCTTCTCTCGTTTAAATCAAAGTGTCTAGCTCAAAGCATTGATCCAATGAAACAAATTGCAAGCATTCATTCATTGAAAGTAATTGCATGCGTTCATTCAATGAAACAGACTGGACTTTGTTAATTCAGTGAGCAGAGCTTCTCTCATTTAATCAATTACTCGAGCACAATGCTTTCATTCAATGAAACAAACTGCATTCATCCAATCATTGAATGAAACTTCGATCTTTGTTTGACTGAATCAAACATTATTCATTAATTGATGGAAACAGATTTGATTCATTTATTTGGTGAATTCAGCTCATTCACTCATTCATGGAATCAAACTTCAAACACTGATTCAACGAATCCAACACAATTCATTGTATCAATGAAACAAACAAAACTGATTGCTTTAGTGAATTTAACTGTATTCATTCAGTCAATGAATCAAAGTGCACACATTCATTCAATGAAACAAACTGCACTCACTTCATAAAAGAATCGAACTGCACACATTCATTCAATGAATCAGACTGCACCTGTTAATTCAAAGAGCCGAGCTTCTCTCATTTAATCCATGTCTCGAGCACAAAGCTTTCAACCAATGAAGTAACCTGCATTCATTCAATCATTGAAACAACCTGCATGCATTCATTCATTCATTCAACCAGATTTGTACCCATAAATTCAATGAGCAGAGCTTCTCTCGTTTAAATCAAAGTGTCTAGCTCAAAGCATTGATCCAATGAAACAAATTGCAAGCATTCATTCATTGAAAGTAATTGCATGCGTTCATTCAATGAAACAGACGACACTTTGTTAATTCAGTGAGCAGAGCTTCTCTCATTTAATCAATTACTCGAGCACAATGCTTTCATTCAATGAAACAACCTGCATTCATTCAATCATTGAAAGTAACTTCAATCTTTGTTTGACTGAATCAAACGTTATTCATGAATTCAATGAAACAGGTTTAAATCATTTATTTGGTTAATTCAGCTCTTTCATTTATTTATGGAATCAAACACTGATTCAAAGAATGAAATGCAATTCAGCAAAACAATGAAACAAACTTCAATGATTTAATTGGTGTATTAAACTGCATTCATTCATTCAATGAATCAGAGTGCACTCATTCAATTCAATGAAACAAACTTCAATCTCTGTTTGACTAAATCAAACGTTATTCATTTATTCAATGAAAAAGATTTAAATCATTTATTTGGTGAATTCAGCTATTTCATTTATTTAGGGAATCAAACACTGATTCAAAGAATGAAACGCAATTCAGTAAATCAATGAAACAAACTGCATTCATCCAATCATTGACAGAAACTTCAATCCTTGTTAGACTGAATCAAACGCAATTCATTAATTCACTGAAACAGCTTTAAATCATTTATTTGGTGAATTCAGCGTTTTCATTCATTCATGGAATCAAACACTGATTCAAAAAATCAAACGTAATTCTGTAAATCAATGAATCAAACTTCAGTGACTTATTTGGTGTATTGAACTGCATTCATTCATTCAATGAATCAGAGTGCACTCATTCAATTCAATGAAACAAACTTCAATCTCTGTTTGACTGAATCAAACGTTATTCATTTATTCAATGAAAAAGATTTAAATCATTTAGTTGGTGAATTCAGCTCTTTCAATCATTCATGAATCAAACACTGTTTCAAAGAATCAAACGCAATTCAGTAAATCAATGAAACAAGCATCAGTGATTTATTTGGTGTATTAAACTGCATTCATTCATTCAATGAATCAGAGTGCGCTCATTCAATTTAATGAAACAACCTGCATTCATTCAATCATTGAAAGGAACTTCAATCTTTGTTTGACTGAATCAAACGTTATTCATGAATTCAATGAAACAGGTTTAAATCATTTAATTTGTGAATTCAGCTCTTTCTTTTATTTAGGGCATCAAACACTGATTCAAAGAATGAAACGCAATTCAGTAAATCAATGAAACAAACTTCAATGATTTAATTGGTGTATTAAATGTCTTCATTCATTCAATGAATCAGAGTGCACTCATTCAATTCAATGAAACAAACTTTGTTAATTCAGTGAGCAGAGCTTCTCTCATTTAATCAATTACTCGAGCACAATGCTTTCATTCAATGAAACAAACTGCATTCATCCAATCATTGACAGAAACTTCAATCCTTGTTAGACTGAATCAAACGCAATTCATTAATTCACTGAAACAGCTTTAAATCATTTATTTGGTGCATTCAGCGTTTTCATTCATTCATGGAATCAAACACTGATTCAAAGAATCAAACGTAATTCTGTAAATCAATGAATCAAACTTCAGTGACTTATTTGGTGTATTGAACTGCATTCATTCATTCAATGAATCAGAGTGCACTCATTCAATTCAATGAAACAAACTTCAATCTCTGTTTGACTGAATCAAACGTTATTCATTTATTCAATGAAACAGATTTAAATCATTTATTTGGTGAATTCAGCTCTTTCAATCATTCATGAATCAAACACTGTTTCAAAGAATCAAACGCAATTCAGTAAATCAATGAAACAAGCATCAGTGATTTATTTGGTGTATTAAACTGCATTCATTCATTCAATGAATCAGAGTGCGCTCATTCAATTTAATGAAACAACCTGCATTCATTCAATCATTGAAAGGAACTTCAATCTTTGTTTGACTGAATCAAACGTTATTCATTAATTCAATGAAACAGATTTGATTCATTTATTTGGTGAATTCAGCTCTTTCACTCATTCATGGAATCAAACTTCAAACACTGATTCAATTAATCCAATACAATTCATTGAATCAATGAAACAAACAAAACTGATTTCTTTCGTGAATTTAACTGCATTCATTCATTCAATGAATCAAAGTGCACACATTCATTCAATGAAACAAACTGCACTCACTTCTTAAAAGAATCGAACTGCACACATTCATTCAATGAATCAGACTGCACCTGTTAATTCAAAGAGCCGAGCTTCTCTCATTTCATCCAGGTCTCGAGCACAAAGCTTTCAACCAATCAAGTAACCTGCATTCATTTAATCATTAAAACAACCTGCATGCATTCATTCATTCATTCAAACAGATTTGTACCCATAAATTCAATGAGCAGAGCTTCTCTCGGTTAAATCAATGTGTCTAGCTCAAAGCTTTGATCCAATGAAACAAATTGCAAGCATTCATTCATTGAAAGTAATTGTATACGTTCAATCAATGAAACAGACTGCACTTTGTTAATTCAGTGAGCAGAGCTTCTCGCACTTAATCAATTACTCGAGCACAATGCTTTCATTCAATGAAACAAACTGCATTCATTCAATCATTGAAAGAAACTGCAAACTTTGTTAGACTGTATCAAACGTTATTCGTTAATTCACTGAAACAGATTTAAATCCTTTATTTGTTGAATTGAGCTCTTTCATTCATTCATGGAATCAAACACCGATTCAAAGAATCAAACGCAATTCAGTAAATCAATGAAACAAACTTCAGTGATTTATTCGGTGTATTAAACTGAATTCATTCATTCAATAAAACAGAGTGCCCTGATTCGATTCAATGAAACAAACTGCATTCATTCAATCATTGAATGAAACTTCGATCTTTGTTTGACTGAATCAAACGTTATTCATGAATTCAATGAAACAGGTTTAAATCATTTATTTGGTTAATTCAGCTCTTTCATTTATTTATGGAATTAAACAATGATTCAAAGAATGAAACGCAATTCAGTAAATCAATGAAACAAACTTCAATGATTTATTCGGTGTATAAAACTGCATTCATTCATTCAATGAATAAGACTGAACTCATTCAAATCAATGAAACAAACTGCATTCATTCAATCATTGAAAGAAACTTCGATCTTTGACTGTATCAAACGTTATTCATTAATTCAATGAAACAGGCTTAAATCATTTATTTGGTTAATTCAGCTCTTTCATTTATTTATGGAATCAAACACTGATTCAAAGAATGAAACGCAATTCAGTAAATCAATGAAACAAACTTCAATGATTTAATTGGTGTATTAAACTGCATTCATTCATTCAATCAATCAGAGTGCACTGATTCAATTCATTGAAACAAACTTCAATCTCTGTTTGACTGAATCAAACGTTATTCATTTATTCAATGAAAAAGATTTAAATCATTTATTTGGTGAATTCAGCTCTTTCACTCATTCATGGAATCAAACTTCAAACACTGATTCAAAGAATCAAACACAATTCATCGAATCAATGAAACAAACAAAACTGATTTCTTTCGTGAATTTAACTGGATTCATTCATTCAATGAATCAAAGTGCACACATTCATTCAATGAAACAAACTGCACTCACTTCATAAAAGAATCGAACTGCACACATTCATTCAATGAATCCGACTGCACCTGTTAATTCAAAGAGCCGACCTTCTCTCATTTAATCAATGTCTCGAGCACAAATCTTTCAACCAATGAAGTAACCTGCATTCATTCAATCATTGAAACAACCTGCATGCATTCATTCATTCATTCAACCAGATTTGTACCCATAAATTCAATGAGCAGAGCTTCTCTCGGTTAAATCAATGTGTCTAGCTCAAAGCATTGATCCAATGAAACAAATTGCAAGCATTCATTCATTGAAAGTAATTGCATGCGTTCATTCAATGAAACAGTCTACACTTTGTTAATTCAGTGAGCAGAGCTTCTCTCATTTAATCAATTACTCGAGCACAATGCTTTCATTTAATGAAACAAACTGCATTCATCCAATCATTGTCAGAAACTCCAATCTTTGTTAGACTGAATCAAACGTTATTCATTAATTCACTGAAACAGCTTTAAATCATTTATTTGGTGAATTCAGCGTTTTCATTCATTCATGGAATCAAACACTGATTCAAAGAATCAAACGTAATTCAGTAAATCAATGAAACAAACTTCAGTGACTTATTTGGTGTATTGAACTGCATTCATTCATTCAATGAATCAGAGTGCACTCATTCAATTCAATGAAACAAACTTCAATCTCTGTTTGACTGAATCAAACGTTATTCATTTATTCAATGAAACAGATTTAAATTATTTATTTGGTGAATTCAGCTCGTTCAATCATTCATGAATCAAACACTGATTCAAAGAATCAAACGCAATTCAGTAAATCAATGAAACAAGCATCAGTGATTTATTTGGTGTATTAAACTGCATTCATTCATTCAATGAATCAGAGTGCGCTCATTCAATTTAATGAAACAACCTGCATTCATTCAATCATTGAAAGGAACTTCAATCTTTTTTTGACTGAATCAAACGTTATTCATGAATTCAATGAAACAGGTTTAAATCATTTATTTGGTGAATTCAGCTCTTTCATTTATTTAGGGAATCAAACACTGATTCAAAGAATGAAACGCAATTCAGTAAATCAATGAAACAAACTTCAATGATTTAATTGGTGTATTAAACTGCATTCATTCATTCAATGAATCAGAGTGCACTGATTCAATTCAATGAAACAAGCTGCATTCATTCAATCATTGAATGAAACTTCGATCTTTGTTTGACTGAATCAAACATTATTCATTAATTGAAGGAAATAGATTTGATTCATTGATTTGGTGAATTCAGCTCATTCACTCATTCATGGTATCAAACTTCAAACACTGATTCAAAGAATCCAACACAATTCATTGAATCAATGAAACAAACAAAACTGATTTCTTTAGTGAATTTAACTGGATTCATTCATTCAATGAATCAAAGTGCACACATTCATTCAATGAAACAAACTGCACTCACTTCATAAAAGAATCGAACTGCACACATTCATTCAATGAATCAGACTGCACCTGTTAATTCAAAGAGCCGAGCTTCTCTCATTTAATCAATGTCTCGAGCACAAAGCTTTCAACCAATGAAGTAACCTGCATTCATTCAATCATTGAAACAACCTGCATGCATTCATTCATTCATTCAACCGATTTGTACCCATAAATTCAATGAGCAGAGCTTCTCTCGTTTAAATCAAAGTGTCTAGCTCAAAGCATTGATCCAATGAAACAAATTGCAAGCATTCATTCATTGAAAATAATTGCATGCGTTCATTCAATGAAACAGACTGGACTTTGTTAATTCAGTGAGCAGAGCTTCTCTCATTTAATCAATTACTCGAGCACAATGCTTTCATTCAATGAAACAACCTGCATTCATTCAATCATTGAAAGTAACTTCAATCTTTGTTTGACTGAATCAAACGTTATTCATGAATTCAATGAAACAGGTTTAAATCATTTATTTGGTTAATTCAGCTCTTTCATTTATTTATGGAATCAAACACTGATTCAAAGAATGAAACGCAATTCAGCAAAACAATGAAACAAACTTCAATGATTTAATTGGTGTATAAACTGCATTCATTCATTCAATGAATCAGAGTGCACTCATTCAATTCAATGAAACAAACTTCAATCTCTGTTTGACTAAATCAAACGTTATTCATTTATTCAATGAAAAAGATTTAAATCATTTAGTTGGTGAATTCAGCTCTTTCAATCATTCATGAATCAAACACTGTTTCAAAGAATCAAACGCAATTCAGTAAATCAATGAAACAAGCATCAGTGATTTATTTGGTGTATTAAACTGCATTCATTCATTCAATGAATCAGAGTGCGCTCATTCAATTTAATGAAACAACCTGCATTCATTCAATCATTGAAAGGAACTTCAATCTTTGTTTGACTGAATCAAACGTTATTCATGAATTCAATGAAACAGGTTTAAATCATTTATTTGGTGAATTCAGCTCTTTCATTTATTTAGGGAATCAAACACTGATTCAAAGAATGAAACGCAATTTAGTAAATCAATGAAACAAACTTCAATGATTTAATTGGTGTATTAAATGTCTTCATTCATTCAATGAATCAGAGTGCACTCATTCAATTCAATGAAACAAACTTTGTTAATTCAGTGAGCAGAGCTTCTCTCATTTAATCAATTACTCGGGCACAATGCTTTCATTCAATGAAACAAACTGCATTCATCCAATCATTGACAGAAACTTCAATCCTTGTTAGACTGAATCAAACGCAATTCATTAATTCACTGAAACAGCTTTAAATCATTTATTTGGTGAATTCAGCGTTTTCATTCATTCATGGAATAAATCACTGATTCAAAAAATCAAACGTAATTCTGTAAATCAATGAATCAAACTTCAGTGACTTATTTGGTGTATTGAACTGCATTCATTCATTCAATGAATCAGAGTGCACTCATTCAATTCAATGAAACAAACTTCAATCTCTGTTTGACTGAATCAAACGTTATTCATTTATTCAATGAAACAGATTTAAATTATTTATTTGGTGAATTCAGCTCGTTCAATCATTCATGAATCAAACACTGATTCAAAGAATCAAACGCAATTCAGTAAATCAATGAAACAAGCATCAGTGATTTATTTGGTGTATTAAACTGCATTCATTCATTCAAAGAATCAGAGTGCGCTCATTCAATTTAATGAAACAACCTGCATTCATTCAATCATTGAAAGGAACTTCAATCTTTGTTTGACTGAATCAAACGTTATTCATGAATTCAATGAAACAGGTTTAAATCATTTATTTGGTGAATTCAGCTCTTTCATTTATTTAGGGAATCAAACACTGATTCAAAGAATGAAACGCAATTCAGTAAATCAATGAAACAAACTTCAATGATTTAATTGGTGTATTAAACTGCATTCATTCATTCAATGAATCAGAGTGCACTGATTCAATTCAATGAAACAAGCTGCATTCATTCAATCATTGAATGAAACTTCGATCTTTGTTTGACTGAATCAAACATTATTCATTAATTGAAGGAAACAGATTTGATTCATTGATTTGGTGAATTCAGCTCATTCACTCATTCATGGTATCAAACTTCAAACACTGATTCAAAGAATCCAACACAATTCATTGAATCAATGAAACAAACAAAACTGATTTCTTTAGTGAATTTAACTGGATTCATTCATTCAATGAATCAAAGTGCACACATTCATTCAATGAAACAAACTGCACTCACTTCATAAAAGAATCGAACTGCACACATTCATTCAATGAATCAGACTGCACCTGTTAATTCAAAGAGCCGAGCTTCTCTCATTTAATCCATGTCTCGAGCACAAAGCTTTCAACCAATGAAGTAACCTGCATTCATTCAATCATTGAAACAACCTGCATGCATTCATTCATTCATTCAACCGATTTGTACCCATAAATTCAATGAGCAGAGCTTCTCTCGTTTAAATCAAAGTGTCTAGCTCAAAGCATTGATCCAATGAAACAAATTGCAAGCATTCATTCATTGAAAATAATTGCATGCGTTCATTCAATGAAACAGACTGGACTTTGTTAATTCAGTGAGCAGAGCTTCTCTCATTTAATCAATTACTCGAGCACAATGCTTTCATTCAATGAAACAACCTGCATTCATTCAATCATTGAAAGTAACTTCAATCTTTGTTTGACTGAATCAAACGTTATTCATGAATTCAATGAAACAGGTTTAAATCATTTATTTGGTTAATTCAGCTCTTTCATTTATTTATGGAATCAAACACTGATTCAAAGAATGAAACGCAATTCAGCAAAACAATGAAACAAACTTCAATGATTTAATTGGTGTATAAACTGCATTCATTCATTCAATGAATCAGAGTGCACTCATTCAATTCAATGAAACAAACTTCAATCTCTGTTTGACTAAATCAAACGTTATTCATTTATTCAATGAAAAAGATTTAAATCATTTAGTTGGTGAATTCAGCTCTTTCAATCATTCATGAATCAAACACTGTTTCAAAGAATCAAACGCAATTCAGTAAATCAATGAAACAAGCATCAGTGATTTATTTGGTGTATTAAACTGCATTCATTCATTCAATGAATCAGAGTGCGCTCATTCAATTTAATGAAACAACCTGCATTCATTCAATCATTGAAAGGAACTTCAATCTTTGTTTGACTGAATCAAACGTTATTCATGAATTCAATGAAACAGGTTTAAATCATTTATTTGGTGAATTCAGCTCTTTCATTTATTTAGGGAATCAAACACTGATTCAAAGAATGAAACGCAATTTAGTAAATCAATGAAACAAACTTCAATGATTTAATTGGTGTATTAAATGTCTTCATTCATTCAATGAATCAGAGTGCACTCATTCAATTCAATGAAACAAACTTTGTTAATTCAGTGAGCAGAGCTTCTCTCATTTAATCAATTACTCGGGCACAATGCTTTCATTCAATGAAACAAACTGCATTCATCCAATCATTGACAGAAACTTCAATCCTTGTTAGACTGAATCAAACGCAATTCATTAATTCACTGAAACAGCTTTAAATCATTTATTTGGTGAATTCAGCGTTTTCATTCATTCATGGAATAAATCACTGATTCAAAAAATCAAACGTAATTCTGTAAATCAATGAATCAAACTTCAGTGACTTATTTGGTGTATTGAACTGCATTCATTCATTCAATGAATCAGAGTGCACTCATTCAATTCAATGAAACAAACTTCAATCTCTGTTTGACTGAATCAAACGTTATTCATTTATTCAATGAAACAGATTTAAATTATTTATTTGGTGAATTCAGCTCGTTCAATCATTCATGAATCAAACACTGATTCAAAGAATCAAACGCAATTCAGTAAATCAATGAAACAAGCATCAGTGATTTATTTGGTGTATTAAACTGCATTCATTCATTCAAAGAATCAGAGTGCGCTCATTCAATTTAATGAAACAACCTGCATTCATTCAATCATTGAAAGGAACTTCAATCTTTGTTTGACTGAATCAAACGTTATTCATGAATTCAATGAAACAGGTTTAAATCATTTATTTGGTGAATTCAGCTCTTTCATTTATTTAGGGAATCAAACACTGATTCAAAGAATGAAACGCAATTCAGTAAATCAATGAAACAAACTTCAATGATTTAATTGGTGTATTAAACTGCATTCATTCATTCAATGAATCAGAGTGCACTGATTCAATTCAATGAAACAAGCTGCATTCATTCAATCATTGAATGAAACTTCGATCTTTGTTTGACTGAATCAAACATTATTCATTAATTGAAGGAAACAGATTTGATTCATTGATTTGGTGAATTCAGCTCATTCACTCATTCATGGTATCAAACTTCAAACACTGATTCAAAGAATCCAACACAATTCATTGAATCAATGAAACAAACAAAACTGATTTCTTTAGTGAATTTAACTGGATTCATTCATTCAATGAATCAAAGTGCACACATTCATTCAATGAAACAAACTGCACTCACTTCATAAAAGAATCGAACTGCACACATTCATTCAATGAATCAGACTGCACCTGTTAATTCAAAGAGCCGAGCTTCTCTCATTTAATCCATGTCTCGAGCACAAAGCTTTCAACCAATGAAGTAACCTGCATTCATTCAATCATTGAAACAACCTGCATGCATTCATTCATTCATTCAACCGATTTGTACCCATAAATTCAATGAGCAGAGCTTCTCTCGTTTAAATCAAAGTGTCTAGCTCAAAGCATTGATCCAATGAAACAAATTGCAAGCATTCATTCATTGAAAATAATTGCATGCGTTCATTCAATGAAACAGACTGGACTTTGTTAATTCAGTGAGCAGAGCTTCTCTCATTTAATCAATTACTCGAGCACAATGCTTTCATTCAATGAAACAACCTGCATTCATTCAATCATTGAAAGTAACTTCAATCTTTGTTTGACTGAATCAAACGTTATTCATGAATTCAATGAAACAGGTTTAAATCATTTATTTGGTTAATTCAGCTCTTTCATTTATTTATGGAATCAAACACTGATTCAAAGAATGAAACGCAATTCAGCAAAACAATGAAACAAACTTCAATGATTTAATTGGTGTATAAACTGCATTCATTCATTCAATGAATCAGAGTGCACTCATTCAATTCAATGAAACAAACTTCAATCTCTGTTTGACTAAATCAAACGTTATTCATTTATTCAATGAAAAAGATTTAAATCATTTAGTTGGTGAATTCAGCTCTTTCAATCATTCATGAATCAAACACTGTTTCAAAGAATCAAACGCAATTCAGTAAATCAATGAAACAAGCATCAGTGATTTATTTGGTGTATTAAACTGCATTCATTCATTCAATGAATCAGAGTGCGCTCATTCAATTTAATGAAACAACCTGCATTCATTCAATCATTGAAAGGAACTTCAATCTTTGTTTGACTGAATCAAACGTTATTCATTAATTCAATGTAACAGGTTTAAATCATTTATTTGGTGAATTCAGCTCTTTCATTTATTTAGGGAATCAAACACTGATTCAAAGAATGAAACGCAATTTAGTAAATCAATGAAACAAACTTCAATGATTTAATTGGTGTATTAAATGTCTTCATTCATTCAATGAATCAGAGTGCACTCATTCAATTCAATGAAACAAACTTTGTTAATTCAGTGAGCAGAGCTTCTCTCATTTAATCAATTACTCGGGCACAATGCTTTCATTCAATGAAACAAACTGCATTCATCCAATCATTGACAGAAACTTCAATCCTTGTTAGACTGAATCAAACGCAATTCATTAATTCACTGAAACAGCTTTAAATCATTTATTTGGTGAATTCAGCGTTTTCATTCATTCATGGAATAAATCACTGATTCAAAAAATCAAACGTAATTCTGTAAATCAATGAATCAAACTTCAGTGACTTATTTGGTGTATTGAACTGCATTCATTCATTCAATGAATCAGAGTGCACTCATTCAATTCAATGAAACAAACTTCAATCTCTGTTTGACTGAATCAAACGTTATTCATTTATTCAATGAAACAGATTTAAATTATTTATTTGGTGAATTCAGCTCGTTCAATCATTCATGAATCAAACACTGATTCAAAGAATCAAACGCAATTCAGTAAATCAATGAAACAAGCATCAGTGATTTATTTGGTGTATTAAACTGCATTCATTCATTCAAAGAATCAGAGTGCGCTCATTCAATTTAATGAAACAACCTGCATTCATTCAATCATTGAAAGGAACTTCAATCTTTGTTTGACTGAATCAAACGTTATTCATGAATTCAATGAAACAGGTTTAAATCATTTATTTGGTGAATTCAGCTCTTTCATTTATTTAGGGAATCAAACACTGATTCAAAGAATGAAACGCAATTCAGTAAATCAATGAAACAAACTTCAATGATTTAATTGGTGTATTAAACTGCATTCATTCATTCAATGAATCAGAGTGCACTGATTCAATTCAATGAAACAAGCTGCATTCATTCAATCATTGAATGAAACTTCGATCTTTGTTTGACTGAATCAAACATTATTCATTAATTGAAGGAAACAGATTTGATTCATTGATTTGGTGAATTCAGCTCATTCACTCATTCATGGTATCAAACTTCAAACACTGATTCAAAGAATCCAACACAATTCATTGAATCAATGAAACAAACAAAACTGATTTCTTTAGTGAATTTAACTGGATTCATTCATTCAATGAATCAAAGTGCACACATTCATTCAATGAAACAAACTGCACTCACTTCATAAAAGAATCGAACTGCACACATTCATTCAATGAATCAGACTGCACCTGTTAATTCAAAGAGCCGAGCTTCTCTCATTTAATCCATGTCTCGAGCACAAAGCTTTCAACCAATGAAGTAACCTGCATTCATTCAATCATTGAAACAACCTGCATGCATTCATTCATTCATTCAACCGATTTGTACCCATAAATTCAATGAGCAGAGCTTCTCTCGTTTAAATCAAAGTGTCTAGCTCAAAGCATTGATCCAATGAAACAAATTGCAAGCATTCATTCATTGAAAATAATTGCATGCGTTCATTCAATGAAACAGACTGGACTTTGTTAATTCAGTGAGCAGAGCTTCTCTCATTTAATCAATTACTCGAGCACAATGCTTTCATTCAATGAAACAACCTGCATTCATTCAATCATTGAAAGTAACTTCAATCTTTGTTTGACTGAATCAAACGTTATTCATGAATTCAATGAAACAGGTTTAAATCATTTATTTGGTTAATTCAGCTCTTTCATTTATTTATGGAATCAAACACTGATTCAAAGAATGAAACGCAATTCAGCAAAACAATGAAACAAACTTCAATGATTTAATTGGTGTATAAACTGCATTCATTCATTCAATGAATCAGAGTGCACTCATTCAATTCAATGAAACAAACTTCAATCTCTGTTTGACTAAATCAAACGTTATTCATTTATTCAATGAAAAAGATTTAAATCATTTAGTTGTTGAATTCAGCTCTTTCAATCATTCATGAATCAAACACTGTTTCAAAGAATCAAACGCAATTCAGTAAATCAATGAAACAAGCATCAGTGATTTATTTGGTGTATTAAACTGCATTCATTCATTCAATGAATCAGAGTGCGCTCATTCAATTTAATGAAACAACCTGCATTCATTCAATCATTGAAAGGAACTTCAATCTTTGTTTGACTGAATCAAACGTTATTCATGAATTCAATGAAACAGGTTTAAATCATTTATTTGGTGAATTCAGCTCTTTCATTTATTTAGGGAATCAAACACTGATTCAAAGAATGAAACGCAATTCAGTAAATCAATGAAACAAACTTCAATGATTTAATTGGTGTATTAAATGTCTTCATTCATTCAATGAATCAGAGTGCACTCATTCAATTCAATGAAACAAACTTTGTTAATTCAGTGAGCAGAGCTTCTCTCATTTAATCAATTACTCGAGCACAATGCTTTCATTCAATGAAACAAACTGCATTCATCCAATCATTGACAGAAACTTCAATCCTTGTTAGACTGAATCAAACGCAATTCATTAATTCACTGAAACAGCTTTAAATCATTTATTTGGTGCATTCAGCGTTTTCATTCATTCATGGAATAAAACACTGATTCAAAAAAATCAAACGTAATTCTGTAAATCAATGAATCAAACTTCAGTGACTTATTTGGTGTATTGAACTGCATTCATTCATTCAATGAATCAGAGTGCACTCATTCAATTCAATGAAACAAACTTCAATCTCTGTTTGACTGAATCAAACGTTATTCATTTATTCAATGAAACAGATTTAAATCATTTATTTGGTGAATTCAGCTCTTTCAATCATTCATGAATCAAACACTGTTTCAAAGAATCAAACGCAATTCAGTAAATCAATGAAACAAGCATCAGTGATTTATTTGGTGTATTAAACTGCATTCATTCATTCAATGAATCAGAGTGCGCTCATTCAATTTAATGAAACAACCTGCATTCATTCAATCATTGAAAGGAACTTCAATCTTTGTTTGACTGAATCAAACGTTATTCATTAATTCAATGAAACAGATTTGATTCATTTATTTGGTGAATTCAGCTCTTTCACTCATTCATGGAATCAAACTTCAAACACTGATTCAATTAATCCAATACAATTCATTGAATCAATGAAACAAACAAAACTGATTTCTTTCGTGAATTTAACTGCATTCATTCATTCAATGAATCAAAGTGCACACATTCATTCAATGAAACAAACTGCACTCACTTCTTAAAAGAATCGAACTGCACACATTCATTCAATGAATCAGACTGCACCTGTTAATTCAAAGAGCCGAGCTTCTCTCATTTCATCCATGTCTCGAGCACAAAGCTTTCAACCAATCAAGTAAACTGCATTCATTTAATCATTAAAACAACCTGCATGCATTCATTCATTCATTCAAACAGATTTGTACCCATAAATTCAATGAGCAGAGCTTCTCTCGTTTAAATCAATGTGTCTAGCTCAAAGCTTTGATCCAATGAAACAAATTGCAAGCATTCATTCATTGAAAGTAATTGTATACGTTCAATCAATGAAACAGACTGCACTTTGTTAATTCAGTGAGCAGAGCTTCTCGCACTTAATCAATTACTCGAGCACAATGCTTTCATTCAATGAAACAAACTGCATTCATTCAATCATTGAAAGAAACTGCAAACTTTGTTAGACTGTATCAAACGTTATTCGTTAATTCACTGAAACAGATTTAAATCCTTTATTTGTTGAATTGAGCTCTTTCATTCATTCATGGAATCAAACACCGATTCAAAGAATCAAACGCAATTCAGTAAATCAATGAAACAAACTTCAATGATTTATTCGGTGTATAAAACTGCATTCATTCATTCAATGAATAAGACTGAACTCATTCAAATCAATGAAACAAACTGCATTCATTCAATCATTGAAAGAAACTTCGATCTTTGACTGAATCAAACGTTATTCATTAATTCAATGAAACAGGCTTAAATCATTTATTTGGTCAATTCAGCTCTTTCATTTATTTATGGAATCAAACACTGATTCAAAGAATGAAACGCAATTCAGTAAATCAATGAAACAAACTTCAATGATTTAATTGGTGTATTAAACTGCATTCATTCATTCAATCAATCAGAGTGGACTGATTCAATTCAATGAAACAAACTTCAATCTCTGTTTGACTGAATCAAACGTTATTCATTTATTCAATGAAAAAGATTTAAATCATTTATTTGGTGAATTCAGCTCTTTTACTCATTCATGGAATCAAACTTCAAACACTGATTCAAAGAATCAAACACAATTCATCGAATCAATGAAACAAACAAAACTGATTTCTTTCGTGAATTTAACTGTATTCATTCATTCAATGAATCAAAGTGCACACATTCATTCAATGAAACAAACTGTACTCACTTCATAAAAGAATCGAACTGCACACATTCATTCAATGAATCAGACTGCACCTGTTAATTCAAAGAGCTGACCTTCTCTCATTTAATCAATGTCTCGAGCACAAATCTTTCAACCAATGAAGTAACCTGCATTCATTCAATCATTGAAAGGAACTTCAATATTTGTTTGACTGAATCAAACGTTATTCATTAATTCAATGAAACAGATTTGATTCATTTATTTGGTGAATTCAGCTCTTTCACTCATTCATGGAATCAAACTTCAAACACTGATTCAAAGAATCCAACACAATTCATGGAATCAATGAAACAAACAAAACTGATTTCTTTCGTGAATTTAACTGTATTCATTCATTCAATGAATCAAAGTGCACACATTCATTCAATGAAACAAACTGCACTCACTTCATAAAAGAATCGAACTGCACACATTCATTCAATGAATCAGACTGCACCTGTTAATTCAAAGAGCCGACCTTCTCTCATTTAATCAATGTCTCGAGCACAAATCTTTCAACCAATGAAGTAACCTGCATTCATTCAATCATTGAAACAACCTGCATGCATTCATTCATTCATTCAACCAGATTTGTACCCATAAATTCAATGAGCAGAGCTTCTCTCGGTTAAATCAATGTGTCTAGCTCAAAGCATTGATCCAATGAAACAAATTGCAAGCATTCATTCATTGAAAGTAATTGCATGCGTTCATTCAATGAAACAGTCTACACTTTGTTAATTCAGTGAGCAGAGCTTCTCTCATTTAATCAATTACTCGAGCACAATGCTTTCATTCAATGTAACAAACTGCATTCATCCAATCATTGTCAGAAACTCCAATCTTTGTTAGACTGAATCAAACGTTATTCATTAATTCACTGAAACAGCTTTAAATCATTTATTTGGTGAATTCAGCGTTTTCATTCATTCATGGAATCAAACACTGATTCAAAGAATCAAACGTAATTCAGTAAATCAATGAAACAAACTTCAGTGACTTATTTGGTGTATTGAACTGCATTCATTCATTCAATGAATCAGAGTGCACTCTTTCAATTCAATAAAACAAACTTCAATCTCTGTTTGACTGAATCAAACGTTATTCATTTATTCAATGAAACAGATTTAAATTATTTATTTGGTGAATTCAGCTCGTTCAATCATTCATGAATCAAACACTGATTCAAAGAATCAAACGCAATTCAGTAAATCAATGAAACAAGCATCAGTGATTTATTTGGTGTATTAAACTGCATTCATTCATTCAATGAATCAGAGTGCGCTCATTCAATATAATGAAACAACCTGCATTCATTCAATCATTGAAAGGAACTTCAATCTTTGTTTGACTGAATCAAACGTTATTCATGAATTCAATGAAACAGGTTTAAATCATTTATTTGGTGAATTCAGCTCTTTCATTTATTTAGGGAATCAAACACTGATTCAAAGAATGAAACGCAATTCAGTAAATCAATGAAACAAACTTCAATGATTTAATTGGTGTATTAAACTGCATTCATTCATTCAATGAATCAGAGTGCACTGATTCAATTCAATGAAACAAACTGCATTCATTCAATCATTGAATGAAACTTCGATATTTGTTTGACTGAATCAAACATTATTCATTAATTGAAGGAAACAGATTTGATTCATTGATTTGGTGAATTCAGCTCATTCACTCATTCATGGTATCAAACTTTAAACACTGATTCAAAGAATCCAACACAATTCATGGAATCAATGAAACAAACAAAACTGATTTCTTTCGTGAATTTAACTGTATTCATTCATTCAATGAATCAAAGTGCACACATTCATTCAATGAAACAAACTGCACTCACTTCATAAAAGAATCGAACTGCACACATTCATTCAATGAATCAGACTGCACCTGTTAATTCAAAGAGCCGACCTTCTCTCATTTAATCAATGTCTCGAGCACAAATCTTTCAACCAATGAAGTAACCTGCATTCATTCAATCATTGAAACAACCTGCATAAATTCATTCATTCATTCAACCAGATTTGTACCCATAAATTCAATGAGCAGAGCTTCTCTCGGTTAAATCAATGTGTCTAGCTCAAAGCATTGATCCAATGAAACAAATTGCAAGCATTCATTCATTGAAAGTAATTGCATGCGTTCATTCAATGAAACAGTCTACACTTTGTTAATTCAGTGAGCAGAGCTTCTCTCATTTAATCAATTACTCGAGCACAATGCTTTCATTTAATGAAACAAACTGCATTCATCCAATCATTGTCAGAAACTCCAATCTTTGTTAGACTGAATCAAACGTTATTCATTAATTCACTGAAACAGCTTTAAATCATTTATTTGGTGAATTCAGCGTTTTCATTCATTCATGGAATCAAACACTGATTCAAAGAATCAAACGTAATTCAGTAAATCAATGAAACAAACTTCAGTGACTTATTTGGTGTATTGAACTGCATTCATTCATTCAATGAATCAGAGTGCACTCATTCAATTCAATGAAACAAACTTCAATCTCTGTTTGACTGAATCAAACGTTATTCATTTATTCAATGAAACAGATTTAAATTATTTATTTGGTGAATTCAGCTCGTTCAATCATTCATGAATCAAACACTGATTCAAAGAATCAAACGCAATTCAGTAAATCAATGAAACAAGCATCAGTGATTTATTTGGTGTATTAAACTGCATTCATTCATTCAATGAATCAGAGTGCGCTCATTCAATTTAATGAAACAACCTGCATTCATTCAATCATTGAAAGGAACTTCAATCTTTGTTTGACTGAATCAAACGTTATTCATGAATTCAATGAAACAGGTTTAAATCATTTATTTGGTGAATTCAGCTCTTTCATTTATTTAGGGAATCAAACACTGATTCAAAGAATGAAACGCAATTCAGTAAATCAATGAAACAAACTTCAATGATTTAATTGGTGTATTAAACTGCATTCATTCATTCAATGAATCAGAGTGCACTGATTCAATTCAATGAAACAAGCTGCATTCATTCAATCATTGAATGAAACTTCGATCTTTGTTTGACTGAATCAAACATTATTCATTAATTGAAGGAAATAGATTTGATTCATTGATTTGGTGAATTCAGCTCATTCACTCATTCATGGTATCAAACTTCAAACACTGATTCAAAGAATCCAACACAATTCATTGAATCAATGAAACAAACAAAACTGATTTCTTTAGTGAATTTAACTGGATTCATTCATTCAATGAATCAAAGTGCACACATTCATTCAATGAAACAAACTGCACTCACTTCATAAAAGAATCGAACTGCACACATTCATTCAATGAATCAGACTGCACCTGTTAATTCAAAGAGCCGAGCTTCTCTCATTTAATCCATGTCTCGAGCACAAAGCTTTCAACCAATGAAGTAACCTGCATTCATTCAATCATTGAAACAACCTGCATGCATTCATTCATTCATTCAACCGATTTGTACCCATAAATTCAATGAGCAGAGCTTCTCTCGTTTAAATCAAAGTGTCTAGCTCAAAGCATTGATCCAATGAAACAAATTGCAAGCATTCATTCATTGAAAATAATTGCATGCGTTCATTCAATGAAACAGACTGGACTTTGTTAATTCAGTGAGCAGAGCTTCTCTCATTTAATCAATTACTCGAGCACAATGCTTTCATTCAATGAAACAACCTGCATTCATTCAATCATTGAAAGTAACTTCAATCTTTGTTTGACTGAATCAAACGTTATTCATGAATTCAATGAAACAGGTTTAAATCATTTATTTGGTTAATTCAGCTCTTTCATTTATTTATGGAATCAAACACTGATTCAAAGAATGAAACGCAATTCAGCAAAACAATGAAACAAACTTCAATGATTTAATTGGTGTATAAACTGCATTCATTCATTCAATGAATCAGAGTGCACTCATTCAATTCAATGAAACAAACTTCAATCTCTGTTTGACTAAATCAAACGTTATTCATTTATTCAATGAAAAAGATTTAAATCATTTAGTTGGTGAATTCAGCTCTTTCAATCATTCATGAATCAAACACTGTTTCAAAGAATCAAACGCAATTCAGTAAATCAATGAAACAAGCATCAGTGATTTATTTGGTGTATTAAACTGCATTCATTCATTCAATGAATCAGAGTGCGCTCATTCAATTTAATGAAACAACCTGCATTCATTCAATCATTGAAAGGAACTTCAATCTTTGTTTGACTGAATCAAACGTTATTCATGAATTCAATGAAACAGGTTTAAATCATTTATTTGGTGAATTCAGCTCTTTCATTTATTTAGGGAATCAAACACTGATTCAAAGAATGAAACGCAATTTAGTAAATCAATGAAACAAACTTCAATGATTTAATTGGTGTATTAAATGTCTTCATTCATTCAATGAATCAGAGTGCACTCATTCAATTCAATGAAACAAACGTTGTTAATTCAGTGAGCAGAGCTTCTCTCATTTAATCAATTACTCGGGCACAATGCTTTCATTCAATGAAACAAACTGCATTCATCCAATCATTGACAGAAACTTCAATCCTTGTTAGACTGAATCAAACGCAATTCATTAATTCACTGAAACAGCTTTAAATCATTTATTTGGTGAATTCAGCGTTTTCATTCATTCATGGAATAAATCACTGATTCAAAAAATCAAACGTAATTCTGTAAATCAATGAATCAAACTTCAGTGACTTATTTGGTGTATTGAACTGCATTCATTCATTCAATGAATCAGAGTGCACTCATTCAATTCAATGAAACAAACTTCAATCTCTGTTTGACTGAATCAAACGTTATTCATTTATTCAATGAAACAGATTTAAATTATTTATTTGGTGAATTCAGCTCGTTCAATCATTCATGAATCAAACACTGTTTCAAAGAATCAAACGCAATTCAGTAAATCAATGAAACAAGCATCAGTGATTTATTTGGTGTATTAAACTGCATTCATTCATTCAATGAATCAGAGTGCGCTCATTCAATTCAATGAAACAAACTGCATTCATTCAATCATTGAATGAAACTTCGATATTTGTTTGACTGAATCAAACATTATTCATTAATTGAAGGAAACAGATTTGATTCATTGATTTGGTGAATTCAGCTCATTCACTCATTCATGGTATCAAACTTTAAACACTGATTCAAAGAATCCAACACAATTCATGGAATCAATGAAACAAACAAAACTGATTTCTTTCGTGAATTTAACTGTATTCATTCATTCAATGAATCAAAGTGCACACATTCATTCAATGAAACAAACTGCACTCACTTCATAAAAGAATCGAACTGCACACATTCATTCAATGAATCAGACTGCACCTGTTAATTCAAAGAGCCGACCTTCTCTCATTTAATCAATGTCTCGAGCACAAATCTTTCAACCAATGAAGTAACCTGCATTCATTCAATCATTGAAACAACCTGCATAAATTCATTCATTCATTCAACCAGATTTGTACCCATAAATTCAATGAGCAGAGCTTCTCTCGGTTAAATCAATGTGTCTAGCTCAAAGCATTGATCCAATGAAACAAATTGCAAGCATTCATTCATTGAAAGTAATTGCATGCGTTCATTCAATGAAACAGTCTACACTTTGTTAATTCAGTGAGCAGAGCTTCTCTCATTTAATCAATTACTCGAGCACAATGCTTTCATTTAATGAAACAAACTGCATTCATCCAATCATTGTCAGAAACTCCAATCTTTGTTAGACTGAATCAAACGTTATTCATTAATTCACTGAAACAGCTTTAAATCATTTATTTGGTGAATTCAGCGTTTTCATTCATTCATGGAATCAAACACTGATTCAAAGAATCAAACGTAATTCAGTAAATCAATGAAACAAACTTCAGTGACTTATTTGGTGTATTGAACTGCATTCATTCATTCAATGAATCAGAGTGCACTCATTCAATTCAATGAAACAAACTTCAATCTCTGTTTGACTGAATCAAACGTTATTCATTTATTCAATGAAACAGATTTAAATTATTTATTTGGTGAATTCAGCTCGTTCAATCATTCATGAATCAAACACTGATTCAAAGAATCAAACGCAATTCAGTAAATCAATGAAACAAGCATCAGTGATTTATTTGGTGTATTAAACTGCATTCATTCATTCAATGAATCAGAGTGCGCTCATTCAATTTAATGAAACAACCTGCATTCATTCAATCATTGAAAGGAACTTCAATCTTTGTTTGACTGAATCAAACGTTATTCATGAATTCAATGAAACAGGTTTAAATCATTTATTTGGTGAATTCAGCTCTTTCATTTATTTAGGGAATCAAACACTGATTCAAAGAATGAAACGCAATTCAGTAAATCAATGAAACAAACTTCAATGATTTAATTGGTGTATTAAACTGCATTCATTCATTCAATGAATCAGAGTGCACTGATTCAATTCAATGAAACAAGCTGCATTCATTCAATCATTGAATGAAACTTCGATCTTTGTTTGACTGAATCAAACATTATTCATTAATTGAAGGAAATAGATTTGATTCATTGATTTGGTGAATTCAGCTCATTCACTCATTCATGGTATCAAACTTCAAACACTGATTCAAAGAATCCAACACAATTCATTGAATCAATGAAACAAACAAAACTGATTTCTTTAGTGAATTTAACTGGATTCATTCATTCAATGAATCAAAGTGCACACATTCATTCAATGAAACAAACTGCACTCACTTCATAAAAGAATCGAACTGCACACATTCATTCAATGAATCAGACTGCACCTGTTAATTCAAAGAGCCGAGCTTCTCTCATTTAATCCATGTCTCGAGCACAAAGCTTTCAACCAATGAAGTAACCTGCATTCATTCAATCATTGAAACAACCTGCATGCATTCATTCATTCATTCAACCGATTTGTACCCATAAATTCAATGAGCAGAGCTTCTCTCGTTTAAATCAAAGTGTCTAGCTCAAAGCATTGATCCAATGAAACAAATTGCAAGCATTCATTCATTGAAAATAATTGCATGCGTTCATTCAATGAAACAGACTGGACTTTGTTAATTCAGTGAGCAGAGCTTCTCTCATTTAATCAATTACTCGAGCACAATGCTTTCATTCAATGAAACAACCTGCATTCATTCAATCATTGAAAGTAACTTCAATCTTTGTTTGACTGAATCAAACGTTATTCATGAATTCAATGAAACAGGTTTAAATCATTTATTTGGTTAATTCAGCTCTTTCATTTATTTATGGAATCAAACACTGATTCAAAGAATGAAACGCAATTCAGCAAAACAATGAAACAAACTTCAATGATTTAATTGGTGTATAAACTGCATTCATTCATTCAATGAATCAGAGTGCACTCATTCAATTCAATGAAACAAACTTCAATCTCTGTTTGACTGAATCAAACGTTATTCATTTATTCAATGAAAAAGATTTAAATCATTTAGTTGGTGAATTCAGCTCTTTCAATCATTCATGAATCAAACACTGTTTCAAAGAATCAAACGCAATTCAGTAAATCAATGAAACAAGCATCAGTGATTTATTTGGTGTATTAAACTGCATTCATTCATTCAATGAATCAGAGTGCGCTCATTCAATTTAATGAAACAACCTGCATTCATTCAATCATTGAAAGGAACTTCAATCTTTGTTTGACTGAATCAAACGTTATTCATGAATTCAATGAAACAGGTTTAAATCATTTATTTGGTGAATTCAGCTCTTTCATTTATTTAGGGAATCAAACACTGATTCAAAGAATGAAACGCAATTTAGTAAATCAATGAAACAAACTTCAATGATTTAATTGGTGTATTAAATGTCTTCATTCATTCAATGAATCAGAGTGCACTCATTCAATTCAATGAAACAAACATTGTTAATTCAGTGAGCAGAGCTTCTCTCATTTAATCAATTACTCGGGCACAATGCTTTCATTCAATGAAACAAACTGCATTCATCCAATCATTGACAGAAACTTCAATCCTTGTTAGACTGAATCAAACGCAATTCATTAATTCACTGAAACAGCTTTAAATCATTTATTTGGTGAATTCAGCGTTTTCATTCATTCATGGAATAAATCACTGATTCAAAAAATCAAACGTAATTCTGTAAATCAATGAATCAAACTTCAGTGACTTATTTGGTGTATTGAACTGCATTCATTCATTCAATGAATCAGAGTGCACTCATTCAATTCAATGAAACAAACTTCAATCTCTGTTTGACTGAATCAAACGTTATTCATTTATTCAATGAAACAGATTTAAATTATTTATTTGGTGAATTCAGCTCGTTCAATCATTCATGAATCAAACACTGATTCAAAGAATCAAACGCAATTCAGTAAATCAATGAAACAAGCATCAGTGATTTATTTGGTGTATTAAACTGCATTCATTCATTCAATGAATCAGAGTGCGCTCATTCAATTTAATGAAACAACCTGCATTCATTCAATCATTGAAAGGAACTTCAATCTTTGTTTGACTGAATCAAACGTTATTCATGAATTCAATGAAACAGGTTTAAATCATTTATTTGGTGAATTCAGCTCTTTCATTTATTTAGGGAATCAAACACTGATTCAAAGAATGAAACGCAATTCAGTAAATCAATGAAACAAACTTCAATGATTTAATTGGTGTATTAAACTGCATTCATTCATTCAATGAATCAGAGTGCACTGATTCAATTCAATGAAACAAGCTGCATTCATTCAATCATTGAATGAAACTTCGATCTTTGTTTGACTGAATCAAACATTATTCATTAATTGAAGGAAACAGATTTGATTCATTGATTTGGTGAATTCAGCTCATTCACTCATTCATGGTATCAAACTTCAAACACTGATTCAAAGAATCCAACACAATTCATTGAATCAATGAAACAAACAAAACTGATTTCTTTAGTGAATTTAACTGGATTCATTCATTCAATGAATCAAAGTGCACACATTCATTCAATGAAACAAACTGCACTCACTTCATAAAAGAATCGAACTGCACACATTCATTCAATGAATCAGACTGCACCTGTTAATTCAAAGAGCCGAGCTTCTCTCATTTAATCCATGTCTCGAGCACAAAGCTTTCAACCAATGAAGTAACCTGCATTCATTCAATCATTGAAACAACCTGCATGCATTCATTCATTCATTCAACCGATTTGTACCCATAAATTCAATGAGCAGAGCTTCTCTCGTTTAAATCAAAGTGTCTAGCTCAAAGCATTGATCCAATGAAACAAATTGCAAGCATTCATTCATTGAAAATAATTGCATGCGTTCATTCAATGAAACAGACTGGACTTTGTTAATTCAGTGAGCAGAGCTTCTCTCATTTAATCAATTACTCGAGCACAATGCTTTCATTCAATGAAACAACCTGCATTCATTCAATCATTGAAAGTAACTTCAATCTTTGTTTGACTGAATCAAACGTTATTCATGAATTCAATGAAACAGGTTTAAATCATTTATTTGGTTAATTCAGCTCTTTCATTTATTTATGGAATCAAACACTGATTCAAAGAATGAAACGCAATTCAGCAAAACAATGAAACAAACTTCAATGATTTAATTGGTGTATAAACTGCATTCATTCATTCAATGAATCAGAGTGCACTCATTCAATTCAATGAAACAAACTTCAATCTCTGTTTGACTAAATCAAACGTTATTCATTTATTCAATGAAAAAGATTTAAATCATTTAGTTGGTGAATTCAGCTCTTTCAATCATTCATGAATCAAACACTGTTTCAAAGAATCAAACGCAATTCAGTAAATCAATGAAACAAGCATCAGTGATTTATTTGGTGTATTAAACTGCATTCATTCATTCAATGAATCAGAGTGCGCTCATTCAATTTAATGAAACAACCTGCATTCATTCAATCATTGAAAGGAACTTCAATCTTTGTTTGACTGAATCAAACGTTATTCATGAATTCAATGAAACAGGTTTAAATCATTTATTTGGTGAATTCAGCTCTTTCATTTATTTAGGGAATCAAACACTGATTCAAAGAATGAAACGCAATTTAGTAAATCAATGAAACAAACTTCAATGATTTAATTGGTGTATTAAATGTCTTCATTCATTCAATGAATCAGAGTGCACTCATTCAATTCAATGAAACAAACTTTGTTAATTCAGTGAGCAGAGCTTCTCTCATTTAATCAATTACTCGAGCACAATGCTTTCATTCAATGAAACAAACTGCATTCATCCAATCATTGACAGAAACTTCAATCCTTGTTAGACTGAATCAAACGCAATTCATTAATTCACTGAAACAGCTTTAAATCATTTATTTGGTGCATTCAGCGTTTTCATTCATTCATGGAATAAAACACTGATTCAAAAAATCAAACGTAATTCTGTAAATCAATGAATCAAACTTCAGTGACTTATTTGGTGTATTGAACTGCATTCATTCATTCAATGAATCAGAGTGCACTCATTCAATTCAATGAAACAAACTTCAATCTCTGTTTGACTGAATCAAACGTTATTCATTTATTCAATGAAACAGATTTAAATCATTTATTTGGTGAATTCAGCTCTTTCAATCATTCATGAATCAAACACTGTTTCAAAGAATCAAACGCAATTCAGTAAATCAATGAAACAAGCATCAGTGATTTATTTGGTGTATTAAACTGCATTCATTCATTCAATGAATCAGAGTGCGCTCATTCAATTTAATGAAACAACCTGCATTCATTCAATCATTGAAAGGAACTTCAATCTTTGTTTGACTGAATCAAACGTTATTCATTAATTCAATGAAACAGATTTGATTCATTTATTTGGTGAATTCAGCTCTTTCACTCATTCATGGAATCAAACTTCAAACACTGATTCAATTAATCCAATACAATTCATTGAATCAATGAAACAAACAAAACTGATTTCTTTCGTGAATTTAACTGCATTCATTCATTCAATGAATCAAAGTGCACACATTCATTCAATGAAACAAACTGCACTCACTTCTTAAAAGAATCGAACTGCACACATTCATTCAATGAATCAGACTGCACCTGTTAATTCAAAGAGCCGAGCTTCTCTCATTTCATCCATGTCTCGAGCACAAAGCTTTCAACCAATCAAGTAAACTGCATTCATTTAATCATTAAAACAACCTGCATGCATTCATTCATTCATTCAAACAGATTTCTACGCATAAATTCAATGAGCTGAGCTTCTCTCGTTTAAATCAATGTGTCTAGCTCAAAGCTTTGATCCAATGAAACAAATTGCAAGCATTCATTCATTGAAAGTAATTGTATACGTTCAATCAATGAAACAGACTGCACTTTGTTAATTCAGTGAGCAGAGCTTCTCGCACTTAATCAATTACTCGAGCACAATGCTTTCATTCAATGAAACAAACTGCATTCATTCAATCATTGAAAGAAACTGCAAACTTTGTTAGACTGTATCAAACGTTATTCGTTAATTCACTGAAACAGATTTAAATCCTTTATTTGTTGAATTGAGCTCTTTCATTCATTCATGGAATCAAACACCGATTCAAAGAATCAAACGCAATTCAGTAAATCAATGAAACAAACTTCAATGATTTATTCGGTGTATAAAACTGCATTCATTCATTCAATGAATAAGACTGAACTCATTCAAATCAATGAAACAAACTGCATTCATTCAATCATTGAAAGAAACTTCGATCTTTGACTGAATCAAACGTTATTCATTAATTCAATGAAACAGGCTTAAATCATTTATTTGGTCAATTCAGCTCTTTCATTTATTTATGGAATCAAACACTGATTCAAAGAATGAAACGCAATTCAGTAAATCAATGAAACAAACTTCAATGATTTAATTGGTGTATTAAACTGCATTCATTCATTCAATCAATCAGAGTGGACTGATTCAATTCAATGAAACAAACTTCAATCTCTGTTTGACTGAATCAAACGTTATTCATTAATTCAATGAAACAGATTTGATTCATTTATTTGGTGAATTCAGCTCTTTCACTCATTCATGGAATCAAACTTCAAACACTGATTCAAAGAATCAAACACAATTCATCGAATCAATGAAACAAACAAAACTGATTTCTTTCGTGAATTTAACTGTATTCATTCATTCAATGAATCAAAGTGCACACATTCATTCAATGAAACAAACTGCACTCACTTCATAAAAGAATCGAACTGCACACATTCATTCAATGAATCAGACTGCACCTGTTAATTCAAAGAGCCGACCTTCTCTCATTTAATCAATGTCTCGAGCACAAATCTTTCAACCAATGAAGTAACCTGCATTCATTCAATCATTGAAACAACCTGCATGCATTCATTCATTCATTCAACCAGATTTGTACCCATAAATTCAATGAGCAGAGCTTCTCTCGGTTAAATCAATGTGTCTAGCTCAAAGCATTGATCCAATGAAACAAATTGCAAGCATTCATTCATTGAAAGTAATTGCATGCGTTCATTCAATGAAACAGTCTACACTTTGTTAATTCAGTGAGCAGAGCTTCTCTCATTTAATCAATTACTCGAGCACAATGCTTTCATTCAATGTAACAAACTGCATTCATCCAATCATTGTCAGAAACTCCAATCTTTGTTAGACTGAATCAAACGTTATTCATTAATTCACTGAAACAGCTTTAAATCATTTATTTGGTGAATTCAGCGTTTTCATTCATTCATGGAATCAAACACTGATTCAAAGAATCAAACGTAATTCAGTAAATCAATGAAACAAACTTCAGTGACTTATTTGGTGTATTGAACTGCATTCATTCATTCAATGAATCAGAGTGCACTCTTTCAATTCAATAAAACAAACTTCAATCTCTGTTTGACTGAATCAAACGTTATTCATTTATTCAATGAAAAAGATTTAAATCATTTAGTTGGTGAATTCAGCTCTTTCAATCATTCATGAATCAAGCACTGTTTCAAAGAATCAAACGCAATTCAGTAAATCAATGAAACAAGCATCAGTGATTTATTTGGTGTATTAAACTGCATTCATTCATTCAATGAATCAGAGTGCGCTCATTCAATTTAATGAAACAACCTGCATTCATTCAATCATTGAAAGGAACTTCAATCTTTGTTTGACTGAATCAAACGTTATTCATGAATTCAATGAAACAGGTTTAAATCATTTATTTGGTGAATTCAGCTCTTTCATTTATTTAGGGAATCAAACACTGATTCAAAGAATGAAACGCAATTCAGTAAATCAATGAAACAAACTTCAATGATTTAATTGGTGTATTAAACTGCATTCATTCATTCAATGAATCAGAGTGCACTCATTCAATTCAATGAAACAAACTTCAATCTCTGTTTGACTGAATCAAACGTTATTCATTTATTCAATGAAAAAGATTTAAATCATTTATTTGGTGAATTCAGCTCTTTCATTTATTTAGGGAATCAAACACTGATTCAAAGAATGAAACGCAATTCAGTAAATCAATGAAACAAACTTCAATGATTTAATTGGTGTATTAAATGTCTTCATTCATTCAATGAATCAGAGTGCACTCATTCAATTCAATGAAACAAACTTTGTTAATTCAGTGAGCAGAGCTTCTCTCATTTAATCAATTACTCGAGCACAATGCTTTCATTCAATGAAACAAACTGCATTCATCCAATCATTGACAGAAACTTCAATCCTTGTTAGACTGAATCAAACGCAATTCATTAATTCACTGAAACAGCTTTAAATCATTTATTTGGTGAATTCAGCGTTTTCATTCATTCATGGAATCAAACACTGATTCAAAAAATCAAACGTAATTCTGTAAATCAATGAATCAAACTTCAGTGACTTATTTGGTGTATTGAACTGCATTCATTCATTCAATGAATCAGAGTGCACTCATTCAATTCAATGAAACAAACTTCAATCTCTGTTTGACTGAATCAAACGTTATTCATTTATTCAATGAAAAAGATTTAAATCATTTAGTTGGTGAATTCAGCTCTTTCAATCATTCATGAATCAAACACTGTTTCAAAGAATCAAACGCAATTCAGTAAATCAATGAAACAAGCATCAGTGATTTATTTGGTGTATTAAACTGCATTCATTCATTCAATGAATCAGAGTGCGCTCATTCAATTTAATGAAACAACCTGCATTCATTCAATCATTGAAAGGAACTTCAATCTTTGTTTGACTGAATCAAACGTTATTCATGAATTCAATGAAACAGGTTTAAATCATTTAATTTGTGAATTCAGCTCTTTCTTTTATTTAGGGAATCAAACACTGATTCAAAGAATGAAACGCAATTCAGTAAATCAATGAAACAAACTTCAATGATTTAATTGGTGTATTAAATGTCTTCATTCATTCAATGAATCAGAGTGCACTCATTCAATTCAATGAAACAAACTTTGTTAATTCAGTGAGCAGAGCTTCTCTCATTTAATCAATTACTCGAGCACAATGCTTTCATTCAATGAAACAAACTGCATTCATCCAATCATTGACAGAAACTTCAATCCTTGTTAGACTGAATCAAACGCAATTCATTAATTCACTGAAACAGCTTTAAATCATTTATTTGGTGCATTCAGCGTTTTCATTCATTCATGGAATCAAACACTGATTCAAAGAATCAAACGTAATTCTGTAAATCAATGAAACAAGCATCAGTGATTTATTTGGTGTATTAAACTGCATTCATTCATTCAATGAATCAGAGTGCGCTCATTCAATTTAATGAAACAACCTGCATTCATTCAATCATTGAAAGGAACTTCAATCTTTGTTTGACTGAATCAAACGTTATTCATTAATTCAATGAAACAGGTTTAAATCATTTATTTGGTGAATTCAGCTCTTTCATTTATTTAGGGAATCAAACACTGATTCAAAGAATGAAACGCAATTCAGCAAAACAATGAAACAAACTTCAATGATTTAATTGGTGTATTAAACTGCATTCATTCATTCAATGAATCAGAGTGCACTCATTCAATTCAATGAAACAAACTTCAATCTCTGTTTGACTGAATCAAACGTTATTCATTTATTCAATGAAAAAGATTTAAATCATTTAGTTGGTGAATTCAGCTCTTTCAATCATTCATGAATCAAGCACTGTTTCAAAGAATCAAACGCAATTCAGTAAATCAATGAAACAAGCATCAGTGATTTATTTGGTGTATTAAACTGCATTCATTCATTCAATGAATCAGAGTGCGCTCATTCAATTTAATGAAACAACCTGCATTCATTCAATCATTGAAAGGAACTTCAATCTTTGTTTGACTGAATCAAACGTTATTCATGAATTCAATGAAACAGGTTTAAATCATTTATTTGGTGAATTCAGCTCTTTCATTTATTTAGGGAATCAAACACTGATTCAAAGAATGAAACGCAATTCAGTAAATCAATGAAACAAACTTCAATGATTTAATTGGTGTATTAAACTGCATTCATTCATTCAATGAATCAGAGTGCACTCATTCAATTCAATGAAACAAACTTCAATCTCTGTTTGACTGAATCAAACGTTATTCATTTATTCAATGAAAAAGATTTAAATCATTTATTTGGTGAATTCAGCTCTTTCATTTATTTAGGGAATCAAACACTGATTCAAAGAATGAAACGCAATTCAGTAAATCAATGAAACAAACTTCAATGATTTAATTGGTGTATTAAATGTCTTCATTCATTCAATGAATCAGAGTGCACTCATTCAATTCAATGAAACAAACTTTGTTAATTCAGTGAGCAGAGCTTCTCTCATTTAATCAATTACTCGAGCACAATGCTTTCATTCAATGAAACAAACTGCATTCATCCAATCATTGACAGAAACTTCAATCCTTGTTAGACTGAATCAAACGCAATTCATTAATTCACTGAAACAGCTTTAAATCATTTATTTGGTGCATTCAGCGTTTTCATTCATTCATGGAATCAAACACTGATTCAAAAAATCAAACGTAATTCTGTAAATCAATGAATCAAACTTCAGTGACTTATTTGGTGTATTGAACTGCATTCATTCATTCAATGAATCAGAGTGCACTCATTCAATTCAATGAAACAAACTTCAATCTCTGTTTGACTGAATCAAACGTTATTCATTTATTCAATGAAAAAGATTTAAATCATTTAGTTGGTGAATTCAGCTCTTTCAATCATTCATGAATCAAACACTGTTTCAAAGAATCAAACGCAATTCAGTAAATCAATGAAACAAGCATCAGTGATTTATTTGGTGTATTAAACTGCATTCATTCATTCAATGAATCAGAGTGCGCTCATTCAATTTAATGAAACAACCTGCATTCATTCAATCATTGAAAGGAACTTCAATCTTTGTTTGACTGAATCAAACGTTATTCATGAATTCAATGAAACAGGTTTAAATCATTTAATTTGTGAATTCAGCTCTTTCTTTTATTTAGGGAATCAAACACTGATTCAAAGAATGAAACGCAATTCAGTAAATCAATGAAACAAACTTCAATGATTTAATTGGTGTATTAAATGTCTTCATTCATTCAATGAATCAGAGTGCACTCATTCAATTCAATGAAACAAACTTTGTTAATTCAGTGAGCAGAGCTTCTCTCATTTAATCAATTACTCGAGCACAATGCTTTCATTCAATGAAACAAACTGCATTCATCCAATCATTGACAGAAACTTCAATCCTTGTTAGACTGAATCAAACGCAATTCATTAATTCACTGAAACAGCTTTAAATCATTTATTTGGTGCATTCAGCGTTTTCATTCATTCATGGAATCAAACACTGATTCAAAGAATCAAACGTAATTCTGTAAATCAATGAATCAAACTTCAGTGACTTATTTGGTGTATTGAACTGCATTCATTCATTCAATGAATCAGAGTGCACTCATTCAATTCAATGAAACAAACTTCAATCTCTGTTTGACTGAATCAAACGTTATTCATTTATTCAATGAAACAGATTTAAATCAATTATTTGGTGAATTCAGCTCTTTCAATCATTCATGAATCAAACACTGTTTCAAAGAATCAAACGCAATTCAGTAAATCAATGAAACAAGCATCAGTGATTTATTTGGTGTATTAAACTGCATTCATTCATTCAATGAATCAGAGTGCGCTCATTCAATTTAATGAAACAACCTGCATTCATTCAATCATTGAAAGGAACTTCAATCTTTGTTTGACTGAATCAAACGTTATTCATTAATTCAATGAAACAGATTTGATTCATTTATTTGGTGAATTCAGCTCTTTCACTCATTCATGGAATCAAACTTCAAACACTGATTCAATTAATCCAATACAATTCATTGAATCAATGAAACAAACAAAACTGATTTCTTTCGTGAATTTAACTGCATTCATTCATTCAATGAATCAAAGTGCACACATTCATTCAATGAAACAAACTGCACTCACTTCTTAAAAGAATCGAACTGCACACATTCATTCAATGAATCAGACTGCACCTGTTAATTCAAAGAGCCGAGCTTCTCTCATTTCATCCAGGTCTCGAGCACAAAGCTTTCAACCAATCAAGTAAACTGCATTCATTTAATCATTAAAACAACCTGCATGCATTCATTCATTCATTCAAACAGATTTGTACCCATAAATTCAATGAGCAGAGCTTCTCTCGGTTAAATCAATGTGTCTAGCTCAAAGCTTTGATCCAATGAAACAAATTGCAAGCATTCATTCATTGAAAGTAATTGTATACGTTCAATCAATGAAACAGACTGCACTTTGTTAATTCAGTGAGCAGAGCTTCTCGCACTTAATCAATTACTCGAGCACAATGCTTTCATTCAATGAAACAAACTGCATTCATTCAATCATTGAAAGAAACTGCAAACTTTGTTAGACTGTATCAAACGTTATTCGTTAATTCACTGAAACAGATTTAAATCCTTTATTTGTTGAATTGAGCTCTTTCATTCATTCATGGAATCAAACACCGATTCAAAGAATCAAACGCAATTCAGTAAATCAATGAAAAAAACTTCAGTGATTTATTCGGTGTATTAAACTGAATTCATTCATTCAATAAAACAGAGTGCCCTGATTCGATTCAATGAAACAAACTGCATTCATTCAATCATTGAATGAAACTTCGATCTTTGTTTGACTGAATCAAACGTTATTCATGAATTCAATGAAACAGGTTTAAATCATTTATTTGGTTAATTCAGCTCTTTCATTTATTTATGGAATTAAACAATGATTCAAAGAATGAAACGCAATTCAGTAAATCAATGAAACAAACTTCAATGATTTATTCGGTGTATAAAACTGCATTCATTCATTCAATGAATAAGACTGAACTCATTCAAATCAATGAAACAAACTACATTCATTCAATCATTGAAAGAAACTTCGATCTTTGACTGAATCAAACGTTATTCATTAATTCAATGAAACAGGCTTAAATCATTTATTTGGTTAATTCAGCTCTTTCATTTATTTATGGAATCAAACACTGATTCAAAGAATGAAACGCAATTCAGTAAATCAATGAAACAAACTTCAATGATTTAATTGGTGTATTAAACTGCATTCATTCATTCAATAAATCAGAGTGCACTGATTCAATTCAATGAAACAAACTTCAATCTCTGTTTGACTGAATCAAACGTTATTCATTTATTCAATGAAAAAGATTTAAATCATTTATTTCGTGAATTCAGCTCTTTCACTCATTCATGGAATCAAACTTCAAACACTGATTCAAAGAATGAAACGCAATTCAGTAAATCAATGAAACAAACTTCAATGATTTAATTGGTGTATTAAATGTCTTCATTCATTTAATGAATCAGAGTGCACTCATTCAATTCAATGAAACAAACTTTGTTAATTCAGTGAGCAGAGCTTCTCTCATTTAATCAATTACTCGAGCACAATGCTTTCATTCAATGAAACAAACTGCATTCATCCAATCATTGACAGAAACTTCAATCTTTGTTAGACTGAATCAAACGCAATTCATTAATTCACTGAAACAGCTTTAAATCGTTTATTTGGTTAATTCAGCGTTTTCATTCATTCATGGAATCAAACAATGATTCAAAGAATCAAACGTAATTCTGTAAATCAATGAATCAAACTTCAGTGACTTATTTGGTGTATTGAACTGCATTCATTCATTCAATGAATCAGAGTGCACTCATTCAATTCAATGAAACAAACTTCAATCTCTGTTTGACTGAATCAAACGTTATTCATTTATTCAATGAAACAGATTTAAATCATTTATTTGGTGAATTCAGCTCTTTCAATCATTCATGAATCAAACACTGTTTCAAAGAATCAAACGCAATTCAGTAAATAATGAAACAAGCATCAGTGATTTATTTGGTGTATTAAACTGCGTTCATTCATTCAATGAATCAGAGTGCGCTCATTCAATTTAATGAAACAACCTGCATTCATTCAATCATTGAAAGGAACTTCAATCTTTGTTTGACTGAATCAAACGTTATTCATTAATTCAATGAAACAGATTTGATTCATTTATTTGGTGAATTCAGCTCTTTCACTCATTCATGGAATCAAACTTCAAACACTGATTCAATTAATCCAATACAATTCATTGAATCAATGAAACAAACAAAACTGATTTCTTTCGTGAATTTAACTGCATTCATTCATTCAATGAATCAAAGTGCACACATTCATTCAATGAAACAAACTGCACTCACTTCTTAAAAGAATCGAACTGCACACATTCATTCAATGAATCAGACTGCACCTGTTAATTCAAAGAGCCGAGCTTCTCTCATTTCATCCAGGTCTCGAGCACAAAGCTTTCAACCAATCAAGTAAACTGCATTCATTTAATCATTAAAACAACCTGCATGCATTCATTCATTCATTCAACCAGATTTGTACCCATAAATTCAATGAGCAGAGCTTCTCTCGGTTAAATCAATGTGTCTAGCTCAAAGCTTTGATCAAATGAAACAAATTGCAAGCATTCATTCATTGAAAGTAATTGTATACGTTCAATCAATGAAACAGACTGCACTTTGTTAATTCAGTGAGCAGAGCTTCTCGCACTTAATCAATTACTCGAGCACAATGCTTTCATTCAATGAAACAAACTGCATTCATTCAATCATTGAAAGAAACTGCAAACTTTGTTAGACTGTATCAAACGTTATTCGTTAATTCACTGAAACAGATTTAAATCCTTTATTTGTTGAATTGAGCTCTTTCATTCATTCATGGAATCAAACACCGATTCAAAGAATCAAACGCAATTCAGTAAATCAATGAAACAAACTTCAGTGATTTATTCGGTGTATTAAACTGAATTCATTCATTCAATAAAACAGAGTGCCCTGATTCAATTCAATGAAACAAACTGCATTCATTCAATCATTGAATGAAACTTCGATCTTTGTTTGACTGAATCAAACGTTATTCATGAATTCAATGAAACAGGTTTAAATCATTTATTTGGTGAATTCAGCTCTTTCATTTATTTATGGAATAAAACAATGATTCAAAGAATGAAACGCAATTCAGTAAATCAATGAAACAAACTTCAATGATTTATTCGGTGTATAAAACTGCATTCATTCATTCAATGAATAAGACTGAACTCATTCAAATCAATGAAACAAACTGCATTCATTCAATCATTGAAAGAAACTTCGATCTTTGACTGAATCAAACGTTATTCATTAATTCAATGAAACAGGCTTAAATCATTTATTTGGTGAATTCAGCTCTTTCATTTATTTAGGGAATCAAACACTGATTCAAAGAATGAAACGCAATTCAGTAAATCAATGAAACAAACTTCAATGATTTAATTGGTGTATTAAACTGCATTCATTCATTCAATGAATCAGAGTGCACTGATTCAATTCAATGAAACAAGCTGCATTCATTCAATCATTGAATGAAACTTCGATCTTTGTTTGACTGAATCAAACATTATTCATTAATTGAAGGAAACAGATTTGATTCATTGATTTGGTGAATTCAGCTCATTCACTCATTCATGGTATCAAACTTTAAACACTGATTCAAAGAATCCAACACAATTCATGGAATCAATGAAACAAACAAAACTGATTTCTTTCGTGAATTTAACTGTATTCATTCATTCAATGAATCAAAGTGCACACATTCATTCAATGAAACAAACTGCACTCACTTCATAAAAGAATCGAACTGCACACATTCATTCAATGAATCAGACTGTACCTGTTAATTCAAAGAGCCGAGCTTCTCTCATTTAATCCATGTCTCGAGCACAAAGCTTTCAACCAATGAAGTAACCTGCATTCATTCAATCATTGAAACAACCTGCATGCATTCATTCATTCATTCAACCAGATTTGTACCCATAAATTCAATGAGCAGAGCTTCTCTCGTTTAAATCAAAGTGTCTAGCTCAAAGCATTGATCCAATGAAACAAATTGCAAGCATTCATTCATTGAAAATAATTGCATGCGTTCATTCAATGAAACAGACTGGACTTTGTTAATTCAGTGAGCAGAGCTTCTCTCATTTAATCAATTACTCGAGCACAATGCTTTCATTCAATGAAACAACCTGCATTCATTCAATCATTGAAAGTAACTTCAATCTTTGTTTGACTGAATCAAACGTTATTCATGAATTCAATGAAACAGGTTTAAATCATTTATTTGGTTAATTCAGCTCTTTCATTTATTTATGGAATCAAACACTGATTCAAAGAATGAAACGCAATTCAGCAAAACAATGAAACAAACTTCAATGATTTAATTGGTGTATTAAACTGCATTCATTCATTCAATGAATCAGAGTGCACTCATTCAATTCAATGAAACAAACTTCAATCTCTGTTTGACTGAATCAAACGTTATTCATTTATTCAATGAAAAAGATTTAAATCATTTAGTTTGTGAATTCAGCTCTTTCAATCATTCATGAATCAAGCACTGTTTCAAAGAATCAAACGCAATTCAGTAAATCAATGAAACAAGCATCAGTGATTTATTTGGTGTATTAAACTGCATTCATTCATTCAATGAATCAGAGTGCGCTCATTCAATTTAATGAAACAAACTGCATTCATTCAATCATTGAAAGGAACTTCAATCTTTGTTTGACTGAATCAAACGTTATTCATTAATTCAATGAAACAGATTTGATTCATTTATTTGGTGAATTCAGCTCTTTCACTCATTCATGGAATCAAACTTCAAACACTGATTCAATTAATCCAATACAATTCATTGAATCAATGAAACAAACAAAACTCATTTCTTTCGTGAATTTAACTGCATTCATTCATTCAATGAATCAAAGTGCACACATTCATTCAATGAAACAAACTGCACTCACTTCTTAAAAGAATCGAACTGCACACATTCATTCAATGAATCAGACTGCACCTGTTAATTCAAAGAGCCGAGCTTCTCTCATTTCATCCAGGTCTCGAGCACAAAGCTTTCAACCAATCAAGTAAACTGCATTCATTTAATCATTAAAACAACCTGCATGCATTCATTCATTCATTCAAACAGATTTGTACCCATAAATTCAATGAGCAGAGCTTCTCTCGGTTAAATCAATGTGTCTAGCTCAAAGCTTTGATCCAATGAAACAAATTGCAAGCATTGAAAGTAATTGTATACGTTCAATCAATGAAACAGACTGCACTTTGTTAATTCAGTGAGCAGAGCTTCTCGCACTTAATCAATTACTCGAGCACAATGCTTTCATTCAATGAAACAAACTGCATTCATTCAATCATTGAAAGAAACTGCAAACTTTGTTAGACTGTATCAAACGTTATTCGTTAATTCACTGAAACAGATTTAAATCCTTTATTTGTTGAATTGAGCTCTTTCATGGAATCAAACACCGATTCAAAGAATCAAACGCAATTCAGTAAATCAATGAAACAAACTTCAGTGATTTATTCGGTGTATTAAACTGAATTCATTCATTCAATAAAACAGAGTGCCCTGATTCGATTCAATGAAACAAACTGCATTCATTCAATCATTGAATGAAACTTCGATCTTTGTTTGACTGAATCAAACGTTATTCATGAATTCAATGAAACAGGTTTAAATCATTTATTTGGTTCATTCAGCTCTTTCATTTATTTATGGAATTAAACAATGATTCAAAGAATGAAACGCAATTCAGTAAATCAATGAAACAAACTTCAATGATTTATTCGGTGTATAAAACTGCATTCATTCATTCAATGAATAAGACTGAACTCATTCAAATCAATGAAACAAACTGCATTCATTCAATCCTTGAAAGAAACTTCGATCATTGACTGTATCAAACGTTATTCATTAATTCAATGAAACAGGCTTAAATCATTTATTTGGTTAATTCAGCTCTTTCATTTATTTATGGAATCAAACACTGATTCAAAGAATGAAACGCAATTCAGTAATTCAATGAAACAAACTTCAATGATTTAATTCGTGTATTAAACTGCATTCATTCATTCAATGAATCAGAGTGCACTGATTCAATTCATTGAAACAAACTTCAATCTCTGTTTGACTGAATCAAACGTTATTCATTTATTCAATGAAAAAGATTTAAATCATTTATTTGGTGAATTCAGCTCTTTCACTCATTCATGGAATCAAACTTCAAACACTGATTCAAAGAATCAAACACAATTCATCGAATCAATGAAACAAACAAAACTGATTTCTTTCGTGAATTTAACTGTATTCATTCATTCAATGAATCAAAGTGCACACATTCATTCAATGAAACAAACTGCACTCACTTCATAAAAGAATCGAACTGCACACATTCATTCAATGAATCAGACTGCACCTGTTAATTCAAAGAGCCGACCTTCTCTCATTTAATCAATGTCTCGAGCACAAATCTTTCAACCAATGAAGTAACCTGCATTCATTCAATCATTGAAAGGAACTTCAATATTTGTTTGACTGAATCAAACGTTATTCATTAATTCAATGAAACAGATTTGATTCATTTATTTGGTGAATTCCAGCTCTTTCACTCATTCATGGAATCAAACTTCAAACACGGATTCAAAGAATCAAACACAATTCATCGAATCAATGAAACAAACAAAACTGATTTCTTTCGTGAATTTAACTGTATTCATTCATTCAATGAATCAAAGTGCACACATTCATTCAATGAAACAAACTGCACTCACTTCATAAAAGAATCGAACTGCACACATTCATTCAATGAATCAGACTGCACCTGTTAATTCAAAGAGCCGACCTTCTCTCATTTAATCAATGTCTCGAGCACAAATCTTTCAACCAATGAAGTAACCTGCATTCATTCAATCATTGAAACAACCTGCATGCATTCATTCATTCATTCAACCAGATTTGTACCCATAAATTCAATGAGCAGAGCTTCTCTCGGTTAAATCAATGTGTCTAGCTCAAAGCATTGATCCAATGAAACAAATTGCAAGCATTCATTCATTGAAAGTAATTGCATGCGTTCATTCAATGAAACAGTCTACACTTTGTTAATTCAGTGAGCAGAGCTTCTCTCATTTAATCAATTACTCGAGCACAATGCTTTCATTCAATGAAACAAACTGCATTCATCCAATCATTGTCAGAAACTCCAATCTTTGTTAGACTGAATCAAACGTTATTCATTAATTCACTGAAACAGCTTTAAATCATTTATTTGGTGAATTCAGCGTTTTCATTCATTCATGGAATCAAACACTGATTCAAAGAATCAAACGTAATTCAGTAAATCAATGAAACAAACTTCAGTGACTTATTTGGTGTATTGAACTGCATTCATTCATTCAATGAATCAGAGTGCACTCTTTCAATTCAATGAAACAAACTTCAATCTCTGTTTGACTGAATCAAACGTTATTCATTAATTCAATGAAACAGATTTGATTCATTTATTTGGTGAATTCAGCTCTTTCACTCATTCATGGAATCAAACTTCAAACACGGATTCAAAGAATCAAACACAATTCATCGAATCAATGAAACAAACAAAACTGATTTCTTTCGTGAATTTAACTGTATTCATTCATTCAATGAATCAAAGTGCACACATTCATTCAATGAAACAAACTGCACTCACTTCATAAAAGAATCGAACTGCACACATTCATTCAATGAATCAGACTGCACCTGTTAATTCAAAGAGCCGACCTTCTCTCATTTAATCAATGTCTCGAGCACAAATCTTTCAACCAATGAAGTAACCTGCATTCATTCAATCATTGAAACAACCTGCATGCATTCATTCATTCATTCAACCAGATTTGTACCCATAAATTCAATGAGCAGAGCTTCTCTCGGTTAAATCAATGTGTCTAGCTCAAAGCATTGATCCAATGAAACAAATTGCAAGCATTCATTCATTGAAAGTAATTGCATGCGTTCATTCAATGAAACAGTCTACACTTTGTTAATTCAGTGAGCAGAGCTTCTCTCATTTAATCAATTACTCGAGCACAATGCTTTCATTCAATGAAACAAACTGAATTAATCCAATCATTGTCAGAAACTCCAATCTTTGTTAGACTGAATCAAACGTTATTCATTTATTCAATGAAACAGATTTAAATTATTTATTTGGTGAATTCAGCTCGTTCAATCATTCATGAATCAAACACTGATTCAAAGAATCAAACGCAATTCAGTAAATCAATGAAACAAGCATCAGTGATTTATTTGGTGTATTAAACTGCATTCATTCATTCAATGAATCAGAGTGCGCTCATTCAATTTAATGAAACAACCTGCATTCATTCAATCATTGAAAGTAACTTCAATCTTTGTTTGACTGAATCAAACGTTATTCATGAATTCAATGAAACAGGTTTAAATCATTTATTTGGTGAATTCAGCTCTTTCATTTATTTAGGGAATCAAACACTGATTCAAAGAATGAAACGCAATTCAGTAAATCAATGAAACAAACTTCAATGATTTAATTGGTGTATTAAACTGCATTCATTCATTCAATGAATCAGAGTGCACTGATTCAATTCAATGAAACAAACTGCATTCATTCAATCATTGAATGAAACTTCGATATTTGTTTGACTGAATCAAACATTATTCATTAATTGAAGGAAACAGATTTGATTCATTGATTTGGTGAATTCAGCTCATTCACTCATTCATGGTATCAAACTTTAAACACTGATTCAAAGAATCCAACACAATTCATTGAATCAATGAAACAAACAAAACTGATTTCTTTCGTGAATTTAACTGTATTCATTCATTCAATGAATCAAAGTGCACACATTCATTCAATGAAACAAACTGCACTCACTTCATAAAAGAATCGAACTGCACACATTCATTCAATGAATCAGACTGCACCTGTTAATTCAAAGAGCCGAGCTTCTCTCATTTAATCCATGTCTCGAGCACAAAGCTTTCAACCAATGAAGTAACCTGCATTTTTTCAATCATTGAAACAACCTGCATGCATTCATTCATTCATTCAACCGATTTGTACCCATAAATTCAATGAGCAGAGCTTCTCTCGTTTAAATCAAAGTGTCTAGCTCAAAGCATTGATCCAATGAAACAAATTGCAAGCATTCATTCATTGAAAATAATTGCATGCGTTCATTCAATGAAACAGACTGGACTTTGTTAATTCAGTGAGCAGAGCTTCTCTCATTTAATCAATTACTCGAGCACAATGCTTTCATTCAATGAAACAACCTGCATTCATTCAATCATTGAAAGTAACTTCAATCTTTGTTTGACTGAATCAAACGTTATTCATGAATTCAATGAAACAGGTTTAAATCATTTATTTGGTTAATTCAGCTCTTTCATTTATTTATGGAATCAAACACTGATTCAAAGAATGAAACGCAATTCAGCAAAACAATGAAACAAACTTCAATGATTTAATTGGTGTATTAAACTGCATTCATTCATTCAATGAATCAGAGTGCACTCATTCAATTCAATGAAACAAACTTCAATCTCTGTTTGACTGAATCAAACGTTATTCATTTATTCAATGAAAAAGATTTAAATCATTTAGTTTGTGAATTCAGCTCTTTCAATCATTCATGAATCAAGCACTGTTTCAAAGAATCAAACGCAATTCAGTAAATCAATGAAACAAGCATCAGTGATTTATTTGGTGTATTAAACTGCATTCATTCATTCAATGAATCAGAGTGCGCTCATTCAATTTAATGAAACAACCTGCATTCATTCAATCATTGAAAGGAACTTCAATCTTTGTTTGACTGAATCAAACGTTATTCATTAATTCAATGAAACAGATTTGATTCATTTATTTGGTGAATTCAGCTCTTTCACTCATTCATGGAATCAAACTTCAAACACTGATTCAATTAATCCAATACAATTCATTGAATCAATGAAACAAACAAAACTGATTTCTTTCGTGAATTTAACTGCATTCATTCATTCAATGAATCAAAGTGCACACATTCATTCAATGAAACAAACTGCACTCACTTCTTAAAAGAATCGAACTGCACACATTCATTCAATGAATCAGACTGCACCTGTTAATTCAAAGAGCCGAGCTTCTCTCATTTCATCCAGGTCTCGAGCACAAAGCTTTCAACCAATCAAGTAAACTGCATTCATTTAATCATTAAAACAACCTGCATGCATTCATTCATTCATTCAAACAGATTTGTACCCATAAATTCAATGAGCAGAGCTTCTCTCGGTTAAATCAATGTGTCTAGCTCAAAGCTTTGATCCAATGAAACAAATTGCAAGCATTGAAAGTAATTGTATACGTTCAATCAATGAAACAGACTGCACTTTGTTAATTCAGTGAGCAGAGCTTCTCGCACTTAATCAATTACTCGAGCACAATGCTTTCATTCAATGAAACAAACTGCATTCATTCAATCATTGAAAGAAACTGCAAACTTTGTTAGACTGTATCAAACGTTATTCGTTAATTCACTGAAACAGATTTAAATCCTTTATTTGTTGAATTGAGCTCTTTCATTCATTCATGGAATCAAACACCGATTCAAAGAATCAAACGCAATTCAGTAAATCAATGAAACAAACTTCAGTGATTTATTCGGTGTATTAAACTGAATTCATTCATTCAATCAAACAGAGTGCCCTGATTCGATTCAATGAAACAAACTGCATTCATTCAATCATTGAATGAAACTTCGATCTTTGTTTGACTGAATCAAACGTTATTCATGAATTCAATGAAACAGGTTTAAATCATTTATTTGGTTAATTCAGCTCTTTCATTTATTTATGGAATTAAACAATGATTCAAAGAATGAAACGCAATTCAGTAAATCAATGAAACAAACTTCAATGATTTATTCGGTGTATAAAACTGCATTCATTCATTCAATGAATAAGACTGAACTCATTCAAATCAATGAAACAAACTGCATTCATTCAATCCTTGAAAGAAACTTCGATCTTTGACTGTATCAAACGTTATTCATTAATTCAATGAAACAGGCTTAAATCATTTATTTGGTTAATTCAGCTCTTTCATTTATTTATGGAATCAAACACTGATTCAAAGAATGAAACGCAATTCAGTAATTCAATGAAACAAACTTCAATGATTTAATTGGTGTATTAAACTGCATTCATTCATTCAATCAATCAGAGTGCACTGATTCAATTCATTGAAACAAACTTCAATCTCTGTTTGACTGAATCAAACGTTATTCATTTATTCAATGAAAAAGATTTAAATCATTTATTTGGTGAATTCAGCTCTTTCACTCATTCATGGAATCAAACTTCAAACACTGATTCAAAGAATCAAACACAATTCATCGAATCAATGAAACAAACAAAACTGATTTCTTTCGTGAATTTAACTGTATTCATTCATTCAATGAATCAAAGTGCACACATTCATTCAATGAAACAAACTGCACTCACTTCATAAAAGAATCGAACTGCACACATTCATTCAATGAATCAGACTGCACCTGTTAATTCAAAGAGCCGACCTTCTCTCATTTAATCAATGTCTCGAGCACAAATCTTTCAACCAATGAAGTAACCTGCATTCATTCAATCATTGAAAGGAACTTCAATATTTGTTTGACTGAATCAAACGTTATTCATTAATTCAATGAAACAGATTTGATTCATTTATTTGGTGAATTCAGCTCTTTCACTCATTCATGGAATCAAACTTCAAACACGGATTCAAAGAATCAAACACAATTCATCGAATCAATGAAACAAACAAAACTGATTTCTTTCGTGAATTTAACTGTATTCATTCATTCAATGAATCAAAGTGCACACATTCATTCAATGAAACAAACTGCACTCACTTCATAAAAGAATCGAACTGCACACATTCATTCAATGAATCAGACTGCACCTGTTAATTCAAAGAGCCGACCTTCTCTCATTTAATCAATGTCTCGAGCACAAATCTTTCAACCAATGAAGTAACCTGCATTCATTCAATCATTGAAACAACCTGCATGCATTCATTCATTCATTCAACCAGATTTGTACCCATAAATTCAATGAGCAGAGCTTCTCTCGGTTAAATCAAAGTGTCTAGCTCAAAGCATTGATCCAATGAAACAAATTGCAAGCATTCATTCATTGAAAGTAATTGCATGCGTTCATTCAATGAAACAGTCTACACTTTGTTAATTCGGTGAGCAGAGCTTCTCTCATTTAATCAATTACTCGAGCACAATGCTTTCATTCAATGAAACAAACTGCATTCATCCAATCATTGTCAGAAACTCCAATCTTTGTTAGACTGAATCAAACGTTATTCATTAATTCACTGAAACAGCTTTAAATCATTTATTTGGTGAATTCAGCGTTTTCATTCATTCATGGAATCAAACACTGATTCAAAGAATCAAACGTAATTCAGTAAATCAATGAAACAAACTTCAATGATTTAATTGGTGTATTAAACTGCATTCATTCATTCAATCAATCAGAGTGCACTCTTTCAATTCAATGAAACAAACTTCAATCTCTGTTTGACTGAATCAAACGTTATTCATTAATTCAATGAAACAGATTTGATTCATTTATTTGGTGAATTCAGCTCTTTCACTCATTCATGGAATCAAACTTCAAACACGGATTCAAAGAATCAAACACAATTCATCGAATCAATGAAACAAACAAAACTGATTTCTTTCGTGAATTTAACTGTATTCATTCATTCAATGAATCAAAGTGCACACATTCATTCAATGAAACAAACTGCACTCACTTCATAAAAGAATCGAACTGCACACATTCATTCAATGAATCAGACTGCACCTGTTAATTCAAAGAGCCGACCTTCTCTCATTTAATCAATGTCTCGAGCACAAATCTTTCAACCAATGAAGTAACCTGCATTCATTCAATCATTGAAACAACCTGCATGCATTCATTCATTCATTCAACCAGATTTGTACCCATAAATTCAATGAGCAGAGCTTCTCTCGGTTAAATCAATGTGTCTAGCTCAAAGCATTGATCCAATGAAACAAATTGCAAGCATTCATTCATTGAAAGTAATTGCATGCGTTCATTCAATGAAACAGTCTACACTTTGTTAATTCAGTGAGCAGAGCTTCTCTCATTTAATCAATTACTCGAGCACAATGCTTTCATTCAATGAAACAAACTGAATTAATCCAATCATTGTCAGAAACTCCAATCTTTGTTAGACTGAATCAAACGTTATTCATTAATTCACTGAAACAGCTTTAAATCATTTATTTGGTGAATTCAGCGTTTTCATTCATTCATGGAATCAAACACTGATTCAAAGAATCAAACGTAATTCAGTAAATCAATGAAACAAACTTCAGTGACTTATTTGGTGTATTGAACTGCATTCATTCATTCAATGAATCAGAGTGCACTCTTTCAATTCAATGAAACAAACTTCAATCTCTGTTTGACTGAATCAAACGTTATTCATTTATTCAATGAAACAGATTTAAATCATTTATTTGGTGAATTCAGCTCGTTCAATCATTCATGAATCAAACACTGTTTCAAAGAATCAAACGCAATTCAGTAAATCAATGAAACAAGCATCAGTGATTTATTTGGTGTATTAAACTGCATTCATTCATTCAATGAATCAGAGTGCGCTCATTCAATTTAATGAAACAACCTGCATTCATTCAATCATTGAAAGTAACTTCAATCTTTGTTTGACTGAATCAAACGTTATTCATGAATTCAATGAAACAGGTTTAAATCATTTATTTGGTGAATTCAGCTCTTTCATTTATTTAGGGAATCAAACACTGATTCAAAGAATGAAACGCAATTCAGTAAATCAATGAAACAAACTTCAATGATTTAATTGGTGGATTAAACTGCATTCATTCATTCAATGAATCAGAGTGCACTGATTCAATTCAATGAAACAAACTGCATTCATTCAATCATTGAATGAAACTTCGATATTTGTTTGACTGAATCAAACATTATTCATTAATTGAAGGAAACAGATTTGATTCATTGATTTGGTGAATTCAGCTCATTCACTCATTCATGGTATCAAACTTTAAACACTGATTCAAAGAATCCAACACAATTCATGGAATCAATGAAACAAACAAAACTGATTTCTTTCGTGAATTTAACTGTATTCATTCATTCAATGAATCAAAGTGCACACATTCATTCAATGAAACAAACTGCACTCACTTCATAAAAGAATCGAACTGCACACATTCATTCAATGAATCAGACTGCACCTGTTAATTCAAAGAGCCGAGCTTCTCTCATTTAATCCATGTCTCGAGCACAAAGCTTTCAACCAATGAAGTAACCTGCATTTTTTCAATCATTGAAACAACCTGCATGCATTCATTCATTCATTCAACCGATTTGTACCCATAAATTCAATGAGCAGAGCTTCTCTCGTTTAAATCAAAGTGTCTAGCTCAAAGCATTGATCCAATGAAACAAATTGCAAGCATTCATTCATTGAAAATAATTGCATGCGTTCATTCAATGAAACAGACTGGACTTTGTTAATTCAGTGAGCAGAGCTTCTCTCATTTAATCAATTACTCGAGCACAATGCTTTCATTCAATGAAACAAACTGCATTCATCCAATCATTGTCAGAAACTCTAATCTTTGTTAGACTGAATCAAACGTTATTCATTAATTCACTGAAACAGCTTTAAATCATTTATTTGGTGAATTCAGCGTTTTCATTCATTCATGGAATCAAACACTGATTCAAAGACTGAAACGCAATTCAGTAAATCAATGAAACAAACTTCAATGATTTAATTGGTGTATTAAACTGCATTCATTCATTCAATGAATCAGAGTGCACTCTTTCAATTCAATGAAACAAACTTCAATCTCTGTTTGACTGAATCAAACGTTATTCATTAATTCAATGAAACAGATTTGATTCATTTATTTGGTGAATTCAGCTCTTTCACTCATTCATGGAATCAAACTTCAAACACGGATTCAAAGAATCAAACACAATTCATCGAATCAATGAAACAAACAAAACTGATTTCTTTCGTGAATTTAACTGTATTCATTCATTCAATGAATCAAAGTGCACACATTCATTCAATGAAACAAACTGCACTCACTTCATAAAAGAATCGAACTGCACACATTCATTCAATGAATCAGACTGCACCTGTTAATTCAAAGAGCCGACCTTCTCTCATTTAATCAATGTCTCGAGCACAAATCTTTCAACCAATGAAGTAACCTGCATTCATTCAATCATTGAAACAACCTGCATGCATTCATTCATTCATTCAACCAGATTTGTACCCATAAATTCAATGAGCAGAGCTTCTCTCGGTTAAATCAATGTGTCTAGCTCAAAGCATTGATCCAATGAAACAAATTGCAAGCATTCATTCATTGAAAGTAATTGCATGCGTTCATTCAATGAAACAGTCTACACTTTGTTAATTCAGTGAGCAGAGCTTCTCTCATTTAATCAATTACTCGAGCACAATGCTTTCATTCAATGAAACAAACTGAATTAATCCAATCATTGTCAGAAACTCCAATCTTTGTTAGACTGAATCAAACGTTATTCATTAATTCACTGAAACAGCTTTAAATCATTTATTTGGTGAATTCAGCGTTTTCATTCATTCATGGAATCAAACACTGATTCAAAGAATCAAACGTAATTCAGTAAATCAATGAAACAAACTTCAGTGACTTATTTGGTGTATTGAACTGCATTCATTCATTCAATGAATCAGAGTGCACTCTTTCAATTCAATGAAACAAACTTCAATCTCTGTTTGACTGAATCAAACGTTATTCATTTATTCAATGAAACAGATTTAAATCATTTATTTGGTGAATTCAGCTCGTTCAATCATTCATGAATCAAACACTGTTTCAAAGAATCAAACGCAATTCAGTAAATCAATGAAACAAGCATCAGTGATTTATTTGGTGTATTAAACTGCATTCATTCATTCAATGAATCAGAGTGCGCTCATTCAATTTAATGAAACAACCTGCATTCATTCAATCATTGAAAGTAACTTCAATCTTTGTTTGACTGAATCAAACGTTATTCATGAATTCAATGAAACAGGTTTAAATCATTTATTTGGTGAATTCAGCTCTTTCATTTATTTAGGGAATCAAACACTGATTCAAAGAATGAAACGCAATTCAGTAAATCAATGAAACAAACTTCAATGATTTAATTGGTGGATTAAACTGCATTCATTCATTCAATGAATCAGAGTGCACTGATTCAATTCAATGAAACAAACTGCATTCATTCAATCATTGAATGAAACTTCGATATTTGTTTGACTGAATCAAACATTATTCATTAATTGAAGGAAACAGATTTGATTCATTGATTTGGTGAATTCAGCTCATTCACTCATTCATGGTATCAAACTTTAAACACTGATTCAAAGAATCCAACACAATTCATGGAATCAATGAAACAAACAAAACTGATTTCTTTCGTGAATTTAACTGTATTCATTCATTCAATGAATCAAAGTGCACACATTCATTCAATGAAACAAACTGCACTCACTTCATAAAAGAATCGAACTGCACACATTCATTCAATGAATCAGACTGCACCTGTTAATTCAAAGAGCCGAGCTTCTCTCATTTAATCCATGTCTCGAGCACAAAGCTTTCAACCAATGAAGTAACCTGCATTTTTTCAATCATTGAAACAACCTGCATGCATTCATTCATTCATTCAACCGATTTGTACCCATAAATTCAATGAGCAGAGCTTCTCTCGTTTAAATCAAAGTGTCTAGCTCAAAGCATTGATCCAATGAAACAAATTGCAAGCATTCATTCATTGAAAATAATTGCATGCGTTCATTCAATGAAACAGACTGGACTTTGTTAATTCAGTGAGCAGAGCTTCTCTCATTTAATCAATTACTCGAGCACAATGCTTTCATTCAATGAAACAAACTGCATTCATCCAATCATTGTCAGAAACTCTAATCTTTGTTAGACTGAATCAAACGTTATTCATTAATTCACTGAAACAGCTTTAAATCATTTATTTGGTGAATTCAGCGTTTTCATTCATTCATGGAATCAAACACTGATTCAAAGACTGAAACGCAATTCAGTAAATCAATGAAACAAACTTCAATGATTTAATTGGTGTATTAAACTGCATTCATTCATTCAATGAATCAGAGTGCACTCTTTCAATTCAATGAAACAAACTTCAATCTCTGTTTGACTGAATCAAACGTTATTCATTAATTCAATGAAACAGATTTGATTCATTTATTTGGTGAATTCAGCTCTTTCACTCATTCATGGAATCAAACTTCAAACACGGATTCAAAGAATCAAACACAATTCATCGAATCAATGAAACAAACAAAACTGATTTCTTTCGTGAATTTAACTGTATTCATTCATTCAATGAATCAAAGTGCACACATTCATTCAATGAAACAAACTGCACTCACTTCATAAAAGAATCGAACTGCACACATTCATTCAATGAATCAGACTGCACCTGTTAATTCAAAGAGCCGACCTTCTCTCATTTAATCAATGTCTCGAGCACAAATCTTTCAACCAATGAAGTAACCTGCATTCATTCAATCATTGAAACAACCTGCATGCATTCATTCATTCATTCAACCAGATTTGTACCCATAAATTCAATGAGCAGAGCTTCTCTCGGTTAAATCAATGTGTCTAGCTCAAAGCATTGATCCAATGAAACAAATTGCAAGCATTCATTCATTGAAAGTAATTGCATGCGTTCATTCAATGAAACAGTCTACACTTTGTTAATTCAGTGAGCAGAGCTTCTCTCATTTAATCAATTACTCGAGCACAATGCTTTCATTCAATGAAACAAACTGAATTAATCCAATCATTGTCAGAAACTCCAATCTTTGTTAGACTGAATCAAACGTTATTCATTAATTCACTGAAACAGCTTTAAATCATTTATTTGGTGAATTCAGCGTTTTCATTCATTCATGGAATCAAACACTGATTCAAAGAATCAAACGTAATTCAGTAAATCAATGAAACAAACTTCAGTGACTTATTTGGTGTATTGAACTGCATTCATTCATTCAATGAATCAGAGTGCACTCTTTCAATTCAATGAAACAAACTTCAATCTCTGTTTGACTGAATCAAACGTTATTCATTTATTCAATGAAACAGATTTAAATCATTTATTTGGTGAATTCAGCTCGTTCAATCATTCATGAATCAAACACTGTTTCAAAGAATCAAACGCAATTCAGTAAATCAATGAAACAAGCATCAGTGATTTATTTGGTGTATTAAACTGCATTCATTCATTCAATGAATCAGAGTGCGCTCATTCAATTTAATGAAACAACCTGCATTCATTCAATCATTGAAAGTAACTTCAATCTTTGTTTGACTGAATCAAACGTTATTCATGAATTCAATGAAACAGGTTTAAATCATTTATTTGGTGAATTCAGCTCTTTCATTTATTTAGGGAATCAAACACTGATTCAAAGAATGAAACGCAATTCAGTAAATCAATGAAACAAACTTCAATGATTTAATTGGTGGATTAAACTGCATTCATTCATTCAATGAATCAGAGTGCACTGATTCAATTCAATGAAACAAACTGCATTCATTCAATCATTGAATGAAACTTCGATATTTGTTTGACTGAATCAAACATTATTCATTAATTGAAGGAAACAGATTTGATTCATTGATTTGGTGAATTCAGCTCATTCACTCATTCATGGTATCAAACTTTAAACACTGATTCAAAGAATCCAACACAATTCATGGAATCAATGAAACAAACAAAACTGATTTCTTTCGTGAATTTAACTGTATTCATTCATTCAATGAATCAAAGTGCACACATTCATTCAATGAAACAAACTGCACTCACTTCATAAAAGAATCGAACTGCACACATTCATTCAATGAATCAGACTGCACCTGTTAATTCAAAGAGCCGAGCTTCTCTCATTTAATCCATGTCTCGAGCACAAAGCTTTCAACCAATGAAGTAACCTGCATTTTTTCAATCATTGAAACAACCTGCATGCATTCATTCATTCATTCAACCGATTTGTACCCATAAATTCAATGAGCAGAGCTTCTCTCGTTTAAATCAAAGTGTCTAGCTCAAAGCATTGATCCAATGAAACAAATTGCAAGCATTCATTCATTGAAAATAATTGCATGCGTTCATTCAATGAAACAGACTGGACTTTGTTAATTCAGTGAGCAGAGCTTCTCTCATTTAATCAATTACTCGAGCACAATGCTTTCATTCAATGAAACAACCTGCATTCATTCAATCATTGAAAGTAACTTCAATCTTTGTTTGACTGAATCAAACGTTATTCATGAATTCAATGAAACAGGTTTAAATCATTTATTTGGTGAATTCAGCTCTTTCATTTATTTAGGGAATCAAACACTGATTCAAAGAATGAAACGCAATTCAGCAAAACAATGAAACAAACTTCAATGATTAAATTGGTGTATTAAACTGCATTCATTCATTCAATGAATCAGAGTGCACTCATTCAATTCAATGAAACAAACTTCAATCTCTGTTTGACTGAATCAAACGTTATTCATTTATTCAATGAAAAAGATTTAAATCATTTAGTTGGTGAATTCAGCTCTTTCAATCATTCATGAATCAAGCACTGTTTCAAAGAATCAAACGCAATTCAGTAAATCAATGAAACAAGCATCAGTGATTTATTTGGTGTATTAAACTGCATTCATTCTATCAATGAATCAGAGTGCGCTCATTCAATTTAATGAAACAACCTGCATTCATTCAATCATTGAAAGGAACTTCAATCTTTGTTTGACTGAATCAAACGTTATTCATTAATTCAATGAAACAGGTTTAAATCATTTATTTGGTGAATTCAGCTCTTTCATTTATTTAGGGAATCAAACACTGATTCAAAGAATGAAACGCAATTCAGCAAAACAATGAAACAAACTTCAATGATTTAATTGGTGTATTAAACTGCATTCATTCATTCAATGAATCAGAGTGCACTCGTTCAATTCATTGAAACAAACTTTGTTAATTCAGTGAGCAGAGCTTCTCTCATTTAATCAATTACTCGAGCACAATGCTTTCATTCAATGAAACAAACTGCATTCATCCAATCATTGACAGAAACTTCAATCCTTGTTAGACTGAATCAAACGCAATTCATTAATTCACTGAAACAGCTTTAAATCATTTATTTGGTGCATTCAGCGTTTTCATTCATTCATGGAATCAAACACTGATTCAAAGAATCAAACGTAATTCTGTAAATCAATGAATCAAACTTCAGTGACTTATTTGGTGTATTGAACTGCATTCATTCATTCAATGAATCAGAGTGCACTCATTCAATTCAATGAAACAAACTTCAATCTCTGTTTGACTGAATCAAACGTTATTCATTTATTCAATGAAACAGATTTAAATCAATTATTTGGTGAATTCAGCTCTTTCAATCATTCATGAATCAAACACTGTTTCAAAGAATCAAACGCAATTCAGTAAATCAATGAAACAAGCATCAGTGATTTATTTGGTGTATTAAACTGCATTCATTCATTCAATGAATCAGAGTGCGCTCATTCAATTTAATGAAACAACCTGCATTCATTCAATCATTGAAAGGAACTTCAATCTTTGTTTGACTGAATCAAACGTTATTCATTAATTCAATGAAACAGATTTGATTCATTTATTTGGTGAATTCAGCTCTTTCACTCATTCATGGAATCAAACTTCAAACACTGATTCAATTAATCCAATACAATTCATTGAATCAATGAAACAAACAAAACTGATTTCTTTCGTGAATTTAACTGCATTCATTCATTCAATGAATCAAAGTGCACACATTCATTCAATGAAACAAACTGCACTCACTTCTTAAAAGAATCGAACTGCACACATTCATTCAATGAATCAGACTGCACCTGTTAATTCAAAGAGCCGAGCTTCTCTCATTTCATCCAGGTCTCGAGCACAAAGCTTTCAACCAATCAAGTAAACTGCATTCATTTAATCATTAAAACAACCTGCATGCATTCATTCATTCATTCAAACAGATTTGTACCCATAAATTCAATGAGCAGAGCTTCTCTCGGTTAAATCAATGTGTCTAGCTCAAAGCTTTGATCCAATGAAACAAATTGCAAGCATTCATTCATTGAAAGTAATTGTATACGTTCAATCAATGAAACAGACTGCACTTTATTAATTCAGTGAGCAGAGCTTCTCGCACTTAATCAATTACTCGAGCACAATGCTTTCATTCAATGAAACAAACTGCATTCATTCAATCATTGAAAGAAACTGCAAACTTTGTTAGACTGTATCAAACGTTATTCGTTAATTCACTGAAACAGATTTAAATCCTTTATTTGTTGAATTGAGCTCTTTCATTCATTCATGGAATCAAACACCGATTCAAAGAATCAAACGCAATTCAGTAAATCAATGAAAAAAACTTCAGTGATTTATTCGGTGTATTAAACTGAATTCATTCATTCAATAAAACAGAGTGCCCTGATTCGATTCAATGAATCAAACTGCATTCATTCAATCATTGAATGAAACTTCGATCTTTGTTTGACTGAATCAAACGTTATTCATGAATTCAATGAAACAGGTTTAAATCATTTATTTGGTTAATTCAGCTCTTTCATTTATTTATGGAATTAAACAATGATTCAAAGAATGAAACGCAATTCAGTAAATCAATGAAACAAACTTCAATGATTTATTCGGTGTATAAAACTGCATTCATTCATTCAATGAATAAGACTGAACTCATTCAAATCAATGAAACAAACTACATTCATTCAATCATTGAAAGAAACTTCGATCTTTGACTGAATCAAACGTTATTCATTAATTCAATGAAACAGGCTTAAATCATTTATTTGGTTAATTCAGCTCTTTCATTTATTTATGGAATCAAACACTGATTCAAAGAATGAAACGCAATTCAGTAAATCAATGAAACAAACTTCAATGATTTAATTGGTGTATTAAACTGCATTCATTCATTCAATAAATCAGAGTGCACTGATTCAATTCAATGAAACAAACTTCAATCTCTGTTTGACTGAATCAAACGTTATTCATTTATTCAATGAAAAAGATTTAAATCATTTATTTGGTGAATTCAGCTCTTTCACTCATTCATGGAATCAAACTTCAAACACTGATTCAAAGAATGAAACGCAATTCAGTAAATCAATGAAACAAACTTCAATGATTTAATTGGTGTATTAAATGTCTTCATTCATTTAATGAATCAGAGTGCACTCATTCAATTCAATGAAACAAACTTTGTTAATTCAGTGAGCAGAGCTTCTCTCATTTAATCAATTACTCGAGCACAATGCTTTCATTCAATGAAACAAACTGCATTCATCCAATCATTGACAGAAACTTCAATCTTTGTTAGACTGAATCAAACGCAATTCATTAATTCACTGAAACAGCTTTAAATCGTTTATTTGGTTAATTCAGCGTTTTCATTCATTCATGGAATCAAACAATGATTCAAAGAATCAAACGTAATTCTGTAAATCAATGAATCAAACTTCAGTGACTTATTTGGTGTATTGAACTGCATTCATTCATTCAATGAATCAGAGTGCACTCATTCAATTCAATGAAACAAACTTCAATCTCTGTTTGACTGAATCAAACGTTATTCATTTATTCAATGAAACAGATTTAAATCATTTATTTGGTGAATTCAGCTCTTTCAATCATTCATGAATCAAACACTGTTTCAAAGAATCAAACGCAATTCAGTAAATCAATGAAACAAGCATCAGTGATTTATTTGGTGTATTAAACTGCGTTCATTCATTCAATGAATCAGAGTGCGCTCATTCAATTTAATGAAACAACCTGCATTCATTCAATCATTGAAAGGAACTTCAATCTTTGTTTGACTGAATCAAACGTTATTCGTTAATTCAATGAAACAGATTTGATTCATTTATTTGGTGAATTCAGCTCTTTCACTCATTCATGGAATCAAACTTCAAACACTGATTCAATTAATCCAATACAATTCATTGAATCAATGAAACAAACAAAACTGATTTCTTTCGTGAATTTAACTGCATTCATTCATTCAATGAATCAAAGTGCACACATTCATTCAATGAAACAAACTGCACTCACTTCTTAAAAGAATCGAACTGCACACATTCATTCAATGAATCAGACTGCACCTGTTAATTCAAAGAGCCGAGCTTCTCTCATTTCATCCAGGTCTCGAGCACAAAGCTTTCAACCAATCAAGTAAACTGCATTCATTTAATCATTAAAACAACCTGCATGCATTCATTCATTCATTCAAACAGATTTGTACCCATAAATTCAATGAGCAGAGCTTCTCTCGGTTAAATCAATGTGTCTAGCTCAAAGCTTTGATCCAATGAAACAAATTGCAAGCATTCATTCATTGAAAGTAATTGTATACGTTCAATCAATGAAACAGACTGCACTTTGTTAATTCAGTGAGCAGAGCTTCTCGCACTTAATCAATTACTCGAGCACAATGCTTTCATTCAATGAAACAAACTGCATTCATTCAATCATTGAAAGAAACTGCAAACTTTGTTAGACTGTATCAAACGTTATTCGTTAATTCACTGAAACAGATTTAAATCCTTTATTTGTTGAATTGAGCTCTTTCATTCATTCATGGAATCAAACACCGATTCAAAGAATCAAACGCAATTCAGTAAATCAATGAAACAAACTTCAGTGATTTATTCGGTGTATTAAACTGAATTCATTCATTCAATAAAACTGCCCTGATTCAATTCAATGAAACAAACTGCATTCATTCAATCATTGAATGAAACTTCGATCTTTGTTTGACTGAATCAAACGTTATTCATGAATTCAATGAAACAGGTTTAAATCATTTATTTGGTGAATTCAGCTCTTTCATTTATTTATGGAATAAAACAATGATTCAAAGAATGAAACGCAATTCAGTAAATCAATGAAACAAACTTCAATGATTTATTCGGTGTATAAAACTGCATTCATTCATTCAATGAATAAGACTGAACTCATTCAAATCAATGAAACAAACTGCATTCATTCAATCATTGAAAGAAACTTCGATCTTTGACTGAATCAAACGTTATTCATTAATTCAATGAAACAGGCTTAAATCATTTATTTGGTGAATTCAGCTCTTTCATTTATTTAGGGAATCAAACACTGATTCAAAGAATGAAACGCAATTCAGCAAAACAATGAAACAAACTTCAATGATTTAATTGGTGTATTAAACTGCATTCATTCATTCAATGAATCAGAGTGCACTCATTCAATTCAATGAAACAAACTTCAATCTCTGTTTGACTGAATCAAACGTTATTCATTTATTCAATGAAAAAGATTTAAATCATTTAGTTGGTGAATTCAGCTCTTTCAATCATTCATGAATCAAGCACTGTTTCAAAGAATCAAACGCAATTCAGTAAATCAATGAAACAAGCATCAGTGATTTATTTGGTGTAAAAAACTGCATTCATTCATTCAATGAATCAGAGTGCGCTCATTCAATTTAATGAAACAACCTGCATTCATTCAATCATTGAAAGGAACTTCAATCTTTGTTTGACTGAATCAAACGTTATTCATTAATTCAATGAAACAGGTTTAAATCATTTATTTGGTGAATTCAGCTCTTTCATTTATTTAGGGAATCAAACACTGATTCAAAGAATGAAACGCAATTCAGCAAAACAATGAAACAATCTTCAATGATTTAATTGGTGTATTAAACTGCATTCATTCATTCAATGAATCAGAGTGCACTCATTCAATTCATTGAAACAAACTTTGTTAATTCAGTGAGCAGAGCTTCTCTCATTTAATCAATTACTCGAGCACAATGCTTTCATTCAATGAAACAAACTGCATTCATCCAATCATTGACAGAAACTTCAATCCTTGTTAGACTGAATCAAACGCAATTCATTAATTCACTGAAACAGCTTTAAATCATTTATTTGGTGCATTCAGCGTTTTCATTCATTCATGGAATCAAACACTGATTCAAAGAATCAAACGTAATTCTGTAAATCAATGAATCAAACTTCAGTGACTTATTTGGTGTATTGAACTGCATTCATTCATTCAATGAATCAGAGTGCACTCATTCAATTCAATGAAACAAACTTCAATCTCTGTTTGACTGAATCAAACGTTATTCATTTATTCAATGAAACAGATTTAAATCAATTATTTGGTGAATTCAGCTCATTCAATCATTCATGAATCAAACACTGATTCAAAGAATCAAACGCAATTCAGTAAATCAATGAAACAAGCATCAGTGATTTATTTGGTGTATTAAACTGCATTCATTCATTCAATGAATCAGAGTGCGCTCATTCAATTTAATGAAACAACCTGCATTCATTCAATCATTGAAAGGAACTTCAATCTTTGTTTGACTGAATCAAACGTTATTCATGAATTCAATGAAACAGGTTTAAATCATTTATTTGGTGAATTCAGCTCTTTCATTTATTTAGGGAATCAAACACTGATTCAAAGAATGAAACGCAATTCAGTAAATCAATGAAACAAACTTCAATGATTTAATTGGTGGATTAAACTGCATTCATTCATTCAATGAATCAGAGTGCACTGATTCAATTCAATGAAACAAACTGCATTCATTCAATCATTGAATGAAACTTCGATATTTGTTTGACTGAATCAAACATTATTCATTAATTGAAGGAAACAGATTTGATTCATTGATTTGGTGAATTCAGCTCATTCACTCATTCATGGTATCAAACTTTAAACACTGATTCAAAGAATCCAACACAATTCATTGAATCAATGAAACAAACAAAACTGATTTCTTTCGTGAATTTAACTGTATTCATTCATTCAATGAATCAGAGTGCACTCATTCAATTCAATGAAACAAACTTCAATCTCTGTTTGACTGAATCAAACGTTATTCATTTATTCAATGAAACAGATTTAAATCATTTATTTGGTGAATTCAGCTCTTTCAATCATTCATGAATCAAACACTGTTTCAAAGAATCAAACGCAATTCAGTAAATCAATGAAACAAGCATCAGTGATTTATTTGGTGTATTAAACTGCATTCATTCATTCAATGAATCAGAGTGCGCTCATTCAATTTAATGAAACAACCTGCATTCATTCAATCATTGAAAGTAACTTCAATCTTTGTTTGACTGAATCAAACGTTATTCATGAATTCAATGAAACAGGTTTAAATCATTTATTTGGTGAATTCAGCTCTTTCATTTATTTAGGGAATCAAACACTGATTCAAAGAATGAAACGCAATTCAGTAAATCAATGAAACAAACTTCAATGATTTAATTGGTGGATTAAACTGCATTCATTCATTCAATGAATCAGAGTGCACTGATTCAATTCAATGAAACAAACTGCATTCATTCAATCATTGAATGAAACTTCGATATTTGTTTGACTGAATCAAACATTATTCATTAATTGAAGGAAACAGATTTGATTCATTGATTTGGTGAATTCAGCTCATTCACTCATTCATGGTATCAAACTTTAAACACTGATTCAAAGAATCCAACACAATTCATGGAATCAATGAAACAAACAAAACTGATTTCTTTCGTGAATTTAACTGTATTCATTCATTCAATGAATCAAAGTGCACACATTCATTCAATGAAACAAACTGCACTCACTTCATAAAAGAATCGAACTGCACACATTCATTCAATGAATCAGACTGCACCTGTTAATTCAAAGAGCCGAGCTTCTCTCATTTAATCCATGTCTCGAGCACAAAGCTTTCAACCAATGAAGTAACCTGCATTTTTTCAATCATTGAAACAACCTGCATGCATTCATTCATTCATTCAACCGATTTGTACCCATAAATTCAATGAGCAGAGCTTCTCTCGTTTAAATCAAAGTGTCTAGCTCAAAGCATTGATCCAATGAAACAAATTGCAAGCATTCATTCATTGAAAATAATTGCATGCGTTCATTCAATGAAACAGACTGGACTTTGTTAATTCAGTGAGCAGAGCTTCTCTCATTTAATCAATTACTCGAGCACAATGCTTTCATTCAATGAAACAACCTGCATTCATTCAATCATTGAAAGTAACTTCAATCTTTGTTTGACTGAATCAAACGTTATTCATGAATTCAATGAAACAGGTTTAAATCATTTATTTGGTGAATTCAGCTCTTTCATTTATTTAGGGAATCAAACACTGATTCAAAGAATGAAACGCAATTCAGCAAAACAATGAAACAAACTTCAATGATTAAATTGGTGTATTAAACTGCATTCATTCATTCAATGAATCAGAGTGCACTCATTCAATTCAATGAAACAAACTTCAATCTCTGTTTGACTGAATCAAACGTTATTCATTTATTCAATGAAAAAGATTTAAATCATTTAGTTTGTGAATTCAGCTCTTTCAATCATTCATGAATCAAGCACTGTTTCAAAGAATCAAACGCAATTCAGTAAATCAATGAAACAAGCATCAGTGATTTATTTGGTGTATTAAACTGCATTCATTCTATCAATGAATCAGAGTGCGCTCATTCAATTTAATGAAACAACCTGCATTCATTCAATCATTGAAAGGAACTTCAATCTTTGTTTGACTGAATCAAACGTTATTCATTAATTCAATGAAACAGGTTTAAATCATTTATTTGGTGAATTCAGCTCTTTCATTTATTTAGGGAATCAAACACTGATTCAAAGAATGAAACGCAATTCAGCAAAACAATGAAACAAACTTCAATGATTTAATTGGTGTATTAAACTGCATTCATTCATTCAATGAATCAGAGTGCACTCGTTCAATTCATTGAAACAAACTTTGTTAATTCAGTGAGCAGAGCTTCTCTCATTTAATCAATTACTCGAGCACAATGCTTTCATTCAATGAAACAAACTGCATTCATCCAATCATTGACAGAAACTTCAATCCTTGTTAGACTGAATCAAACGCAATTCATTAATTCACTGAAACAGCTTTAAATCATTTATTTGGTGCATTCAGCGTTTTCATTCATTCATGGAATCAAACACTGATTCAAAGAATCAAACGTAATTCTGTAAATCAATGAATCAAACTTCAGTGACTTATTTGGTGTATTGAACTGCATTCATTCATTCAATGAATCAGAGTGCACTCATTCAATTCAATGAAACAAACTTCAATCTCTGTTTGACTGAATCAAACGTTATTCATTTATTCAATGAAACAGATTTAAATCAATTATTTGGTGAATTCAGCTCTTTCAATCATTCATGAATCAAACACTGTTTCAAAGAATCAAACGCAATTCAGTAAATCAATGAAACAAGCATCAGTGATTTATTTGGTGTATTAAACTGCATTCATTCATTCAATGAATCAGAGTGCGCTCATTCAATTTAATGAAACAACCTGCATTCATTCAATCATTGAAAGGAACTTCAATCTTTGTTTGACTGAATCAAACGTTATTCATTAATTCAATGAAACAGATTTGATTCATTTATTTGGTGAATTCAGCTCTTTCACTCATTCATGGAATCAAACTTCAAACACTGATTCAATTAATCCAATACAATTCATTGAATCAATGAAACAAACAAAACTGATTTCTTTCGTGAATTTAACTGCATTCATTCATTCAATGAATCAAAGTGCACACATTCATTCAATGAAACAAACTGCACTCACTTCTTAAAAGAATCGAACTGCACACATTCATTCAATGAATCAGACTGCACCTGTTAATTCAAAGAGCCGAGCTTCTCTCATTTCATCCAGGTCTCGAGCACAAAGCTTTCAACCAATCAAGTAAACTGCATTCATTTAATCATTAAAACAACCTGCATGCATTCATTCATTCATTCAAACAGATTTGTACCCATAAATTCAATGAGCAGAGCTTCTCTCGGTTAAATCAATGTGTCTAGCTCAAAGCTTTGATCCAATGAAACAAATTGCAAGCATTCATTCATTGAAAGTAATTGTATACGTTCAATCAATGAAACAGACTGCACTTTATTAATTCAGTGAGCAGAGCTTCTCGCACTTAATCAATTACTCGAGCACAATGCTTTCATTCAATGAAACAAACTGCATTCATTCAATCATTGAAAGAAACTGCAAACTTTGTTAGACTGTATCAAACGTTATTCGTTAATTCACTGAAACAGATTTAAATCCTTTATTTGTTGAATTGAGCTCTTTCATTCATTCATGGAATCAAACACCGATTCAAAGAATCAAACGCAATTCAGTAAATCAATGAAAAAAACTTCAGTGATTTATTCGGTGTATTAAACTGAATTCATTCATTCAATAAAACAGAGTGCCCTGATTCGATTCAATGAATCAAACTGCATTCATTCAATCATTGAATGAAACTTCGATCTTTGTTTGACTGAATCAAACGTTATTCATGAATTCAATGAAACAGGTTTAAATCATTTATTTGGTTAATTCAGCTCTTTCATTTATTTATGGAATTAAACAATGATTCAAAGAATGAAACGCAATTCAGTAAATCAATGAAACAAACTTCAATGATTTATTCGGTGTATAAAACTGCATTCATTCATTCAATGAATAAGACTGAACTCATTCAAATCAATGAAACAAACTACATTCATTCAATCATTGAAAGAAACTTCGATCTTTGACTGAATCAAACGTTATTCATTAATTCAATGAAACAGGCTTAAATCATTTATTTGGTTAATTCAGCTCTTTCATTTATTTATGGAATCAAACACTGATTCAAAGAATGAAACGCAATTCAGTAAATCAATGAAACAAACTTCAATGATTTAATTGGTGTATTAAACTGCATTCATTCATTCAATAAATCAGAGTGCACTGATTCAATTCAATGAAACAAACTTCAATCTCTGTTTGACTGAATCAAACGTTATTCATTTATTCAATGAAAAAGATTTAAATCATTTATTTGGTGAATTCAGCTCTTTCACTCATTCATGGAATCAAACTTCAAACACTGATTCAAAGAATGAAACGCAATTCAGTAAATCAATGAAACAAACTTCAATGATTTAATTGGTGTATTAAATGTCTTCATTCATTTAATGAATCAGAGTGCACTCATTCAATTCAATGAAACAAACTTTGTTAATTCAGTGAGCAGAGCTTCTCTCATTTAATCAATTACTCGAGCACAATGCTTTCATTCAATGAAACAAACTGCATTCATCCAATCATTGACAGAAACTTCAATCTTTGTTAGACTGAATCAAACGCAATTCATTAATTCACTGAAACAGCTTTAAATCGTTTATTTGGTTAATTCAGCGTTTTCATTCATTCATGGAATCAAACAATGATTCAAAGAATCAAACGTAATTCTGTAAATCAATGAATCAAACTTCAGTGACTTATTTGGTGTATTGAACTGCATTCATTCATTCAATGAATCAGAGTGCACTCATTCAATTCAATGAAACAAACTTCAATCTCTGTTTGACTGAATCAAACGTTATTCATTTATTCAATGAAACAGATTTAAATCATTTATTTGGTGAATTCAGCTCTTTCAATCATTCATGAATCAAACACTGTTTCAAAGAATCAAACGCAATTCAGTAAATCAATGAAACAAGCATCAGTGATTTATTTGGTGTATTAAACTGCGTTCATTCATTCAATGAATCAGAGTGCGCTCATTCAATTTAATGAAACAACCTGCATTCATTCAATCATTGAAAGGAACTTCAATCTTTGTTTGACTGAATCAAACGTTATTCGTTAATTCAATGAAACAGATTTGATTCATTTATTTGGTGAATTCAGCTCTTTCACTCATTCATGGAATCAAACTTCAAACACTGATTCAATTAATCCAATACAATTCATTGAATCAATGAAACAAACAAAACTGATTTCTTTCGTGAATTTAACTGCATTCATTCATTCAATGAATCAAAGTGCACACATTCATTCAATGAAACAAACTGCACTCACTTCTTAAAAGAATCGAACTGCACACATTCATTCAATGAATCAGACTGCACCTGTTAATTCAAAGAGCCGAGCTTCTCTCATTTCATCCAGGTCTCGAGCACAAAGCTTTCAACCAATCAAGTAAACTGCATTCATTTAATCATTAAAACAACCTGCATGCATTCATTCATTCATTCAAACAGATTTGTACCCATAAATTCAATGAGCAGAGCTTCTCTCGGTTAAATCAATGTGTCTAGCTCAAAGCTTTGATCCAATGAAACAAATTGCAAGCATTCATTCATTGAAAGTAATTGTATACGTTCAATCAATGAAACAGACTGCACTTTGTTAATTCAGTGAGCAGAGCTTCTCGCACTTAATCAATTACTCGAGCACAATGCTTTCATTCAATGAAACAAACTGCATTCATTCAATCATTGAAAGAAACTGCAAACTTTGTTAGACTGTATCAAACGTTATTCGTTAATTCACTGAAACAGATTTAAATCCTTTATTTGTTGAATTGAGCTCTTTCATTCATTCATGGAATCAAACACCGATTCAAAGAATCAAACGCAATTCAGTAAATCAATGAAACAAACTTCAGTGATTTATTCGGTGTATTAAACTGAATTCATTCATTCAATAAAACTGCCCTGATTCAATTCAATGAAACAAACTGCATTCATTCAATCATTGAATGAAACTTCGATCTTTGTTTGACTGAATCAAACGTTATTCATGAATTCAATGAAACAGGTTTAAATCATTTATTTGGTGAATTCAGCTCTTTCATTTATTTATGGAATAAAACAATGATTCAAAGAATGAAACGCAATTCAGTAAATCAATGAAACAAACTTCAATGATTTATTCGGTGTATAAAACTGCATTCATTCATTCAATGAATAAGACTGAACTCATTCAAATCAATGAAACAAACTGCATTCATTCAATCATTGAAAGAAACTTCGATCTTTGACTGAATCAAACGTTATTCATTAATTCAATGAAACAGGCTTAAATCATTTATTTGGTGAATTCAGCTCTTTCATTTATTTAGGGAATCAAACACTGATTCAAAGAATGAAACGCAATTCAGCAAAACAATGAAACAAACTTCAATGATTTAATTGGTGTATTAAACTGCATTCATTCATTCAATGAATCAGAGTGCACTCATTCAATTCAATGAAACAAACTTCAATCTCTGTTTGACTGAATCAAACGTTATTCATTTATTCAATGAAAAAGATTTAAATCATTTAGTTGGTGAATTCAGCTCTTTCAATCATTCATGAATCAAGCACTGTTTCAAAGAATCAAACGCAATTCAGTAAATCAATGAAACAAGCATCAGTGATTTATTTGGTGTAAAAAACTGCATTCATTCATTCAATGAATCAGAGTGCGCTCATTCAATTTAATGAAACAACCTGCATTCATTCAATCATTGAAAGGAACTTCAATCTTTGTTTGACTGAATCAAACGTTATTCATGAATTCAATGAAACAGGTTTAAATCATTTATTTGGTGAATTCAGCTCTTTCATTTATTTAGGGAATCAAACACTGATTCAAAGAATGAAACGCAATTCAGCAAAACAATGAAACAATCTTCAATGATTTAATTGGTGTATTAAACTGCATTCATTCATTCAATGAATCAGAGTGCACTCATTCAATTCATTGAAACAAACTTTGTTAATTCAGTGAGCAGAGCTTCTCTCATTTAATCAATTACTCGAGCACAATGCTTTCATTCAATGAAACAAACTGCATTCATCCAATCATTGACAGAAACTTCAATCCTTGTTAGACTGAATCAAACGCAATTCATTAATTCACTGAAACAGCTTTAAATCATTTATTTGGTGCATTCAGCGTTTTCATTCATTCATGGAATCAAACACTGATTCAAAGAATCAAACGTAATTCTGTAAATCAATGAATCAAACTTCAGTGACTTATTTGGTGTATTGAACTGCATTCATTCATTCAATGAATCAGAGTGCACTCATTCAATTCAATGAAACAAACTTCAATCTCTGTTTGACTGAATCAAACGTTATTCATTTATTCAATGAAACAGATTTAAATCAATTATTTGGTGAATTCAGCTCATTCAATCATTCATGAATCAAACACTGATTCAAAGAATCAAACGCAATTCAGTAAATCAATGAAACAAGCATCAGTGATTTATTTGGTGTATTAAACTGCATTCATTCATTCAATGAATCAGAGTGCGCTCATTCAATTTAATGAAACAACCTGCATTCATTCAATCATTGAAAGGAACTTCAATCTTTGTTTGACTGAATCAAACGTTATTCATGAATTCAATGAAACAGGTTTAAATCATTTATTTGGTGAATTCAGCTCTTTCATTTATTTAGGGAATCAAACACTGATTCAAAGAATGAAACGCAATTCAGTAAATCAATGAAACAAACTTCAATGATTTAATTGGTGGATTAAACTGCATTCATTCATTCAATGAATCAGAGTGCACTGATTCAATTCAATGAAACAAACTGCATTCATTCAATCATTGAATGAAACTTCGATATTTGTTTGACTGAATCAAACATTATTCATTAATTGAAGGAAACAGATTTGATTCATTGATTTGGTGAATTCAGCTCATTCACTCATTCATGGTATCAAACTTTAAACACTGATTCAAAGAATCCAACACAATTCATTGAATCAATGAAACAAACAAAACTGATTTCTTTCGTGAATTTAACTGTATTCATTCATTCAATGAATCAGAGTGCACTCATTCAATTCAATGAAACAAACTTCAATCTCTGTTTGACTGAATCAAACGTTATTCATTTATTCAATGAAACAGATTTAAATCATTTATTTGGTGAATTCAGCTCTTTCAATCATTCATGAATCAAACACTGTTTCAAAGAATCAAACGCAATTCAGTAAATCAATGAAACAAGCATCAGTGATTTATTTGGTGTATTAAACTGCGTTCATTCATTCAATGAATCAGAGTGCGCTCATTCAATTTAATGAAACAACCTGCATTCATTCAATCATTGAAAGGAACTTCAATCTTTGTTTGACTGAATCAAACGTTATTCGTTAATTCAATGAAACAGATTTGATTCATTTATTTGGTGAATTCAGCTCTTTCACTCATTCATGGAATCAAACTTCAAACACTGATTCAATTAATCCAATACAATTCATTGAATCAATGAAACAAACAAAACTGATTTCTTTCGTGAATTTAACTGCATTCATTCATTCAATGAATCAAAGTGCACACATTCATTCAATGAAACAAACTGCACTCACTTCTTAAAAGAATCGAACTGCACACATTCATTCAATGAATCAGACTGCACCTGTTAATTCAAAGAGCCGAGCTTCTCTCATTTCATCCAGGTCTCGAGCACAAAGCTTTCAACCAATCAAGTAAACTGCATTCATTTAATCATTAAAACAACCTGCATGCATTCATTCATTCATTCAAACAGATTTGTACCCATAAATTCAATGAGCAGAGCTTCTCTCGGTTAAATCAATGTGTCTAGCTCAAAGCTTTGATCCAATGAAACAAATTGCAAGCATTCATTCATTGAAAGTAATTGTATACGTTCAATCAATGAAACAGACTGCACTTTGTTAATTCAGTGAGCAGAGCTTCTCGCACTTAATCAATTACTCGAGCACAATGCTTTCATTCAATGAAACAAACTGCATTCATTCAATCATTGAAAGAAACTGCAAACTTTGTTAGACTGTATCAAACGTTATTCGTTAATTCACTGAAACAGATTTAAATCCTTTATTTGTTGAATTGAGCTCTTTCATTCATTCATGGAATCAAACACCGATTCAAAGAATCAAACGCAATTCAGTAAATCAATGAAACAAACTTCAGTGATTTATTCGGTGTATTAAACTGAATTCATTCATTCAATAAAACTGCCCTGATTCAATTCAATGAAACAAACTGCATTCATTCAATCATTGAATGAAACTTCGATCTTTGTTTGACTGAATCAAACGTTATTCATGAATTCAATGAAACAGGTTTAAATCATTTATTTGGTGAATTCAGCTCTTTCATTTATTTATGGAATAAAACAATGATTCAAAGAATGAAACGCAATTCAGTAAATCAATGAAACAAACTTCAATGATTTATTCGGTGTATAAAACTGCATTCATTCATTCAATGAATAAGACTGAACTCATTCAAATCAATGAAACAAACTGCATTCATTCAATCATTGAAAGAAACTTCGATCTTTGACTGAATCAAACGTTATTCATTAATTCAATGAAACAGGCTTAAATCATTTATTTGGTGAATTCAGCTCTTTCATTTATTTAGGGAATCAAACACTGATTCAAAGAATGAAACGCAATTCAGCAAAACAATGAAACAAACTTCAATGATTTAATTGGTGTATTAAACTGCATTCATTCATTCAATGAATCAGAGTGCACTCATTCAATTCAATGAAACAAACTTCAATCTCTGTTTGACTGAATCAAACGTTATTCATTTATTCAATGAAAAAGATTTAAATCATTTAGTTGGTGAATTCAGCTCTTTCAATCATTCATGAATCAAGCACTGTTTCAAAGAATCAAACGCAATTCAGTAAATCAATGAAACAAGCATCAGTGATTTATTTGGTGTATTAAACTGCATTCATTCTATCAATGAATCAGAGTGCGCTCATTCAATTTAATAAAACAACCTGCATTCATTCAATCATTGAAAGGAACTTCAATCTTTGTTTGACTGAATCAAACGTTATTCATTAATTCAATGAAACAGGTTTAAATCATTTATTTGGTGAATTCAGCTCTTTCATTTATTTAGGGAATCAAACACTGATTCAAAGAATGAAACGCAATTCAGCAAAACAATGAAACAAACTTCAATGATTAAATTGGTGTATTAAACTGCATTCATTCATTCAATGAATCAGAGTGCACTCATTCAATTCAATGAAACAAACTTCAATCTCTGTTTGACTGAATCAAACGTTATTCATTTATTCAATGAAAAAGATTTAAATCATTTAGTTGGTGAATTCAGCTCTTTCAATCATTCATGAATCAAGCACTGTTTCAAAGAATCAAACGCAATTCAGTAAATCAATGAAACAAGCATCAGTGATTTATTTGGTGTATTAAACTGCATTCATTCATTCAATGAATCAGAGTGCGCTCATTCAATTTAATGAAACAACCTGCATTCATTCAATCATTGAAAGGAACTTCAATCTTTGTTTGACTGAATCAAACGTTATTCATTAATTCAATGAAACAGGTTTAAATCATTTATTTGGTGAATTCAGCTCTTTCATTTATTTAGGGAATCAAACACTGATTCAAAGAATGAAACGCAATTCAGCAAAACAATGAAACAAACTTCAATGATTTAATTGGTGTATTAAACTGCATTCATTCATTCAATGAATCAGAGTGCACTCATTCAATTCATTGAAACAAACTTTGTTAATTCAGTGAGCAGAGCTTCTCTCATTTAATCAATTACTCGAGCACAATGCTTTCATTCAATGAAACAAACTGCATTCATCCAATCATTGACAGAAACTTCAATCCTTGTTAGACTGAATCAAACGCAATTCATTAATTCACTGAAACAGCTTTAAATCATTTATTTGGTGCATTCAGCGTTTTCATTCATTCATGGAATCAAACACTGATTCAAAGAATCAAACGTAATTCTGTAAATCAATGAATCAAACTTCAGTGACTTATTTGGTGTATTGAACTGCATTCATTCATTCAATGAATCAGAGTGCACTCATTCAATTCAATGAAACAAACTTCAATCTCTGTTTGACTGAATCAAACGTTATTCATTTATTCAATGAAACAGATTTAAATCAATTATTTGGTGAATTCAGCTCTTTCAATCATTCATGAATCAAACACTGATTCAAAGAATCAAACGCAATTCAGTAAATCAATGAAACAAGCATCAGTGATTTATTTGGTGTATTAAACTGCATTCATTCATTCAATGAATCAGAGTGCGCTCATTCAATTTAATGAAACAACCTGCATTCATTCAATCATTGAAAGTAACTTCAATCTTTGTTTGACTGAATCAAACGTTATTCATGAATTCAATGAAACAGGTTTAAATCATTTATTTGGTGAATTCAGCTCTTTCATTTATTTAGGGAATCAAACACTGATTCAAAGAATGAAACGCAATTCAGTAAATCAATGAAACAAACTTCAATGATTTAATTGGTGGATTAAACTGCATTCATTCATTCAATGAATCAGAGTGCACTGATTCAATTCAATGAAACAAACTGCATTCATTCAATCATTGAATGAAACTTCGATATTTGTTTGACTGAATCAAACGTTATTCATGAATTCAATGAAACAGGTTTAAATCATTTATTTGGTTCATTCAGCTCTTTCATTTATTTATGGAATCAAACACTGATTCAAAGAATGAAACGCAATTCAGTAATTCAATGAAACAAACTTCAATGATTTAATTGGTGTATTAAACTGCATTCATTCATTCAATGAATCAGAGTGCACTGATTCAATTCATTGAAACAAACTTCAATCTCTGTTTGACTGAATCAAACGTTATTCATTTATTCAATGAAAAAGATTTAAATCATTTATTTGGTGAATTCAGCTCTTTCACTCATTCATGGAATCAAACTTCAAACACTGATTCAAAGAATCAAACACAATTCATCGAATCAATGAAACAAACAAAACTGATTTCTTTCGTGAATTTAACTGTATTCATTCATTCAATGAATCAAAGTGCACACATTCATTCAATGAAACAAACTGCACTCACTTCATAAAAGAATCGAACTGCACACATTCATTCAATGAATCAGACTGCACCTGTTAATTCAAAGAGCCGAGCTTCTCTCATTTCATCCAGGTCTCGAGCACAAAGCTTTCAACCAATCAAGTAAACTGCATTCATTTAATCATTAAAACAACCTGCATGCATTCATTCATTCATTCAAACAGATTTGTACCCATAAATTCAATGAGCAGAGCTTCTCTCGGTTAAATCAATGTGTCTAGCTCAAAGCTTTGATCCAATGAAACAAATTGCAAGCATTGAAAGTAATTGTATACGTTCAATCAATGAAACAGACTGCACTTTGTTAATTCAGTGAGCAGAGCTTCTCGCACTTAATCAATTACTCGAGCACAATGCTTTCATTCAATGAAACAAACTGCATTCATTCAATCATTGAAAGAAACTGCAAACTTTGTTAGACTGTATCAAACGTTATTCGTTAATTCACTGAAACAGATTTAAATCCTTTATTTGTTGAATTGAGCTCTTTCATTCATTCATGGAATCAAACACCGATTCAAAGAATCAAACGCAATTCAGTAAATCAATGAAACAAACTTCAGTGATTTATTCGGTGTATTAAACTGAATTCATTCATTCAATAAAACAGAGTGCCCTGATTCGATTCAATGAAACAAACTGCATTCATTCAATCATTGAATGAAACTTCGATCTTTGTTTGACTGAATCAAACGTTATTCATGAATTCAATGAAACAGGTTTAAATCATTTATTTGGTTAATTCAGCTCTTTCATTTATTTATGGAATTAAACAATGATTCAAAGAATGAAACGCAATTCAGTAAATCAATGAAACAAACTTCAATGATTTATTCGGTGTATAAAACTGCATTCATTCATTCAATGAATAAGACTGAACTCATTCAAATCAATGAAACAAACTGCATTCATTCAATCCTTGAAAGAAACTTCGATCTTTGACTGTATCAAACGTTATTCATTAATTCAATGAAACAGGCTTAAATCATTTATTTGGTTAATTCAGCTCTTTCATTTATTTATGGAATCAAACACTGATTCAAAGAATGAAACGCAATTCAGTAATTCAATGAAACAAACTTCAATGATTTAATTGGTGTATTAAACTGCATTCATTCATTCAATCAATCAGAGTGCACTGATTCAATTCATTGAAACAAACTTCAATCTCTGTTTGACTGAATCAAACGTTATTCATTTATTCAATGAAAAAGATTTAAATCATTTATTTGGTGAATTCAGCTCTTTCACTCATTCATGGAATCAAACTTCAAACACTGATTCAAAGAATCAAACACAATTCATCGAATCAATGAAACAAACAAAACTGATTTCTTTCGTGAATTTAACTGTATTCATTCATTCAATGAATCAAAGTGCACACATTCATTCAATGAAACAAACTGCACTCACTTCATAAAAGAATCGAACTGCACACATTCATTCAATGAATCAGACTGCACCTGTTAATTCAAAGAGCCGACCTTCTCTCATTTAATCAATGTCTCGAGCACAAATCTTTCAACCAATGAAGTAACCTGCATTCATTCAATCATTGAAAGGAACTTCAATATTTGTTTGACTGAATCAAACGTTATTCATTAATTCAATGAAACAGATTTGATTCATTTATTTGGTGAATTCAGCTCTTTCACTCATTCATGGAATCAAACTTCAAACACTGATTCAAAGAATCAAACACAATTCATCGAATCAATGAAACAAACAAAACTGATTTCTTTCGTGAATTTAACTGTATTCATTCATTCAATGAATCAAAGTGCACACATTCATTCAATGAAACAAACTGCACTCACTTCATAAAAGAATCGAACTGCACACATTCATTCAATGAATCAGACTGCACCTGTTAATTCAAAGAGCCGACCTTCTCTCATTTAATCAATGTCTCGAGCACAAATCTTTCAACCAATGAAGTAACCTGCATTCATTCAATCATTGAAACAACCTGCATGCATTCATTCATTCATTCAACCAGATTTGTACCCATAAATTCAATGAGCAGAGCTTCTCTCGGTTAAATCAATGTGTCTAGCTCAAAGCATTGATCCAATGAAACAAATTGCAAGCATTCATTCATTGAAAGTAATTGCATGCGTTCATTCAATGAAACAGTCTACACTTTGTTAATTCAGTGAGCAGAGCTTCTCTCATTTAATCAATTACTCGAGCACAATGCTTTCATTCAATGAAACAAACTGAATTAATCCAATCATTGTCAGAAACTCCAATCTTTGTTAGACTGAATCAAACGTTATTCATTAATTCACTGAAACAGCTTTAAATCATTTATTTGGTGAATTCAGCGTTTTCATTCATTCATGGAATCAAACACTGATTCCAAGAATCAAACGTAATTCAGTAAATCAATGAAACAAACTTCAATGATTTAATTGGTGTATTAAACTGCATTCATTCATTCAATAAATCAGAGTGCACTGATTCAATTCAATGAAACAAACTTCAATCTCTGTTTGACTGAATCAAACGTTATTCATTTATTCAATGAAAAAGATTTAAATCATTTATTTGGTGAATTCAGCTCTTTCACTCATTCATGGAATCAAACTTCAAACACTGATTCAAAGAATGAAACGCAATTCAGTAAATCAATGAAACAAACTTCAATGATTTAATTGGTGTATTAAATGTCTTCATTCATTTAATGAATCAGAGTGCACTCATTCAATTCAATGAAACAAACTTTGTTAATTCAGTGAGCAGAGCTTCTCTCATTTAATCAATTACTCGAGCACAATGCTTTCATTCAATGAAACAAACTGCATTCATCCAATCATTGACAGAAACTTCAATCTTTGTTAGACTGAATCAAACGCAATTCATTAATTCACTGAAACAGCTTTAAATCGTTTATTTGGTTAATTCAGCGTTTTCATTCATTCATGGAATCAAACAATGATTCAAAGAATCAAACGTAATTCTGTAAATCAATGAATCAAACTTCAGTGACTTATTTGGTGTATTGAACTGCATTCATTCATTCAATGAATCAGAGTGCACTCATTCAATTCAATGAAACAAACTTCAATCTCTGTTTGACTGAATCAAACGTTATTCATTTATTCAATGAAACAGATTTAAATCATTTATTTGGTGAATTCAGCTCTTTCAATCATTCATGAATCAAACACTGTTTCAAAGAATCAAACGCAATTCAGTAAATCAATGAAACAAGCATCAGTGATTTATTTGGTGTATTAAACTGCGTTCATTCATTCAATGAATCAGAGTGCGCTCATTCAATTTAATGAAACAACCTGCATTCATTCAATCATTGAAAGGAACTTCAATCTTTGTTTGACTGAATCAAACGTTATTCGTTAATTCAATGAAACAGATTTGATTCATTTATTTGGTGAATTCAGCTCTTTCACTCATTCATGGAATCAAACTTCAAACACTGATTCAATTAATCCAATACAATTCATTGAATCAATGAAACAAACAAAACTGATTTCTTTCGTGAATTTAACTGCATTCATTCATTCAATGAATCAAAGTGCACACATTCATTCAATGAAACAAACTGCACTCACTTCTTAAAAGAATCGAACTGCACACATTCATTCAATGAATCAGACTGCACCTGTTAATTCAAAGAGCCGAGCTTCTCTCATTTCATCCAGGTCTCGAGCACAAAGCTTTCAACCAATCAAGTAAACTGCATTCATTTAATCATTAAAACAACCTGCATGCATTCATTCATTCATTCAAACAGATTTGTACCCATAAATTCAATGAGCAGAGCTTCTCTCGGTTAAATCAATGTGTCTAGCTCAAAGCTTTGATCAAATGAAACAAATTGCAAGCATTCATTCATTGAAAGTAATTGTATACGTTCAATCAATGAAACAGACTGCACTTTGTTAATTCAGTGAGCAGAGCTTCTCGCACTTAATCAATTACTCGAGCACAATGCTTTCATTCAATGAAACAAACTGCATTCATTCAATCATTGAAAGAAACTGCAAACTTTGTTAGACTGTATCAAACGTTATTCGTTAATTCACTGAAACAGATTTAAATCCTTTATTTGTTGAATTGAGCTCTTTCATTCATTCATGGAATCAAACACCGATTCAAAGAATCAAACGCAATTCAGTAAATCAATGAAACAAACTTCAGTGATTTATTCGGTGTATTAAACTGAATTCATTCATTCAATAAAACTGCCCTGATTCAATACAATGAAACAAACTGCATTCATTCAATCATTGAATGAAACTTCGATCTTTGTTTGACTGAATCAAACGTTATTCATGAATTCAATGAAACAGGCTTAAATCATTTATTTGGTGAATTCAGCTCTTTCATTTATTTATGGAATAAAACAATGATTCAAAGAATGAAACGCAATTCAGTAAATCAATGAAACAAACTTCAATGATTTATTCGGTGTATAAAACTGCATTCATTCATTCAATGAATAAGACTGAACTCATTCAAATCAATGAAACAAACTGCATTCATTCAATCATTGAAAGAAACTTCGATCTTTGACTGAATCAAACGTTATTCATTAATTCAATGAAACAGGCTTAAATCATTTATTTGGTGAATTCAGCTCTTTCATTTATTTAGGGAATCAAACACTGATTCAAAGAATGAAACGCAATTCAGCAAAACAATGAAACAAACTTCAATGATTTAATTGGTGTATTAAACTGCATTCATTCATTCAATGAATCAGAGTGCACTCATTCAATTCAATGAAACAAACTTCAATCTCTGTTTGACTGAATCAAACGTTATTCATTTATTCAATGAAAAAGATTTAAATCATTTAGTTGGTGAATTCAGCTCTTTCAATCATTCATGTATCAAGCACTGTTTCAAAGAATCAAACGCAATTCAGTAAATCAATGAAACAAGCATCAGTGATTTATTTGGTGTATTAAACTGCATTCATTCTATCAATGAATCAGAGTGCGCTCATTCAATTTAATGAAACAACCTGCATTCATTCAATCATTGAAAGGAACTTCAATCTTTGTTTGACTGAATCAAACGTTATTCATTAATTCAATGAAACAGGTTTAAATCATTTATTTGGTGAATTCAGCTCTTTCATTTATTTAGGGAATCAAACACTGATTCAAAGAATGAAACGCAATTCAGCAAAACAATGAAACAAACTTCAATGATTAAATTGGTGTATTAAACTGCATTCATTCATTCAATGAATCAGAGTGCACTCATTCAATTCAATGAAACAAACTTCAATCTCTGTTTGACTGAATCAAACGTTATTCATTTATTCAATGAAAAAGATTTAAATCATTTAGTTGGTGAATTCAGCTCTTTCAATCATTCATGAATCAAGCACTGTTTCAAAGAATCAAACGCAATTCAGTAAATCAATGAAACAAGCATCAGTGATTTATTTGGTGTATTAAACTGCATTCATTCATTCAATGAATCAGAGTGCGCTCATTCAATTTAATGAAACAACCTGCATTCATTCAATCATTGAAAGGAACTTCAATTTTTGTTTGACTGAATCAAACGTTATTCATTAATTCAATGAAACAGGTTTAAATCATTTATTTGGTGAATTCAGCTCTTTCATTTATTTAGGGAATCAAACACTGATTCAAAGAATGAAACGCAATTCAGCAAAACAATGAAACAAACTTCAATGATTTAATTGGTGTATTAAACTGCATTCATTCATTCAATGAATCAGAGTGCACTCATTCAATTCATTGAAACAAACTTTGTTAATTCAGTGAGCAGAGCTTCTCTCATTTAATCAATTACTCGAGCACAATGCTTTCATTCAATGAAACAAACTGCATTCATCCAATCATTGACAGAAACTTCAATCCTTGTTAGACTGAATCAAACGCAATTCATTAATTCACTGAAACAGCTTTAAATCATTTATTTGGTGCATTCAGCGTTTTCATTCATTCATGGAATCAAACACTGATTCAAAGAATCAAACGTAATTCTGTAAATCAATGAATCAAACTTCAGTGACTTATTTGGTGTATTGAACTGCATTCATTCATTCAATGAATCAGAGTGCACTCATTCAATTCAATGAAACAAACTTCAATCTCTGTTTGACTGAATCAAACGTTATTCATTTATTCAATGAAACAGATTTAAATCAATTATTTGGTGAATTCAGCTCTTTCAATCATTCATGAATCAAACACTGTTTCAAAGAATCAAACGCAATTCAGTAAATCAATGAAACAAGCATCAGTGATTTATTTGGTGTATTAAACTGCATTCATTCATTCAATGAATCAGAGTGCGCTCATTCAATTTAATGAAACAACCTGCATTCATTCAATCATTGAAAGGAACTTCAATCTTTGTTTGACTGAATCAAACGTTATTCATTAATTCAATGAAACAGATTTGATTCATTTATTTGGTGAATTCAGCTCTTTCACTCATTCATGGAATCAAACTTCAAACACTGATTCAATTAATCCAATACAATTCATTGAATCAGTGAAACAAACAAAACTGATTTCTTTCGTGAATTTAACTGCATTCATTCATTCAATGAATCAAAGTGCACACATTCATTCAATGAAACAAACTGCACTCACTTCTTAAAAGAATCGAACTGCACACATTCATTCAATGAATCAGACTGCACCTGTTAATTCAAAGAGCCGAGCTTCTCTCATTTCATCCAGGTCTCGAGCACAAAGCTTTCAACCAATCAAGTAAACTGCATTCATTTAATCATTAAAACAACCTGCATGCATTCATTCATTCATTCAAACAGATTTGTACCCATAAATTCAATGAGCAGAGCTTCTCTCGGTTAAATCAATGTGTCTAGCTCAAAGCTTTGATCCAATGAAACAAATTGCAAGCATTCATTCATTGAAAGTAATTGTATACGTTCAATCAATGAAACAGACTGCACTTTGTTAATTCAGTGAGCAGAGCTTCTCGCACTTAATCAATTACTCGAGCACAATGCTTTCATTCAATGAAACAAACTGCATTCATTCAATCATTGAAAGAAACTGCAAACTTTGTTAGACTGTATCAAACGTTATTCGTTAATTCACTGAAACAGATTTAAATCCTTTATTTGTTGAATTGAGCTCTTTCATTCATTCATGGAATCAAACACCGATTCAAAGAATCAAACGCAATTCAGTAAATCAATGAAAAAAACTTCAGTGATTTATTCGGTGTATTAAACTGAATTCATTCATTCAATAAAACAGAGTGCCCTGATTCGATTCAATGAAACAAACTGCATTCATTCAATCATTGAATGAAACTTCGATCTTTGTTTGACTGAATCAAACGTTATTCATGAATTCAATGAAACAGGTTTAAATCATTTATTTGGTTAATTCAGCTCTTTCATTTATTTATGGAATTAAACAATGATTCAAAGAATGAAACGCAATTCAGTAAATCAATGAAACAAACTTCAATGATTTATTCGGTGTATAAAACTGCATTCATTCATTCAATGAATAAGACTGAACTCATTCAAATCAATGAAACAAACTACATTCATTCAATCATTGAAAGAAACTTCGATCTTTGACTGAATCAAACGTTATTCATTAATTCAATGAAACAGGCTTAAATCATTTATTTGGTTAATTCAGCTCTTTCATTTATTTATGGAATCAAACACTGATTCAAAGAATGAAACGCAATTCAGTAAATCAATGAAACAAACTTCAATGATTTAATTGGTGTATTAAACTGCATTCATTCATTCAATAAATCAGAGTGCACTGATTCAATTCAATGAAACAAACTTCAATCTCTGTTTGACTGAATCAAACGTTATTCATTTATTCAATGAAAAAGATTTAAATCATTTATTTGGTGAATTCAGCTCTTTCACTCATTCATGGAATCAAACTTCAAACACTGATTCAAAGAATGAAACGCAATTCAGTAAATCAATGAAACAAACTTCAATGATTTAATTGGTGTATTAAATGTCTTCATTCATTTAATGAATCAGAGTGCACTCATTCAATTCAATGAAACAAACTTTGTTAATTCAGTGAGCAGAGCTTCTCTCATTTAATCAATTACTCGAGCACAATGCTTTCATTCAATGAAACAAACTGCATTCATCCAATCATTGACAGAAACTTCAATCTTTGTTAGACTGAATCAAACGCAATTCATTAATTCACTGAAACAGCTTTAAATCGTTTATTTGGTTAATTCAGCGTTTTCATTCATTCATGGAATCAAACAATGATTCAAAGAATCAAACGTAATTCTGTAAATCAATGAATCAAACTTCAGTGACTTATTTGGTGTATTGAACTGCATTCATTCATTCAATGAATCAGAGTGCACTCATTCAATTCAATGAAACAAACTTCAATCTCTGTTTGACTGAATCAAACGTTATTCATTTATTCAATGAAAAAGATTTAAATCATTTAGTTGGTGAATTCAGCTCTTTCAATCATTCATGAATCAAACACTGTTTCAAAGAATCAAACGCAATTCAGTAAATCAATGAAACAAGCATCAGTGATTTATTTGGTGTATTAAACTGCATTCATTCATTCAATGAATCAGAGTGCGCTCATTCAATTTAATGAAACAACCTGCATTCATTCAATCATTGAAAGGAACTTCAATCTTTGTTTGACTGAATCAAACGTTATTCATGAATTCAATGAAACAGGTTTAAATCATTTAATTTGTGAATTCAGCTCTTTCTTTTATTTAGGGAATCAAACACTGATTCAAAGAATGAAACGCAATTCAGTAAATCAATGAAACAAACTTCAATGATTTAATTGGTGTATTAAATGTCTTCATTCATTCAATGAATCAGAGTGCACTCATTCAATTCAATGAAACAAACTTTGTTAATTCAGTGAGCAGAGCTTCTCTCATTTAATCAATTACTCGAGCACAATGCTTTCATTCAATGAAACAAACTGCATTCATCCAATCATTGACAGAAACTTCAATCCTTGTTAGACTGAATCAAACGCAATTCATTAATTCACTGAAACAGCTTTAAATCATTTATTTGGTGCATTCAGCGTTTTCATTCATTCATGGAATCAAACACTGATTCAAAGAATCAAACGTAATTCTGTAAATCAATGAATCAAACTTCAGTGACTTATTTGGTGTATTGAACTGCATTCATTCATTCAATGAATCAGAGTGCACTCATTCAATTCAATGAAACAAACTTCAATCTCTGTTTGACTGAATCAAACGTTATTCATTTATTCAATGAAACAGATTTAAATCAATTATTTGGTGAATTCAGCTCATTCAATCATTCATGAATCAAACACTGATTCAAAGAATCAAACGCAATTCAGTAAATCAATGAAACAAGCATCAGTGATTTATTTGGTGTATTAAACTGCATTCATTCATTCAATGAATCAGAGTGCGCTCATTCAATTTAATGAAACAACCTGCATTCATTCAATCATTGAAAGTAACTTCAATCTTTGTTTGACTGAATCAAACGTTATTCATGAATTCAATGAAACAGGTTTAAATCATTTATTTGGTGAATTCAGCTCTTTCATTTATTTAGGGAATCAAACACTGATTCAAAGAATGAAACGCAATTCAGTAAATCAATGAAACAAACTTCAATGATTTAATTGGTGGATTAAACTGCATTCATTCATTCAATGAATCAGAGTGCACTGATTCAATTCAATGAAACAAACTGCATTCATTCAATCATTGAATGAAACTTCGATATTTGTTTGACTGAATCAAACATTATTCATTAATTGAAGGAAACAGATTTGATTCATTGATTTGGTGAATTCAGCTCATTCACTCATTCATGGTATCAAACTTTAAACACTGATTCAAAGAATCCAACACAATTCATTGAATCAATGAAACAAACAAAACTGATTTCTTTCGTGAATTTAACTGTATTCATTCATTCAATGAATCAGAGTGCACTCATTCAATTCAATGAAACAAACTTCAATCTCTGTTTGACTGAATCAAACGTTATTCATTTATTCAATGAAACAGATTTAAATCATTTATTTGGTGAATTCAGCTCTTTCAATCATTCATGAATCAAACACTGTTTCAAAGAATCAAACGCAATTCAGTAAATCAATGAAACAAGCATCAGTGATTTATTTGGTGTATTAAACTGCGTTCATTCATTCAATGAATCAGAGTGCGCTCATTCAATTTAATGAAACAACCTGCATTCATTCAATCATTGAAAGGAACTTCAATCTTTGTTTGACTGAATCAAACGTTATTCATTAATTCAATGAAACAGATTTGATTCATTTATTTGGTGAATTCAGCTCTTTCACTCATTCATGGAATCAAACTTCAAACACTGATTCAATTAATCCAATACAATTCATTGAATCAATGAAACAAACAAAACTGATTTCTTTCGTGAATTTAACTGCATTCATTCATTCAATGAATCAAAGTGCACACATTCATTCAATGAAACAAACTGCACTCACTTCTTAAAAGAATCGAACTGCACACATTCATTCAATGAATCAGACTGCACCTGTTAATTCAAAGAGCCGAGCTTCTCTCATTTCATCCAGGTCTCGAGCACAAAGCTTTCAACCAATCAAGTAAACTGCATTCATTTAATCATTAAAACAACCTGCATGCATTCATTCATTCATTCAAACAGATTTGTACCCATAAATTCAATGAGCAGAGCTTCTCTCGGTTAAATCAATGTGTCTAGCTCAAAGCTTTGATCAAATGAAACAAATTGCAAGCATTCATTCATTGAAAGTAATTGTATACGTTCAATCAATGAAACAGACTGCACTTTGTTAATTCAGTGAGCAGAGCTTCTCGCACTTAATCAATTACTCGAGCACAATGCTTTCATTCAATGAAACAAACTGCATTCATTCAATCATTGAAAGAAACTGCAAACTTTGTTAGACTGTATCAAACGTTATTCGTTAATTCACTGAAACAGATTTAAATCCTTTATTTGTTGAATTGAGCTCTTTCATTCATTCATGGAATCAAACACCGATTCAAAGAATCAAACGCAATTCAGTAAATCAATGAAACAAACTTCAGTGATTTATTCGGTGTATTAAACTGAATTCATTCATTCAATAAAACTGCCCTGATTCAATTCAATGAAACAAACTGCATTCATTCAATCATTGAATGAAACTTCGATCTTTGTTTGACTGAATCAAACGTTATTCATGAATTCAATGAAACAGGTTTAAATCATTTATTTGGTGAATTCAGCTCTTTCATTTATTTATGGAATAAAACAATGATTCAAAGAATGAAACGCAATTCAGTAAATCAATGAAACAAACTTCAATGATTTATTCGGTGTATAAAACTGCATTCATTCATTCAATGAATAAGACTGAACTCATTCAAATCAATGAAACAAACTGCATTCATTCAATCATTGAAAGAAACTTCGATCTTTGACTGAATCAAACGTTATTCATTAATTCAATGAAACAGGCTTAAATCATTTATTTGGTGAATTCAGCTCTTTCATTTATTTAGGGAATCAAACACTGATTCAAAGAATGAAACGCAATTCAGCAAAACAATGAAACAAACTTCAATGATTTAATTGGTGTATTAAACTGCATTCATTCATTCAATGAATCAGAGTGCACTCATTCAATTCAATGAAACAAACTTCAATCTCTGTTTGACTGAATCAAACGTTATTCATTTATTCAATGAAAAAGATTTAAATCATTTAGTTGGTGAATTCAGCTCTTTCAATCATTCATGAATCAAGCACTGTTTCAAAGAATCAAACGCAATTCAGTAAATCAATGAAACAAGCATCAGTGATTTATTTGGTGTATTAAACTGCATTCATTCTATCAATGAATCAGAGTGCGCTCATTCAATTTAATAAAACAACCTGCATTCATTCAATCATTGAAAGGAACTTCAATCTTTGTTTGACTGAATCAAACGTTATTCATGAATTCAATGAAACAGGTTTAAATCATTTATTTGGTGAATTCAGCTCTTTCATTTATTTAGGGAATCAAACACTGATTCAAAGAATGAAACGCAATTCAGCAAAACAATGAAACAAACTTCAATGATTAAATTGGTGTATTAAACTGCATTCATTCATTCAATGAATCAGAGTGCACTCATTCAATTCAATGAAACAAACTTCAATCTCTGTTTGACTGAATCAAACGTTATTCATTTATTCAATGAAAAAGATTTAAATCATTTAGTTGGTGAATTCAGCTCTTTCAATCATTCATGAATCAAGCACTGTTTCAAAGAATCAAACGCAATTCAGTAAATCAATGAAACAAGCATCAGTGATTTATTTGGTGTATTAAACTGCATTCATTCATTCAATGAATCAGAGTGCGCTCATTCAATTTAATGAAACAACCTGCATTCATTCAATCATTGAAAGGAACTTCAATCTTTGTTTGACTGAATCAAACGTTATTCATGAATTCAATGAAACAGGTTTAAATCATTTATTTGGTGAATTCAGCTCTTTCATTTATTTAGGGAATCATTCAAAGAATGAAACGCAATTCAGCAAAACAATGAAACAAACTTCAATGATTTAATTGGTGTATTAAACTGCATTCATTCATTCAATGAATCAGAGTGCACTCATTCAATTCATTGAAACAAACTTTGTTAATTCAGTGAGCAGAGCTTCTCTCATTTAATCAATTACTCGAGCACAATGCTTTCATTCAATGAAACAAACTGCATTCATCCAATCATTGACAGAAACTTCAATCCTTGTTAGACTGAATCAAACGCAATTCATTAATTCACTGAAACAGCTTTAAATCATTTATTTGGTGCATTCAGCGTTTTCATTCATTCATGGAATCAAACACTGATTCAAAGAATCAAACGTAATTCTGTAAATCAATGAATCAAACTTCAGTGACTTATTTGGTGTATTGAACTGCATTCATTCATTCAATGAATCAGAGTGCACTCATTCAATTCAATGAAACAAACTTCAATCTCTGTTTGACTGAATCAAACGTTATTCATTTATTCAATGAAACAGATTTAAATCAATTATTTGGTGAATTCAGCTCTTTCAATCATTCATGAATCAAACACTGATTCAAAGAATCAAACGCAATTCAGTAAATCAATGAAACAAGCATCAGTGATTTATTTGGTGTATTAAACTGCATTCATTCATTCAATGAATCAGAGTGCGCTCATTCAATTTAATGAAACAACCTGCATTCATTCAATCATTGAAAGTAACTTCAATCTTTGTTTGACTGAATCAAACGTTATTCATGAATTCAATGAAACAGGTTTAAATCATTTATTTGGTGAATTCAGCTCTTTCATTTATTTAGGGAATCAAACACTGATTCAAAGAATGAAACGCAATTCAGTAAATCAATGAAACAAACTTCAATGATTTAATTGGTGGATTAAACTGCATTCATTCATTCAATGAATCAGAGTGCACTGATTCAATTCAATGAAACAAACTGCATTCATTCAATCATTGAATGAAACTTCGATATTTGTTTGACTGAATCAAACGTTATTCATGAATTCAATGAAACAGGTTTAAATCATTTATTTGGTTCATTCAGCTCTTTCATTTATTTATGGAATCAAACACTGATTCAAAGAATGAAACGCAATTCAGTAATTCAATGAAACAAACTTCAATGATTTAATTGGTGTATTAAACTGCATTCATTCATTCAATGAATCAGAGTGCACTGATTCAATTCATTGAAACAAACTTCAATCTCTGTTTGACTGAATCAAACGTTATTCATTTATTCAATGAAAAAGATTTAAATCATTTATTTGGTGAATTCAGCTCTTTCACTCATTCATGGAATCAAACTTCAAACACTGATTCAAAGAATCAAACACAATTCATCGAATCAATGAAACAAACAAAACTGATTTCTTTCGTGAATTTAACTGTATTCATTCATTCAATGAATCAAAGTGCACACATTCATTCAATGAAACAAACTGCACTCACTTCATAAAAGAATCGAACTGCACACATTCATTCAATGAATCAGACTGCACCTGTTAATTCAAAGAGCCGAGCTTCTCTCATTTCATCCAGGTCTCGAGCACAAAGCTTTCAACCAATCAAGTAAACTGCATTCATTTAATCATTAAAACAACCTGCATGCATTCATTCATTCATTCAAACAGATTTGTACCCATAAATTCAATGAGCAGAGCTTCTCTCGGTTAAATCAATGTGTCTAGCTCAAAGCTTTGATCCAATGAAACAAATTGCAAGCATTGAAAGTAATTGTATACGTTCAATCAATGAAACAGACTGCACTTTGTTAATTCAGTGAGCAGAGCTTCTCGCACTTAATCAATTACTCGAGCACAATGCTTTCATTCAATGAAACAAACTGCATTCATTCAATCATTGAAAGAAACTGCAAACTTTGTTAGACTGTATCAAACGTTATTCGTTAATTCACTGAAACAGATTTAAATCCTTTATTTGTTGAATTGAGCTCTTTCATTCATTCATGGAATCAAACACCGATTCAAAGAATCAAACGCAATTCAGTAAATCAATGAAACAAACTTCAGTGATTTATTCGGTGTATTAAACTGAATTCATTCATTCAATAAAACAGAGTGCCCTGATTCGATTCAATGAAACAAACTGCATTCATTCAATCATTGAATGAAACTTCGATCTTTGTTTGACTGAATCAAACGTTATTCATGAATTCAATGAAACAGGTTTAAATCATTTATTTGGTTAATTCAGCTCTTTCATTTATTTATGGAATTAAACAATGATTCAAAGAATGAAACGCAATTCAGTAAATCAATGAAACAAACTTCAATGATTTATTCGGTGTATAAAACTGCATTCATTCATTCAATGAATAAGACTGAACTCATTCAAATCAATGAAACAAACTGCATTCATTCAATCCTTGAAAGAAACTTCGATCTTTGACTGTATCAAACGTTATTCATTAATTCAATGAAACAGGCTTAAATCATTTATTTGGTTAATTCAGCTCTTTCATTTATTTATGGAATCAAACACTGATTCAAAGAATGAAACGCAATTCAGTAATTCAATGAAACAAACTTCAATGATTTAATTGGTGTATTAAACTGCATTCATTCATTCAATCAATCAGAGTGCACTGATTCAATTCATTGAAACAAACTTCAATCTCTGTTTGACTGAATCAAACGTTATTCATTTATTCAATGAAAAAGATTTAAATCATTTATTTGGTGAATTCAGCTCTTTCACTCATTCATGGAATCAAACTTCAAACACTGATTCAAAGAATCAAACACAATTCATCGAATCAATGAAACAAACAAAACTGATTTCTTTCGTGAATTTAACTGTATTCATTCATTCAATGAATCAAAGTGCACACATTCATTCAATGAAACAAACTGCACTCACTTCATAAAAGAATCGAACTGCACACATTCATTCAATGAATCAGACTGCACCTGTTAATTCAAAGAGCCGACCTTCTCTCATTTAATCAATGTCTCGAGCACAAATCTTTCAACCAATGAAGTAACCTGCATTCATTCAATCATTGAAAGGAACTTCAATATTTGTTTGACTGAATCAAACGTTATTCATTAATTCAATGAAACAGATTTGATTCATTTATTTGGTGAATTCAGCTCTTTCACTCATTCATGGAATCAAACTTCAAACACTGATTCAAAGAATCAAACACAATTCATCGAATCAATGAAACAAACAAAACTGATTTCTTTCGTGAATTTAACTGTATTCATTCATTCAATGAATCAAAGTGCACACATTCATTCAATGAAACAAACTGCACTCACTTCATAAAAGAATCGAACTGCACACATTCATTCAATGAATCAGACTGCACCTGTTAATTCAAAGAGCCGACCTTCTCTCATTTAATCAATGTCTCGAGCACAAATCTTTCAACCAATGAAGTAACCTGCATTCATTCAATCATTGAAACAACCTGCATGCATTCATTCATTCATTCAACCAGATTTGTACCCATAAATTCAATGAGCAGAGCTTCTCTCGGTTAAATCAATGTGTCTAGCTCAAAGCATTGATCCAATGAAACAAATTGCAAGCATTCATTCATTGAAAGTAATTGCATGCGTTCATTCAATGAAACAGTCTACACTTTGTTAATTCAGTGAGCAGAGCTTCTCTCATTTAATCAATTACTCGAGCACAATGCTTTCATTCAATGAAACAAACTGAATTAATCCAATCATTGTCAGAAACTCCAATCTTTGTTAGACTGAATCAAACGTTATTCATTAATTCACTGAAACAGCTTTAAATCATTTATTTGGTGAATTCAGCGTTTTCATTCATTCATGGAATCAAACACTGATTCAAAGAATCAAACGTAATTCAGTAAATCAATGAAACAAACTTCAGTGACTTATTTGGTGTATTGAACTGCATTCATTCATTCAATGAATCAGAGTGCACTCTTTCAATTCAATGAAACAAACTTCAATCTCTGTTTGACTGAATCAAACGTTATTCATTAATTCAATGAAACAGATTTGATTCATTTATTTGGTGAATTCAGCTCTTTCACTCATTCATGGAATCAAACTTCAAACACGGATTCAAAGAATCAAACACAATTCATCGAATCAATGAAACAAACAAAACTGATTTCTTTCGTGAATTTAACTGTATTCATTCATTCAATGAATCAAAGTGCACACATTCATTCAATGAAACAAACTGCACTCACTTCATAAAAGAATCGAACTGCACACATTCATTCAATGAATCAGACTGCACCTGTTAATTCAAAGAGCCGACCTTCTCTCATTTAATCAATGTCTCGAGCACAAATCTTTCAACCAATGAAGTAACCTGCATTCATTCAATCATTGAAACAACCTGCATGCATTCATTCATTCATTCAACCAGATTTGTACCCATAAATTCAATGAGCAGAGCTTCTCTCGGTTAAATCAATGTGTCTAGCTCAAAGCATTGATCCAATGAAACAAATTGCAAGCATTCATTCATTGAAAGTAATTGCATGCGTTCATTCAATGAAACAGTCTACACTTTGTTAATTCAGTGAGCAGAGCTTCTCTCATTTAATCAATTACTCGAGCACAATGCTTTCATTCAATGAAACAAACTGAATTAATCCAATCATTGTCAGAAACTCCAATCTTTGTTAGACTGAATCAAACGTTATTCATTAATTCACTGAAACAGCTTTAAATCATTTATTTGGTGAATTCAGCGTTTTCATTCATTCATGGAATCAAACACTGATTCAAAGAATCAAACGTAATTCAGTAAATCAATGAAACAAACTTCAGTGACTTATTTGGTGTATTGAACTGCATTCATTCATTCAATGAATCAGAGTGCACTCTTTCAATTCAATGAAACAAACTTCAATCTCTGTTTGACTGAATCAAACGTTATTCATTTATTCAATGAAACAGATTTAAATTATTTATTTGGTGAATTCAGCTCGTTCAATCATTCATGAATCAAACACTGATTCAAAGAATCAAACGCAATTCAGTAAATCAATGAAACAAGCATCAGTGATTTATTTGGTGTATTAAACTGCATTCATTCATTCAATGAATCAGAGTGCGCTCATTCAATTTAATGAAACAACCTGCATTCATTCAATCATTGAAAGTAACTTCAAACTTTGTTTGACTGAATCAAACGTTATTCATGAATTCAATGAAACAGGTTTAAATCATTTATTTGGTGAATTCAGCTCTTTCATTTATTTAGGGAATCAAACACTGATTCAAAGAATGAAACGCAATTCAGTAAATCAATGAAACAAACTTCAATGATTTAATTGGTGGATTAAACTGCATTCATTCATTCAATGAATCAGAGTGCACTGATTCAATTCAATGAAACAAACTGCATTCATTCAATCATTGAATGAAACTTCGATATTTGTTTGACTGAATCAAACGTTATTCATGAATTCAATGAAACAGGTTTAAATCATTTATTTGGTTCATTCAGCTCTTTCATTTATTTATGGAATCAAACACTGATTCAAAGAATGAAACGCAATTCAGTAATTCAATGAAACAAACTTCAATGATTTAATTGGTGTATTAAACTGCATTCATTCATTCAATGAATCAGAGTGCACTGATTCAATTCATTGAAACAAACTTCAATCTCTGTTTGACTGAATCAAACGTTATTCATTTATTCAATGAAAAAGATTTAAATCATTTATTTGGTGAATTCAGCTCTTTCACTCATTCTTGGAATCAAACTTCAAACACTGATTCAAAGAATCAAACACAATTCATCGAATCAATGAAACAAACAAAACTGATTTCTTTCGTGAATTTAACTGTATTCATTCATTCAATGAATCAAAGTGCACACATTCATTCAATGAAACAAACTGCACTCACTTCATAAAAGAATCGAACTGCACACATTCATTCAATGAATCAGACTGCACCTGTTAATTCAAAGAGCCGACCTTCTCTCATTTAATCAATGTCTCGAGCACAAATCTTTCAACCAATGAAGTAACCTGCATTCATTCAATCATTGAAAGGAACTTCAATATTTGTTTGACTGAATCAAACGTTATTCATTAATTCAATGAAACAGATTTGATTCATTTATTTGGTGAATTCAGCTCTTTCACTCATTCATGGAATCAAACTTCAAACACGGATTCAAAGAATCAAACACAATTCATCGAATCAATGAAACAAACAAAACTGATTTCTTTCGTGAATTTAACTGTATTCATTCATTCAATGAATCAAAGTGCACACATTCATTCAATGAAACAAACTGCACTCACTTCATAAAAGAATCGAACTGCACACATTCATTCAATGAATCAGACTGCACCTGTTAATTCAAAGAGCCGACCTTCTCTCATTTAATCAATGTCTCGAGCACAAATCTTTCAACCAATGAAGTAACCTGCATTCATTCAATCATTGAAACAACCTGCATGCATTCATTCATTCATTCAACCAGATTTGTACCCATAAATTCAATGAGCAGAGCTTCTCTCGGTTAAATCAATGTGTCTAGCTCAAAGCATTGATCCAATGAAACAAATTGCAAGCATTCATTCATTGAAAGTAATTGCATGCGTTCATTCAATGAAACAGTCTACACTTTGTTAATTCAGTGAGCAGAGCTTCTCTCATTTAATCAATTACTCGAGCACAATGCTTTCATTCAATGAAACAAACTGAATTAATCCAATCATTGTCAGAAACTCCAATCTTTGTTAGACTGAATCAAACGTTATTCATTAATTCACTGAAACAGCTTTAAATCATTTATTTGGTGAATTCAGCGTTTTCATTCATTCATGGAATCAAACACTGATTCAAAGAATCAAACGTAATTCAGTAAATCAATGAAACAAACTTCAGTGACTTATTTGGTGTATTGAACTGCATTCATTCATTCAATGAATCAGAGTGCACTCTTTCAATTCAATGAAACAAACTTCAATCTCTGTTTGACTGAATCAAACGTTATTCATTTATTCAATGAAACAGATTTAAATTATTTATTTGGTGAATTCAGCTCGTTCAATCATTCATGAATCAAACACTGATTCAAAGAATCAAACGCAATTCAGTAAATCAATGAAACAAGCATCAGTGATTTATTTGGTGTATTAAACTGCATTCATTCATTCAATGAATCAGAGTGCGCTCATTCAATTTAATGAAACAACCTGCATTCATTCAATCATTGAAAGTAACTTCAATCTTTGTTTGACTGAATCAAACGTTATTCATGAATTCAATGAAACAGGTTTAAATCATTTATTTGGTGAATTCAGCTCTTTCATTTATTTAGGGAATCAAACACTGATTCAAAGAATGAAACGCAATTCAGTAAATCAATGAAACAAACTTCAATGATTTAATTGGTGTATTAAACTGCATTCATTCATTCAATGAATCAGAGTGCACTGATTCAATTCAATGAAACAAACTGCATTCATTCAATCATTGAATGAAACTTCGATATTTGTTTGACTGAATCAAACATTATTCATTAATTGAAGGAAACAGATTTGATTCATTTATTTGGTGAATTCAGCTCATTCACTCATTCATGGTATCAAACTTTAAACACTGATTCAAAGAATCCAACACAATTCATTGAATCAATGAAACAAACAAAACTGATTTCTTTCGTGAATTTAACTGTATTCATTCATTCAATGAATCAAAGTGCACACATTCATTCAATGAAACAAACTGCACTCACTTCATAAAAGAATCGAACTGCACACATTCATTCAATGAATCAGACTGCACCTGTTAATTCAAAGAGCCGAGCTTCTCTCATTTAATCCATGTCTCGAGCACAAAGCTTTCAACCAATGAAGTAACCTGCATTTTTTCAATCATTGAAACAACCTGCATGCATTCATTCATTCATTCAACCGATTTGTACCCATAAATTCAATGAGCAGAGCTTCTCTCGTTTAAATCAAAGTGTCTAGCTCAAAGCATTGATCCAATGAAACAAATTGCAAGCATTCATTCATTGAAAATAATTGCATGCGTTCATTCAATGAAACAGACTGGACTTTGTTAATTCAGTGAGCAGAGCTTCTCTCATTTAATCAATTACTCGAGCACAATGCTTTCATTCAATGAAACAACCTGCATTCATTCAATCATTGAAAGTAACTTCAATCTTTGTTTGACTGAATCAAACGTTATTCATGAATTCAATGAAACAGGTTTAAATCATTTATTTGGTTAATTCAGCTCTTTCATTTATTTATGGAATCAAACACTGATTCAAAGAATGAAACGCAATTCAGCAAAACAATGAAACAAACTTCAATGATTTAATTGGTGTATTAAACTGCATTCATTCATTCAATGAATCAGAGTGCACTCATTCAATTCAATGAAACAAACTTCAATCTCTGTTTGACTGAATCAAACGTTATTCATTTATTCAATGAAAAAGATTTAAATCATTTAGTTTGTGAATTCAGCTCTTTCAATCATTCATGAATCAAGCACTGTTTCAAAGAATCAAACGCAATTCAGTAAATCAATGAAACAAGCATCAGTGATTTATTTGGTGTATTAAACTGCATTCATTCATTCAATGAATCAGAGTGCGCTCATTCAATTTAATGAAACAACCTGCATTCATTCAATCATTGAAAGGAACTTCAATCTTTGTTTGACTGAATCAAACGTTATTCATTCATTCAATGAAACAGATTTGATTCATTTATTTGGTGAATTCAGCTCTTTCACTCATTCATGGAATCAAACTTCAAACACTGATTCAATTAATCCAATACAATTCATTGAATCAATGAAACAAACAAAACTGATTTCTTTCGTGAATTTAACTGCATTCATTCATTCAATGAATCAAAGTGCACACATTCATTCAATGAAACAAACTGCACTCACTTCTTAAAAGAATCGAACTGCACACATTCATTCAATGAATCAGACTGCACCTGTTAATTCAAAGAGCCGAGCTTCTCTCATTTAATCCATGTCTCGAGCACAAAGCTTTCAACCAATCAAGTAAACTGCATTCATTTAATCATTAAAACAACCTGCATGCATTCATTCATTCATTCAAACAGATTTGTACCCATAAATTCAATGAGCAGAGCTTCTCTCGGTTAAATCAATGTGTCTAGCTCAAAGCTTTGATCCAATGAAACAAATTGCAAGCATTGAAAGTAATTGTATACGTTCAATCAATGAAACAGACTGCACTTTGTTAATTCAGTGAGCAGAGCTTCTCGCACTTAATCAATTACTCGAGCACAATGCTTTCATTCAATGAAACAAACTGCATTCATTCAATCATTGAAAGAAACTGCAAACTTTGTTAGACTGTATCAAACGTTATTCGTTAATTCACTGAAACAGATTTAAATCCTTTATTTGTTGAATTGAGCTCTTTCATTCATTCATGGAATCAAACACCGATTCAAAGAATCAAACGCAATTCAGTAAATCAATGAAACAAACTTCAGTGATTTATTCGGTGTATTAAACTGAATTCATTCATTCAATAAAACAGAGTGCCCTGATTCGATTCAATGAAACAAACTGCATTCATTCAATCATTGAATGAAACTTCGATCTTTGTTTGACTGAATCAAACGTTATTCATGAATTCAATGAAACAGGTTTAAATCATTTATTTGGTTAATTCAGCTCTTTCATTTATTTATGGAATTAAACAATGATTCAAAGAATGAAACGCAATTCAGTAAATCAATGAAACAAACTTCAATGAGTTATTCGGTGTATAAAACTGCATTCATTCATTCAATGAATAAGACTGAACTCATTCAAATCAATGAAACAAACTGCATTCATTCAATCCTTGAAAGAAACTTCGATCTTTGACTGTATCAAACGTTATTCATTAATTCAATGAAACAGGCTTAAATCATTTATTTGGTTAATTCAGCTCTTTCATTTATTTATGGAATCAAACACTGATTCAAAGAATGAAACGCAATTCAGTAATTCAATGAAACAAACTTCAATGATTTAATTGGTGTATTAAACTGCATTCATTCATTCAATCAATCAATCAGAGTGCACTGATTCAATTCATTGAAACAAACTTCAATCTCTGTTTGACTGAATCAAACGTTATTCATTTATTCAATGAAAAAGATTTAAATCATTTATTTGGTGAATTCAGCTCTTTCACTCATTCATGGAATCAAACTTCAAACACTGATTCAAAGAATCAAACACAATTCATCGAATCAATGAAACAAACAAAACTGATTTCTTTCGTGAATTTAACTGTATTCATTCATTCAATGAATCAGAGTGCACTGATTCAATTCAATGAAACAAACTGCATTCATTCAATCATTGAATGAAACTTCGATATTTGTTTGACTGAATCAAACGTTATTCATGAATTCAATGAAACAGGTTTAAATCATTTATTTGGTTCATTCAGCTCTTTCATTTATTTATGGAATCAAACACTGATTCAAAGAATGAAACGCAATTCAGTAATTCAATGAAACAAACTTCAATGATTTAATTGGTGTATTAAACTGCATTCATTCATTCAATGAATCAGAGTGCACTGATTCAATTCATTGAAACAAACTTCAATCTCTGTTTGACTGAATCAAACGTTATTCATTTATTCAATGAAAAAGATTTAAATCATTTATTTGGTGAATTCAGCTCTTTCACTCATTCATGGAATCAAACTTCAAACACTGATTCAAAGAATCAAACACAATTCATCGAATCAATGAAACAAACAAAACTGATTTCTTTCGTGAATTTAACTGTATTCATTCATTCAATGAATCAAAGTGCACACATTCATTCAATGAAACAAACTGCACTCACTTCATAAAAGAATCGAACTGCACACATTCATTCAATGAATCAGACTGCACCTGTTAATTCAAAGAGCCGACCTTCTCTCATTTAATCAATGTCTCGAGCACAAATCTTTCAACCAATGAAGTAACCTGCATTCATTCAATCATTGAAAGGAACTTCAATATTTGTTTGACTGAATCAAACGTTATTCATTAATTCAATGAAACAGATTTGATTCATTTATTTGGTGAATTCAGCTCTTTCACTCATTCATGGAATCAAACTTCAAACACGGATTCAAAGAATCAAACACAATTCATCGAATCAATGAAACAAACAAAACTGATTTCTTTCGTGAATTTAACTGTATTCATTCATTCAATGAATCAAAGTGCACACATTCATTCAATGAAACAAACTGCACTCACTTCATAAAAGAATCGAACTGCACACATTCATTCAATGAATCAGACTGCACCTGTTAATTCAAAGAGCCGACCTTCTCTCATTTAATCAATGTCTCGAGCACAAATCTTTCAACCAATGAAGTAACCTGCATTCATTCAATCATTGAAACAACCTGCATGCATTCATTCATTCATTCAACCAGATTTGTACCCATAAATTCAATGAGCAGAGCTTCTCTCGGTTAAATCAATGTGTCTAGCTCAAAGCATTGATCCAATGAAACAAATTGCAAGCATTCATTCATTGAAAGTAATTGCATGCGTTCATTCAATGAAACAGTCTACACTTTGTTAATTCAGTGAGCAGAGCTTCTCTCATTTAATCAATTACTCGAGCACAATGCTTTCATTCAATGAAACAAACTGCATTCATCCAATCATTGTCAGAAACTCCAATCTTTGTTAGACTGAATCAAACGTTATTCATTAATTCACTGAAACAGCTTTAAATCATTTATTTGGTGAATTCAGCGTTTTCATTCATTCATGGAATCAAACACTGATTCAAAGAATCAAACGTAATTCAGTAAATCAATGAAACAAACTTCAGTGACTTATTTGGTGTATTGAACTGCATTCATTCATTCAATGAATCAGAGTGCACTCTTTCAATTCAATGAAACAAACTTCAATCTCTGTTTGACTGAATCAAACGTTATTCATTAATTCAATGAAACAGATTTGATTCATTTATTTGGTGAATTCAGCTCTTTCACTCATTCATGGAATCAAACTTCAAACACGGATTCAAAGAATCAAACACAATTCATCGAATCAATGAAACAAACAAAACTGATTTCTTTCGTGAATTTAACTGTATTCATTCATTCAATGAATCAAAGTGCACACATTCATTCAATGAAACAAACTGCACTCACTTCATAAAAGAATCGAACTGCACACATTCATTCAATGAATCAGACTGCACCTGTTAATTCAAAGAGCCGACCTTCTCTCATTTAATCAATGTCTCGAGCACAAATCTTTCAACCAATGAAGTAACCTGCATTCATTCAATCATTGAAACAACCTGCATGCATTCATTCATTCATTCAACCAGATTTGTACCCATAAATTCAATGAGCAGAGCTTCTCTCGGTTAAATCAATGTGTCTAGCTCAAAGCATTGATCCAATGAAACAAATTGCAAGCATTCATTCATTGAAAGTAATTGCATGCGTTCATTCAATGAAACAGTCTACACTTTGTTAATTCAGTGAGCAGAGCTTCTCTCATTTAATCAATTACTCGAGCACAATGCTTTCATTCAATGAAACAAACTGAATTAATCCAATCATTGTCAGAAACTCCAATCTTTGTTAGACTGAATCAAACGTTATTCATTAATTCACTGAAACAGCTTTAAATCATTTATTTGGTGAATTCAGCGTTTTCATTCATTCATGGAATCAAACACTGATTCAAAGAATCAAACGTAATTCAGTAAATCAATGAAACAAACTTCAGTGACTTATTTGGTGTATTGAACTGCATTCATTCATTCAATGAATCAGAGTGCACTCTTTCAATTCAATGAAACAAACTTCAATCTCTGTTTGACTGAATCAAACGTTATTCATTTATTCAATGAAACAGATTTAAATTATTTATTTGGTGAATTCAGCTCGTTCAATCATTCATGAATCAAACACTGATTCAAAGAATCAAACGCAATTCAGTAAATCAATGAAACAAGCATCAGTGATTTATTTGGTGTATTAAACTGCATTCATTCATTCAATGAATCAGAGTGCGCTCATTCAATTTAATGAAACAACCTGCATTCATTCAATCATTGAAAGTAACTTCAATCTTTGTTTGACTGAATCAAACGTTATTCATGAATTCAATGAAACAGGTTTAAATCATTTATTTGGTGAATTCAGCTCTTTCATTTATTTAGGGAATCAAACACTGATTCAAAGAATGAAACGCAATTCAGTAAATCAATGAAACAAACTTCAATGATTTAATTGGTGTATTAAACTGCATTCATTCATTCAATGAATCAGAGTGCACTGATTCAATTCAATGAAACAAACTGCATTCATTCAATCATTGAATGAAACTTCGATATTTGTTTGACTGAATCAAACATTATTCATTAATTGAAGGAAACAGATTTGATTCATTGATTTGGTGAATTCAGCTCATTCACTCATTCATGGTATCAAACTTTAAACACTGATTCAAAGAATCCAACACAATTCATTGAATCAATGAAACAAACAAAACTGATTTCTTTCGTGAATTTAACTGTATTCATTCATTCAATGAATCAAAGTGCACACATTCATTCAATGAAACAAACTGCACTCACTTCATAAAAGAATCGAACTGCACACATTCATTCAATGAATCAGACTGCACCTGTTAATTCAAAGAGCCGAGCTTCTCTCATTTAATCCATGTCTCGAGCACAAAGCTTTCAACCAATGAAGTAACCTGCATTTTTTCAATCATTGAAACAACCTGCATGCATTCATTCATTCATTCAACCGATTTGTACCCATAAATTCAATGAGCAGAGCTTCTCTCGTTTAAATCAAAGTGTCTAGCTCAAAGCATTGATCCAATGAAACAAATTGCAAGCATTCATTCATTGAAAATAATTGCATGCGTTCATTCAATGAAACAGACTGGACTTTGTTAATTCAGTGAGCAGAGCTTCTCTCATTTAATCAATTACTCGAGCACAATGCTTTCATTCAATGAAACAACCTGCATTCATTCAATCATTGAAAGTAACTTCAATCTTTGTTTGACTGAATCAAACGTTATTCATGAATTCAATGAAACAGGTTTAAATCATTTATTTGGTTAATTCAGCTCTTTCATTTATTTATGGAATCAAACACTGATTCAAAGAATGAAACGCAATTCAGCAAAACAATGAAACAAACTTCAATGATTTAATTGGTGTATTAAACTGCATTCATTCATTCAATGAATCAGAGTGCACTCATTCAATTCAATGAAACAAACTTCAATCTCTGTTTGACTGAATCAAACGTTATTCATTTATTCAATGAAAAAGATTTAAATCATTTAGTTTGTGAATTCAGCTCTTTCAATCATTCATGAATCAAGCACTGTTTCAAAGAATCAAACGCAATTCAGTAAATCAATGAAACAAGCATCAGTGATTTATTTGGTGTATTAAACTGCATTCATTCATTCAATGAATCAGAGTGCGCTCATTCAATTTAATGAAACAACCTGCATTCATTCAATCATTGAAAGGAACTTCAATCTTTGTTTGACTGAATCAAACGTTATTCATTAATTCAATGAAACAGATTTGATTCATTTATTTGGTGAATTCAGCTCTTTCACTCATTCATGGAATCAAACTTCAAACACTGATTCAATTAATCCAATACAATTCATTGAATCAATGAAACAAACAAAACTGATTTCTTTCGTGAATTTAACTGCATTCATTCATTCAATGAATCAAAGTGCACACATTCATTCAATGAAACAAACTGCACTCACTTCTTAAAAGAATCGAACTGCACACATTCATTCAATGAATCAGACTGCACCTGTTAATTCAAAGAGCCGAGCTTCTCTCATTTAATCCATGTCTCGAGCACAAAGCTTTCAACCAATCAAGTAAACTGCATTCATTTAATCATTAAAACAACCTGCATGCATTCATTCATTCATTCAAACAGATTTGTACCCATAAATTCAATGAGCAGAGCTTCTCTCGGTTAAATCAATGTGTCTAGCTCAAAGCTTTGATCCAATGAAACAAATTGCAAGCATTGAAAGTAATTGTATACGTTCAATCAATGAAACAGACTGCACTTTGTTAATTCAGTGAGCAGAGCTTCTCGCACTTAATCAATTACTCGAGCACAATGCTTTCATTCAATGAAACAAACTGCATTCATTCAATCATTGAAAGAAACTGCAAACTTTGTTAGACTGTATCAAACGTTATTCGTTAATTCACTGAAACAGATTTAAATCCTTTATTTGTTGAATTGAGCTCTTTCATTCATTCATGGAATCAAACACCGATTCAAAGAATCAAACGCAATTCAGTAAATCAATGAAACAAACTTCAGTGATTTATTCGGTGTATTAAACTGAATTCATTCATTCAATAAAACAGAGTGCCCTGATTCGATTCAATGAAACAAACTGCATTCATTCAATCATTGAATGAAACTTCGATCTTTGTTTGACTGAATCAAACGTTATTCATGAATTCAATGAAACAGGTTTAAATCATTTATTTGGTTAATTCAGCTCTTTCATTTATTTATGGAATTAAACAATGATTCAAAGAATGAAACGCAATTCAGTAAATCAATGAAACAAACTTCAATGAGTTATTCGGTGTATAAAACTGCATTCATTCATTCAATGAATAAGACTGAACTCATTCAAATCAATGAAACAAACTGCATTCATTCAATCCTTGAAAGAAACTTCGATCTTTGACTGTATCAAACGTTATTCATTAATTCAATGAAACAGGCTTAAATCATTTATTTGGTTAATTCAGCTCTTTCATTTATTTATGGAATCAAACACTGATTCAAAGAATGAAACGCAATTCAGTAATTCAATGAAACAAACTTCAATGATTTAATTGGTGTATTAAACTGCATTCATTCATTCAATCAATCAGAGTGCACTGATTCAATTCATTGAAACAAACTTCAATCTCTGTTTGACTGAATCAAACGTTATTCATTTATTCAATGAAAAAGATTTAAATCATTTATTTGGTGAATTCAGCTCTTTCACTCATTCATGGAATCAAACTTCAAACACTGATTCAAAGAATCAAACACAATTCATCGAATCAATGAAACAAACAAAACTGATTTCTTTCGTGAATTTAACTGTATTCATTCATTCAATGAATCAAAGTGCACACATTCATTCAATGAAACAAACTGCACTCACTTCATAAAAGAATCGAACTGCACACATTCATTCAATGAATCAGACTGCACCTGTTAATTCAAAGAGCCGACCTTCTCTCATTTAATCAATGTCTCGAGCACAAATCTTTCAACCAATGAAGTAACCTGCATTCATTCAATCATTGAAAGGAACTTCAATATTTGTTTGACTGAATCAAACGTTATTCATTAATTCAATGAAACAGATTTGATTCATTTATTTGGTGAATTCAGCTCTTTCACTCATTCATGGAATCAAACTTCAAACACGGATTCAAAGAATCAAACACAATTCATCGAATCAATGAAACAAACAAAACTGATTTCTTTCGTGAATTTAACTGTATTCATTCATTCAATGAATCAAAGTGCACACATTCATTCAATGAAACAAACTGCACTCACTTCATAAAAGAATCGAACTGCACACATTCATTCAATGAATCAGACTGCACCTGTTAATTCAAAGAGCCGACCTTCTCTCATTTAATCAATGTCTCGAGCACAAATCTTTCAACCAATGAAGTAACCTGCATTCATTCAATCATTGAAACAACCTGCATGCATTCATTCATTCATTCAACCAGATTTGTACCCATAAATTCAATGAGCAGAGCTTCTCTCGGTTAAATCAATGTGTCTAGCTCAAAGCATTGATCCAATGAAACAAATTGCAAGCATTCATTCATTCAAAGTAATTGCATGCGTTCATTCAATGAAACAGTCTACACTTTGTTAATTCAGTGAGCAGAGCTTCTCTCATTTAATCAATTACTCGAGCACAATGCTTTCATTCAATGAAACAAACTGCATTCATCCAATCATTGTCAGAAACTCCAATCTTTGTTAGACTGAATCAAACGTTATTCATTAATTCACTGAAACAGCTTTAAATCATTTATTTGGTGAATTCAGCGTTTTCATTCATTCATGGAATCAAACACTGATTCAAAGAATCAAACGTAATTCAGTAAATCAATGAAACAAACTTCAGTGACTTATTTGGTGTATTGAACTGCATTCATTCATTCAATGAATCAGAGTGCACTCTTTCAATTCAATGAAACAAACTTCAATCTCTGTTTGACTGAATCAAACGTTATTCATTAATTCAATGAAACAGATTTGATTCATTTATTTGGTGAATTCAGCTCTTTCACTCATTCATGGAATCAAACTTCAAACACGGATTCAAAGAATCAAACACAATTCATCGAATCAATGAAACAAACAAAACTGATTTCTTTCGTGAATTTAACTGTATTCATTCATTCAATGAATCAAAGTGCACACATTCATTCAATGAAACAAACTGCACTCACTTCATAAAAGAATCGAACTGCACACATTCATTCAATGAATCAGACTGCACCTGTTAATTCAAAGAGCCGACCTTCTCTCATTTAATCAATGTCTCGAGCACAAATCTTTCAACCAATGAAGTAACCTGCATTCATTCAATCATTGAAACAACCTGCATGCATTCATTCATTCATTCAACCAGATTTGTACCCATAAATTCAATGAGCAGAGCTTCTCTCGGTTAAATCAATGTGTCTAGCTCAAAGCATTGATCCAATGAAACAAATTGCAAGCATTCATTCATTGAAAATAATTGCATGCGTTCATTCAATGAAACAGTCTACACTTTGTTAATTCAGTGAGCAGAGCTTCTCTCATTTAATCAATTACTCGAGCACAATGCTTTCATTCAATGAAACAAACTGCATTCATCCAATCATTGTCAGAAACTCCAATCTTTGTTAGACTGAATCAAACGTTATTCATTAATTCACTGAAACAGCTTTAAATCATTTATTTGGTGAATTCAGCGTTTTCATTCATTCATGGAATCAAACACTGATTCAAAGAATCAAACGTAATTCAGTAAATCAATGAAACAAACTTCAGTGACTTATTTGGTGTATTGAACTGCATTCATTCATTCAATGAATCAGAGTGCACTCTTTCAATTCAATGAAACAAACTTCAATCTCTGTTTGACTGAATCAAACGTTATTCATTAATTCAATGAAACAGATTTGATTCATTTATTTGGTGAATTCAGCTCTTTCACTCATTCATGGAATCAAACTTCAAACACGGATTCAAAGAATCAAACACAATTCATCGAATCAATGAAACAAACAAAACTGATTTCTTTCGTGAATTTAACTGTATTCATTCATTCAATGAATCAAAGTGCACACATTCATTCAATGAAACAAACTGCACTCACTTCATAAAAGAATCGAACTGCACACATTCATTCAATGAATCAGACTGCACCTGTTAATTCAAAGAGCCGACCTTCTCTCATTTAATCAATGTCTCGAGCACAAATCTTTCAACCAATGAAGTAACCTGCATTCATTCAATCATTGAAACAACCTGCATGCATTCATTCATTCATTCAACCAGATTTGTACCCATAAATTCAATGAGCAGAGCTTCTCTCGGTTAAATCAATGTGTCTAGCTCAAAGCATTGATCCAATGAAACAAATTGCAAGCATTCATTCATTGAAAGTAATTGCATGCGTTCATTCAATGAAACAGTCTACACTTTGTTAATTCAGTGAGCAGAGCTTCTCTCATTTAATCAATTACTCGAGCACAATGCTTTCATTCAATGAAACAAACTGCATTCATCCAATCATTGTCAGAAACTCCAATCTTTGTTAGACTGAATCAAACGTTATTCATTAATTCACTGAAACAGCTTTAAATCATTTATTTGGTGAATTCAGCGTTTTCATTCATTCATGGAATCAAACACTGATTCAAAGAATCAAACGTAATTCAGTAAATCAATGAAACAAACTTCAGTGACTTATTTGGTGTATTGAACTGCATTCATTCATTCAATGAATCAGAGTGCACTCTTTCAATTCAATGAAACAAACTTCAATCTCTGTTTGACTGAATCAAACGTTATTCATTTATTCAATGAAACAGATTTAAATTATTTATTTGGTGAATTCAGCTCGTTCAATCATTCATGAATCAAACACTGATTCAAAGAATCAAACGCAATTCAGTAAATCAATGAAACAAGCATCAGTGATTTATTTGGTGTATTAAACTGCATTCATTCATTCAATGAATCAGAGTGCGCTCATTCAATTTAATGAAACAACCTGCATTCATTCAATCATTGAAAGTAACTTCAATCTTTGTTTGACTGAATCAAACGTTATTCATGAATTCAATGAAACAGGTTTAAATCATTTATTTGGTGAATTCAGCTCTTTCATTTATTTAGGGAATCAAACACTGATTCAAAGAATGAAACGCAATTCAGTAAATCAATGAAACAAACTTCAATGATTTAATTGGTGTATTAAACTGCATTCATTCATTCAATGAATCAGAGTGCACTGATTCAATTCAATGAAACAAACTGCATTCATTCAATCATTGAATGAAACTTCGATATTTGTTTGACTGAATCAAACATTATTCATTAATTGAAGGAAACAGATTTGATTCATTTATTTGGTGAATTCAGCTCATTCACTCATTCATGGTATCAAACTTTAAACACTGATTCAAAGAATCCAACACAATTCATTGAATCAATGAAACAAACAAAACTGATTTCTTTCGTGAATTTAACTGTATTCATTCATTCAATGAATCAAAGTGCACACATTCATTCAATGAAACAAACTGCACTCACTTCATAAAAGAATCGAACTGCACACATTCATTCAATGAATCAGACTGCACCTGTTAATTCAAAGAGCCGAGCTTCTCTCATTTAATCCATGTCTCGAGCACAAAGCTTTCAACCAATGAAGTAACCTGCATTTTTTCAATCATTGAAACAACCTGCATGCATTCATTCATTCATTCAACCGATTTGTACCCATAAATTCAATGAGCAGAGCTTCTCTCGTTTAAATCAAAGTGTCTAGCTCAAAGCATTGATCCAATGAAACAAATTGCAAGCATTCATTCATTGAAAATAATTGCATGCGTTCATTCAATGAAACAGACTGGACTTTGTTAATTCAGTGAGCAGAGCTTCTCTCATTTAATCAATTACTCGAGCACAATGCTTTCATTCAATGAAACAACCTGCATTCATTCAATCATTGAAAGTAACTTCAATCTTTGTTTGACTGAATCAAACGTTATTCATGAATTCAATGAAACAGGTTTAAATCATTTATTTGGTTAATTCAGCTCTTTCATTTATTTATGGAATCAAACACTGATTCAAAGAATGAAACGCAATTCAGCAAAACAATGAAACAAACTTCAATGATTTAATTGGTGTATTAAACTGCATTCATTCATTCAATGAATCAGAGTGCACTCATTCAATTCAATGAAACAAACTTCAATCTCTGTTTGACTGAATCAAACGTTATTCATTTATTCAATGAAAAAGATTTAAATCATTTAGTTTGTGAATTCAGCTCTTTCAATCATTCATGAATCAAGCACTGTTTCAAAGAATCAAACGCAATTCAGTAAATCAATGAAACAAGCATCAGTGATTTATTTGGTGTATTAAACTGCATTCATTCATTCAATGAATCAGAGTGCGCTCATTCAATTTAATGAAACAACCTGCATTCATTCAATCATTGAAAGGAACTTCAATCTTTGTTTGACTGAATCAAACGTTATTCATTCATTCAATGAAACAGATTTGATTCATTTATTTGGTGAATTCAGCTCTTTCACTCATTCATGGAATCAAACTTCAAACACTGATTCAATTAATCCAATACAATTCATTGAATCAATGAAACAAACAAAACTGATTTCTTTCGTGAATTTAACTGCATTCATTCATTCAATGAATCAAAGTGCACACATTCATTCAATGAAACAAACTGCACTCACTTCTTAAAAGAATCGAACTGCACACATTCATTCAATGAATCAGACTGCACCTGTTAATTCAAAGAGCCGAGCTTCTCTCATTTAATCCATGTCTCGAGCACAAAGCTTTCAACCAATCAAGTAAACTGCATTCATTTAATCATTAAAACAACCTGCATGCATTCATTCATTCATTCAAACAGATTTGTACCCATAAATTCAATGAGCAGAGCTTCTCTCGGTTAAATCAATGTGTCTAGCTCAAAGCTTTGATCCAATGAAACAAATTGCAAGCATTGAAAGTAATTGTATACGTTCAATCAATGAAACAGACTGCACTTTGTTAATTCAGTGAGCAGAGCTTCTCGCACTTAATCAATTACTCGAGCACAATGCTTTCATTCAATGAAACAAACTGCATTCATTCAATCATTGAAAGAAACTGCAAACTTTGTTAGACTGTATCAAACGTTATTCGTTAATTCACTGAAACAGATTTAAATCCTTTATTTGTTGAATTGAGCTCTTTCATTCATTCATGGAATCAAACACCGATTCAAAGAATCAAACGCAATTCAGTAAATCAATGAAACAAACTTCAGTGATTTATTCGGTGTATTAAACTGAATTCATTCATTCAATAAAACAGAGTGCCCTGATTCGATTCAATGAAACAAACTGCATTCATTCAATCATTGAATGAAACTTCGATCTTTGTTTGACTGAATCAAACGTTATTCATGAATTCAATGAAACAGGTTTAAATCATTTATTTGGTTAATTCAGCTCTTTCATTTATTTATGGAATTAAACAATGATTCAAAGAATGAAACGCAATTCAGTAAATCAATGAAACAAACTTCAATGAGTTATTCGGTGTATAAAACTGCATTCATTCATTCAATGAATAAGACTGAACTCATTCAAATCAATGAAACAAACTGCATTCATTCAATCCTTGAAAGAAACTTCGATCTTTGACTGTATCAAACGTTATTCATTAATTCAATGAAACAGGCTTAAATCATTTATTTGGTTAATTCAGCTCTTTCATTTATTTATGGAATCAAACACTGATTCAAAGAATGAAACGCAATTCAGTAATTCAATGAAACAAACTTCAATGATTTAATTGGTGTATTAAACTGCATTCATTCATTCAATCAATCAATCAGAGTGCACTGATTCAATTCATTGAAACAAACTTCAATCTCTGTTTGACTGAATCAAACGTTATTCATTTATTCAATGAAAAAGATTTAAATCATTTATTTGGTGAATTCAGCTCTTTCACTCATTCATGGAATCAAACTTCAAACACTGATTCAAAGAATCAAACACAATTCATCGAATCAATGAAACAAACAAAACTGATTTCTTTCGTGAATTTAACTGTATTCATTCATTCAATGAATCAGAGTGCACTGATTCAATTCAATGAAACAAACTGCATTCATTCAATCATTGAATGAAACTTCGATATTTGTTTGACTGAATCAAACGTTATTCATGAATTCAATGAAACAGGTTTAAATCATTTATTTGGTTCATTCAGCTCTTTCATTTATTTATGGAATCAAACACTGATTCAAAGAATGAAACGCAATTCAGTAATTCAATGAAACAAACTTCAATGATTTAATTGGTGTATTAAACTGCATTCATTCATTCAATGAATCAGAGTGCACTGATTCAATTCATTGAAACAAACTTCAATCTCTGTTTGACTGAATCAAACGTTATTCATTTATTCAATGAAAAAGATTTAAATCATTTATTTGGTGAATTCAGCTCTTTCACTCATTCATGGAATCAAACTTCAAACACTGATTCAAAGAATCAAACACAATTCATCGAATCAATGAAACAAACAAAACTGATTTCTTTCGTGAATTTAACTGTATTCATTCATTCAATGAATCAAAGTGCACACATTCATTCAATGAAACAAACTGCACTCACTTCATAAAAGAATCGAACTGCACACATTCATTCAATGAATCAGACTGCACCTGTTAATTCAAAGAGCCGACCTTCTCTCATTTAATCAATGTCTCGAGCACAAATCTTTCAACCAATGAAGTAACCTGCATTCATTCAATCATTGAAAGGAACTTCAATATTTGTTTGACTGAATCAAACGTTATTCATTAATTCAATGAAACAGATTTGATTCATTTATTTGGTGAATTCAGCTCTTTCACTCATTCATGGAATCAAACTTCAAACACGGATTCAAAGAATCAAACACAATTCATCGAATCAATGAAACAAACAAAACTGATTTCTTTCGTGAATTTAACTGTATTCATTCATTCAATGAATCAAAGTGCACACATTCATTCAATGAAACAAACTGCACTCACTTCATAAAAGAATCGAACTGCACACATTCATTCAATGAATCAGACTGCACCTGTTAATTCAAAGAGCCGACCTTCTCTCATTTAATCAATGTCTCGAGCACAAATCTTTCAACCAATGAAGTAACCTGCATTCATTCAATCATTGAAACAACCTGCATGCATTCATTCATTCATTCAACCAGATTTGTACCCATAAATTCAATGAGCAGAGCTTCTCTCGGTTAAATCAATGTGTCTAGCTCAAAGCATTGATCCAATGAAACAAATTGCAAGCATTCATTCATTGAAAGTAATTGCATGCGTTCATTCAATGAAACAGTCTACACTTTGTTAATTCAGTGAGCAGAGCTTCTCTCATTTAATCAATTACTCGAGCACAATGCTTTCATTCAATGAAACAAACTGCATTCATCCAATCATTGTCAGAAACTCCAATCTTTGTTAGACTGAATCAAACGTTATTCATTAATTCACTGAAACAGCTTTAAATCATTTATTTGGTGAATTCAGCGTTTTCATTCATTCATGGAATCAAACACTGATTCAAAGAATCAAACGTAATTCAGTAAATCAATGAAACAAACTTCAGTGACTTATTTGGTGTATTGAACTGCATTCATTCATTCAATGAATCAGAGTGCACTCTTTCAATTCAATGAAACAAACTTCAATCTCTGTTTGACTGAATCAAACGTTATTCATTAATTCAATGAAACAGATTTGATTCATTTATTTGGTGAATTCAGCTCTTTCACTCATTCATGGAATCAAACTTCAAACACGGATTCAAAGAATCAAACACAATTCATCGAATCAATGAAACAAACAAAACTGATTTCTTTCGTGAATTTAACTGTATTCATTCATTCAATGAATCAAAGTGCACACATTCATTCAATGAAACAAACTGCACTCACTTCATAAAAGAATCGAACTGCACACATTCATTCAATGAATCAGACTGCACCTGTTAATTCAAAGAGCCGACCTTCTCTCATTTAATCAATGTCTCGAGCACAAATCTTTCAACCAATGAAGTAACCTGCATTCATTCAATCATTGAAACAACCTGCATGCATTCATTCATTCATTCAACCAGATTTGTACCCATAAATTCAATGAGCAGAGCTTCTCTCGGTTAAATCAATGTGTCTAGCTCAAAGCATTGATCCAATGAAACAAATTGCAAGCATTCATTCATTGAAAGTAATTGCATGCGTTCATTCAATGAAACAGTCTACACTTTGTTAATTCAGTGAGCAGAGCTTCTCTCATTTAATCAATTACTCGAGCACAATGCTTTCATTCAATGAAACAAACTGAATTAATCCAATCATTGTCAGAAACTCCAATCTTTGTTAGACTGAATCAAACGTTATTCATTAATTCACTGAAACAGCTTTAAATCATTTATTTGGTGAATTCAGCGTTTTCATTCATTCATGGAATCAAACACTGATTCAAAGAATCAAACGTAATTCAGTAAATCAATGAAACAAACTTCAGTGACTTATTTGGTGTATTGAACTGCATTCATTCATTCAATGAATCAGAGTGCACTCTTTCAATTCAATGAAACAAACTTCAATCTCTGTTTGACTGAATCAAACGTTATTCATTTATTCAATGAAACAGATTTAAATTATTTATTTGGTGAATTCAGCTCGTTCAATCATTCATGAATCAAACACTGATTCAAAGAATCAAACGCAATTCAGTAAATCAATGAAACAAGCATCAGTGATTTATTTGGTGTATTAAACTGCATTCATTCATTCAATGAATCAGAGTGCGCTCATTCAATTTAATGAAACAACCTGCATTCATTCAATCATTGAAAGTAACTTCAATCTTTGTTTGACTGAATCAAACGTTATTCATGAATTCAATGAAACAGGTTTAAATCATTTATTTGGTGAATTCAGCTCTTTCATTTATTTAGGGAATCAAACACTGATTCAAAGAATGAAACGCAATTCAGTAAATCAATGAAACAAACTTCAATGATTTAATTGGTGTATTAAACTGCATTCATTCATTCAATGAATCAGAGTGCACTGATTCAATTCAATGAAACAAACTGCATTCATTCAATCATTGAATGAAACTTCGATATTTGTTTGACTGAATCAAACATTATTCATTAATTGAAGGAAACAGATTTGATTCATTGATTTGGTGAATTCAGCTCATTCACTCATTCATGGTATCAAACTTTAAACACTGATTCAAAGAATCCAACACAATTCATTGAATCAATGAAACAAACAAAACTGATTTCTTTCGTGAATTTAACTGTATTCATTCATTCAATGAATCAAAGTGCACACATTCATTCAATGAAACAAACTGCACTCACTTCATAAAAGAATCGAACTGCACACATTCATTCAATGAATCAGACTGCACCTGTTAATTCAAAGAGCCGAGCTTCTCTCATTTAATCCATGTCTCGAGCACAAAGCTTTCAACCAATGAAGTAACCTGCATTTTTTCAATCATTGAAACAACCTGCATGCATTCATTCATTCATTCAACCGATTTGTACCCATAAATTCAATGAGCAGAGCTTCTCTCGTTTAAATCAAAGTGTCTAGCTCAAAGCATTGATCCAATGAAACAAATTGCAAGCATTCATTCATTGAAAATAATTGCATGCGTTCATTCAATGAAACAGACTGGACTTTGTTAATTCAGTGAGCAGAGCTTCTCTCATTTAATCAATTACTCGAGCACAATGCTTTCATTCAATGAAACAACCTGCATTCATTCAATCATTGAAAGTAACTTCAATCTTTGTTTGACTGAATCAAACGTTATTCATGAATTCAATGAAACAGGTTTAAATCATTTATTTGGTTAATTCAGCTCTTTCATTTATTTATGGAATCAAACACTGATTCAAAGAATGAAACGCAATTCAGCAAAACAATGAAACAAACTTCAATGATTTAATTGGTGTATTAAACTGCATTCATTCATTCAATGAATCAGAGTGCACTCATTCAATTCAATGAAACAAACTTCAATCTCTGTTTGACTGAATCAAACGTTATTCATTTATTCAATGAAAAAGATTTAAATCATTTAGTTTGTGAATTCAGCTCTTTCAATCATTCATGAATCAAGCACTGTTTCAAAGAATCAAACGCAATTCAGTAAATCAATGAAACAAGCATCAGTGATTTATTTGGTGTATTAAACTGCATTCATTCATTCAATGAATCAGAGTGCGCTCATTCAATTTAATGAAACAACCTGCATTCATTCAATCATTGAAAGGAACTTCAATCTTTGTTTGACTGAATCAAACGTTATTCATTAATTCAATGAAACAGATTTGATTCATTTATTTGGTGAATTCAGCTCTTTCACTCATTCATGGAATCAAACTTCAAACACTGATTCAATTAATCCAATACAATTCATTGAATCAATGAAACAAACAAAACTGATTTCTTTCGTGAATTTAACTGCATTCATTCATTCAATGAATCAAAGTGCACACATTCATTCAATGAAACAAACTGCACTCACTTCTTAAAAGAATCGAACTGCACACATTCATTCAATGAATCAGACTGCACCTGTTAATTCAAAGAGCCGAGCTTCTCTCATTTAATCCATGTCTCGAGCACAAAGCTTTCAACCAATCAAGTAAACTGCATTCATTTAATCATTAAAACAACCTGCATGCATTCATTCATTCATTCAAACAGATTTGTACCCATAAATTCAATGAGCAGAGCTTCTCTCGGTTAAATCAATGTGTCTAGCTCAAAGCTTTGATCCAATGAAACAAATTGCAAGCATTGAAAGTAATTGTATACGTTCAATCAATGAAACAGACTGCACTTTGTTAATTCAGTGAGCAGAGCTTCTCGCACTTAATCAATTACTCGAGCACAATGCTTTCATTCAATGAAACAAACTGCATTCATTCAATCATTGAAAGAAACTGCAAACTTTGTTAGACTGTATCAAACGTTATTCGTTAATTCACTGAAACAGATTTAAATCCTTTATTTGTTGAATTGAGCTCTTTCATTCATTCATGGAATCAAACACCGATTCAAAGAATCAAACGCAATTCAGTAAATCAATGAAACAAACTTCAGTGATTTATTCGGTGTATTAAACTGAATTCATTCATTCAATAAAACAGAGTGCCCTGATTCGATTCAATGAAACAAACTGCATTCATTCAATCATTGAATGAAACTTCGATCTTTGTTTGACTGAATCAAACGTTATTCATGAATTCAATGAAACAGGTTTAAATCATTTATTTGGTTAATTCAGCTCTTTCATTTATTTATGGAATTAAACAATGATTCAAAGAATGAAACGCAATTCAGTAAATCAATGAAACAAACTTCAATGAGTTATTCGGTGTATAAAACTGCATTCATTCATTCAATGAATAAGACTGAACTCATTCAAATCAATGAAACAAACTGCATTCATTCAATCCTTGAAAGAAACTTCGATCTTTGACTGTATCAAACGTTATTCATTAATTCAATGAAACAGGCTTAAATCATTTATTTGGTTAATTCAGCTCTTTCATTTATTTATGGAATCAAACACTGATTCAAAGAATGAAACGCAATTCAGTAATTCAATGAAACAAACTTCAATGATTTAATTGGTGTATTAAACTGCATTCATTCATTCAATCAATCAGAGTGCACTGATTCAATTCATTGAAACAAACTTCAATCTCTGTTTGACTGAATCAAACGTTATTCATTTATTCAATGAAAAAGATTTAAATCATTTATTTGGTGAATTCAGCTCTTTCACTCATTCATGGAATCAAACTTCAAACACTGATTCAAAGAATCAAACACAATTCATCGAATCAATGAAACAAACAAAACTGATTTCTTTCGTGAATTTAACTGTATTCATTCATTCAATGAATCAAAGTGCACACATTCATTCAATGAAACAAACTGCACTCACTTCATAAAAGAATCGAACTGCACACATTCATTCAATGAATCAGACTGCACCTGTTAATTCAAAGAGCCGACCTTCTCTCATTTAATCAATGTCTCGAGCACAAATCTTTCAACCAATGAAGTAACCTGCATTCATTCAATCATTGAAAGGAACTTCAATATTTGTTTGACTGAATCAAACGTTATTCATTAATTCAATGAAACAGATTTGATTCATTTATTTGGTGAATTCAGCTCTTTCACTCATTCATGGAATCAAACTTCAAACACGGATTCAAAGAATCAAACACAATTCATCGAATCAATGAAACAAACAAAACTGATTTCTTTCGTGAATTTAACTGTATTCATTCATTCAATGAATCAAAGTGCACACATTCATTCAATGAAACAAACTGCACTCACTTCATAAAAGAATCGAACTGCACACATTCATTCAATGAATCAGACTGCACCTGTTAATTCAAAGAGCCGACCTTCTCTCATTTAATCAATGTCTCGAGCACAAATCTTTCAACCAATGAAGTAACCTGCATTCATTCAATCATTGAAACAACCTGCATGCATTCATTCATTCATTCAACCAGATTTGTACCCATAAATTCAATGAGCAGAGCTTCTCTCGGTTAAATCAATGTGTCTAGCTCAAAGCATTGATCCAATGAAACAAATTGCAAGCATTCATTCATTCAAAGTAATTGCATGCGTTCATTCAATGAAACAGTCTACACTTTGTTAATTCAGTGAGCAGAGCTTCTCTCATTTAATCAATTACTCGAGCACAATGCTTTCATTCAATGAAACAAACTGCATTCATCCAATCATTGTCAGAAACTCCAATCTTTGTTAGACTGAATCAAACGTTATTCATTAATTCACTGAAACAGCTTTAAATCATTTATTTGGTGAATTCAGCGTTTTCATTCATTCATGGAATCAAACACTGATTCAAAGAATCAAACGTAATTCAGTAAATCAATGAAACAAACTTCAGTGACTTATTTGGTGTATTGAACTGCATTCATTCATTCAATGAATCAGAGTGCACTCTTTCAATTCAATGAAACAAACTTCAATCTCTGTTTGACTGAATCAAACGTTATTCATTAATTCAATGAAACAGATTTGATTCATTTATTTGGTGAATTCAGCTCTTTCACTCATTCATGGAATCAAACTTCAAACACGGATTCAAAGAATCAAACACAATTCATCGAATCAATGAAACAAACAAAACTGATTTCTTTCGTGAATTTAACTGTATTCATTCATTCAATGAATCAAAGTGCACACATTCATTCAATGAAACAAACTGCACTCACTTCATAAAAGAATCGAACTGCACACATTCATTCAATGAATCAGACTGCACCTGTTAATTCAAAGAGCCGACCTTCTCTCATTTAATCAATGTCTCGAGCACAAATCTTTCAACCAATGAAGTAACCTGCATTCATTCAATCATTGAAACAACCTGCATGCATTCATTCATTCATTCAACCAGATTTGTACCCATAAATTCAATGAGCAGAGCTTCTCTCGGTTAAATCAATGTGTCTAGCTCAAAGCATTGATCCAATGAAACAAATTGCAAGCATTCATTCATTGAAAATAATTGCATGCGTTCATTCAATGAAACAGTCTACACTTTGTTAATTCAGTGAGCAGAGCTTCTCTCATTTAATCAATTACTCGAGCACAATGCTTTCATTCAATGAAACAAACTGCATTCATCCAATCATTGTCAGAAACTCCAATCTTTGTTAGACTGAATCAAACGTTATTCATTAATTCACTGAAACAGCTTTAAATCATTTATTTGGTGAATTCAGCGTTTTCATTCATTCATGGAATCAAACACTGATTCAAAGAATCAAACGTAATTCAGTAAATCAATGAAACAAACTTCAGTGACTTATTTGGTGTATTGAACTGCATTCATTCATTCAATGAATCAGAGTGCACTCTTTCAATTCAATGAAACAAACTTCAATCTCTGTTTGACTGAATCAAACGTTATTCATTAATTCAATGAAACAGATTTGATTCATTTATTTGGTGAATTCAGCTCTTTCACTCATTCATGGAATCAAACTTCAAACACGGATTCAAAGAATCAAACACAATTCATCGAATCAATGAAACAAACAAAACTGATTTCTTTCGTGAATTTAACTGTATTCATTCATTCAATGAATCAAAGTGCACACATTCATTCAATGAAACAAACTGCACTCACTTCATAAAAGAATCGAACTGCACACATTCATTCAATGAATCAGACTGCACCTGTTAATTCAAAGAGCCGACCTTCTCTCATTTAATCAATGTCTCGAGCACAAATCTTTCAACCAATGAAGTAACCTGCATTCATTCAATCATTGAAACAACCTGCATGCATTCATTCATTCATTCAACCAGATTTGTACCCATAAATTCAATGAGCAGAGCTTCTCTCGGTTAAATCAATGTGTCTAGCTCAAAGCATTGATCCAATGAAACAAATTGCAAGCATTCATTCATTGAAAGTAATTGCATGCGTTCATTCAATGAAACAGTCTACACTTTGTTAATTCAGTGAGCAGAGCTTCTCTCATTTAATCAATTACTCGAGCACAATGCTTTCATTCAATGAAACAAACTGCATTCATCCAATCATTGTCAGAAACTCCAATCTTTGTTAGACTGAATCAAACGTTATTCATTAATTCACTGAAACAGCTTTAAATCATTTATTTGGTGAATTCAGCGTTTTCATTCATTCATGGAATCAAACACTGATTCAAAGAATCAAACGTAATTCAGTAAATCAATGAAACAAACTTCAGTGACTTATTTGGTGTATTGAACTGCATTCATTCATTCAATGAATCAGAGTGCACTCTTTCAATTCAATGAAACAAACTTCAATCTCTGTTTGACTGAATCAAACGTTATTCATTTATTCAATGAAACAGATTTAAATTATTTATTTGGTGAATTCAGCTCGTTCAATCATTCATGAATCAAACACTGATTCAAAGAATCAAACGCAATTCAGTAAATCAATGAAACAAGCATCAGTGATTTATTTGGTGTATTAAACTGCATTCATTCATTCAATGAATCAGAGTGCGCTCATTCAATTTAATGAAACAACCTGCATTCATTCAATCATTGAAAGTAACTTCAATCTTTGTTTGACTGAATCAAACGTTATTCATGAATTCAATGAAACAGGTTTAAATCATTTATTTGGTGAATTCAGCTCTTTCATTTATTTAGGGAATCAAACACTGATTCAAAGAATGAAACGCAATTCAGTAAATCAATGAAACAAACTTCAATGATTTAATTGGTGTATTAAACTGCATTCATTCATTCAATGAATCAGAGTGCACTGATTCAATTCAATGAAACAAACTGCATTCATTCAATCATTGAATGAAACTTCGATATTTGTTTGACTGAATCAAACATTATTCATTAATTGAAGGAAACAGATTTGATTCATTGATTTGGTGAATTCAGCTCATTCACTCATTCATGGTATCAAACTTTAAACACTGATTCAAAGAATCCAACACAATTCATTGAATCAATGAAACAAACAAAACTGATTTCTTTCGTGAATTTAACTGTATTCATTCATTCAATGAATCAAAGTGCACACATTCATTCAATGAAACAAACTGCACTCACTTCATAAAAGAATCGAACTGCACACATTCATTCAATGAATCAGACTGCACCTGTTAATTCAAAGAGCCGAGCTTCTCTCATTTAATCCATGTCTCGAGCACAAAGCTTTCAACCAATGAAGTAACCTGCATTTTTTCAATCATTGAAACAACCTGCATGCATTCATTCATTCATTCAACCGATTTGTACCCATAAATTCAATGAGCAGAGCTTCTCTCGTTTAAATCAAAGTGTCTAGCTCAAAGCATTGATCCAATGAAACAAATTGCAAGCATTCATTCATTGAAAATAATTGCATGCGTTCATTCAATGAAACAGACTGGACTTTGTTAATTCAGTGAGCAGAGCTTCTCGCACTTAATCAATTACTCGAGCACAATGCTTTCATTCAATGAAACAACCTGCATTCATTCAATCATTGAAAGGAACTTCAATCTTTGTTTGACTGAATCAAACGTTATTCATTAATTCAATGAAACAGGTTTAAATCATTTATTTGGTGAATTCAGCTCTTTCATTTATTTAGGGAATCAAACACTGATTCAAAGAATGAAACGCAATTCAGCAAAACAATGAAACAAACTTCAATGATTTAATTGGTGTATTAAACTGCATTCATTCATTCAATGAATCAGAGTGCACTCATTCAATTCAATGAAACAAACTTCAATCTCTGTTTGACTGAATCAAACGTTATTCATTTATTCAATGAAAAAGATTTAAATCATTTAGTTGGTGAATTCAGCTCTTTCAATCATTCATGAATCAAGCACTGTTTCAAAGAATCAAACGCAATTCAGTAAATCAATGAAACAAGCATCAGTGATTTATTTGGTGTATTAAACTGCATTCATTCATTCAATGAATCAGAGTGCGCTCATTCAATTTAATGAAACAACCTGCATTCATTCAATCATTGAAAGGAACTTCAATCTTTGTTTGACTGAATCAAACGTTATTCATGAATTCAATGAAACAGGTTTAAATCATTTATTTGGTGAATTCAGCTCTTTCATTTATTTAGGGAATCAAACACTGATTCAAAGAATGAAACGCAATTCAGTAAATCAATGAAACAAACTTCAATGATTTAATTGGTGTATTAAACTGCATTCATTCATTCAATGAATCAGAGTGCACTCATTCAATTCAATGAAACAAACTTCAATCTCTGTTTGACTGAATCAAACGTTATTCATTTATTCAATGAAAAAGATTTAAATCATTTATTTGGTGAATTCAGCTCTTTCATTTATTTAGGGAATCAAACACTGATTCAAAGAATGAAACGCAATTCAGTAAATCAATGAAACAAACTTCAATGATTTAATTGGTGTATTAAATGTCTTCATTCATTCAATGAATCAGAGTGCACTCATTCAATTCAATGAAACAAACTTTGTTAATTCAGTGAGCAGAGCTTCTCTCATTTAATCAATTACTCGAGCACAATGCTTTCATTCAATGAAACAAACTGCATTCATCCAATCATTGACAGAAACTTCAATCCTTGTTAGACTGAATCAAACGCAATTCATTAATTCACTGAAACAGCTTTAAATCATTTATTTGGTGCATTCAGCGTTTTCATTCATTCATGGAATCAAACACTGATTCAAAGAATCAAACGTAATTCTGTAAATCAATGAATCAAACTTCAGTGACTTATTTGGTGTATTGAACTGCATTCATTCATTCAATGAATCAGAGTGCACTCATTCAATTCAATGAAACAAACTTCAATCTCTGTTTGACTGAATCAAACGTTATTCATTTATTCAATGAAACAGATTTAAATCAATTATTTGGTGAATTCAGCTCTTTCAATCATTCATGAATCAAACACTGTTTCAAAGAATCAAACGCAATTCAGTAAATCAATGAAACAAGCATCAGTGATTTATTTGGTGTATTAAACTGCATTCATTCATTCAATGAATCAGAGTGCGCTCATTCAATTTAATGAAACAACCTGCATTCATTCAATCATTGAAAGGAACTTCAATCTTTGTTTGACTGAATCAAACGTTATTCATTAATTCAATGAAACAGATTTGATTCATTTATTTGGTGAATTCAGCTCTTTCACTCATTCATGGAATCAAACTTCAAACACTGATTCAATTAATCCAATACAATTCATTGAATCAATGAAACAAACAAAACTGATTTCTTTCGTGAATTTAACTGCATTCATTCATTCAATGAATCAAAGTGCACACATTCATTCAATGAAACAAACTGCACTCACTTCTTAAAAGAATCGAACTGCACACATTCATTCAATGAATCAGACTGCACCTGTTAATTCAAAGAGCCGAGCTTCTCTCATTTCATCCAGGTCTCGAGCACAAAGCTTTCAACCAATCAAGTAAACTGCATTCATTTAATCATTAAAACAACCTGCATGCATTCATTCATTCATTCAAACAGATTTGTACCCATAAATTCAATGAGCTTCTCTCGGTTAAATCAATGTGTCTAGCTCAAAGCTTTGATCCAATGAAACAAATTGCAAGCATTGAAAGTAATTGTATACGTTCAATCAATGAAACAGACTGCACTTTGTTAATTCAGTGAGCAGAGCTTCTCGCACTTAATCAATTACTCGAGCACAATGCTTTCATTCAATGAAACAAACTGCATTCATTCAATCATTGAAAGAAACTGCAAACTTTGTTAGACTGTATCAAACGTTATTCGTTAATTCACTGAAACAGATTTAAATCCTTTATTTGTTGAATTGAGCTCTTTCATTCATTCATGGAATCAAACACCGATTCAAAGAATCAAACGCAATTCAGTAAATCAATGAAACAAACTTCAGTGATTTATTCGGTGTATTAAACTGAATTCATTCATTCAATAAAACTGCCCTGATTCAATTCAATGAAACAAACTGCATTCATTCAATCATTGAATGAAACTTCGATCTTTGTTTGACTGAATCAAACGTTATTCATGAATTCAATGAAACAGGTTTAAATCATTTATTTGGTGAATTCAGCTCTTTCATTTATTTATGGAATAAAACAATGATTCAAAGAATGAAACGCAATTCAGTAAATCAATGAAACAAACTTCAATGATTTATTCGGTGTATAAAACTGCATTCATTCATTCAATGAATAAGACTGAACTCATTCAAATCAATGAAACAAACTGCATTCATTCAATCATTGAAAGAAACTTCGATCTTTGACTGAATCAAACGTTATTCATTAATTCAATGAAACAGGCTTAAATCATTTATTTGGTGAATTCAGCTCTTTCATTTATTTAGGGAATCAAACACTGATTCAAAGAATGAAACGCAATTCAGCAAAACAATGAAACAAACTTCAATGATTTAATTGGTGTATTAAACTGCATTCATTCATTCAATGAATCAGAGTGCACTCATTCAATTCAATGAAACAAACTTCAATCTGTTTGACTGAATCAAACGTTATTCATTTATTCAATGAAAAAGATTTAAATCATTTAGTTGGTGAATTCAGCTCTTTCAATCATTCATGAATCAAGCACTGTTTCAAAGAATCAAACGCAATTCAGTAAATCAATGAAACAAGCATCAGTGATTTATTTGGTGTATTAAACTGCATTCATTCATTCAATGAATCAGAGTGCGCTCATTCAATTTAATGAAACAACCTGCATTCATTCAATCATTGAAAGGAACTTCAATCTTTGTTTGACTGAATCAAACGTTATTCATTAATTCAATGAAACAGGTTTAAATCATTTATTTGGTGAATTCAGCTCTTTCATTTATTTAGGGAATCAAACACTGATTCAAAGAATGAAACGCAATTCAGCAAAACAATGAAACAAACTTCAATGATTAAATTGGTGTATTAAACTGCATTCATTCATTCAATGAATCAGAGTGCACTCATTCAATTCAATGAAACAAACTTCAATCTCTGTTTGACTGAATCAAACGTTATTCATTTATTCAATGAAAAAGATTTAAATCATTTAGTTGGTGAATTCAGCTCTTTCAATCATTCATGAATCAAGCACTGTTTCAAAGAATCAAACGCAATTCAGTAAATCAATGAAACAAGCATCAGTGATTTATTTGGTGTATTAAACTGCATTCATTCATTCAATGAATCAGAGTGCGCTCATTCAATTTAATGAAACAACCTGCATTCATTCAATCATTGAAAGGAACTTCAATCTTTGTTTGACTGAATCAAACGTTATTCATTAATTCAATGAAACAGGTTTAAATCATTTATTTGGTGAATTCAGCTCTTTCATTTATTTAGGGAATCAAACACTGATTCAAAGAATGAAACGCAATTCAGCAAAACAATGAAACAAACTTCAATGATTTAATTGGTGTATTAAACTGCATTCATTCATTCAATGAATCAGAGTGCACTCATTCAATTCAATGAAACAAACTTCAATCTCTGTTTGACTGAATCAAACGTTATTCATTTATTCAATGAAAAAGATTTAAATCATTTAGTTGGTGAATTCAGCTCTTTCAATCATTCATGAATCAAGCACTGTTTCAAAGAATCAAACGCAATTCAGTAAATCAATGAAACAAGCATCAGTGATTTATTTGGTGTATTAAACTGCATTCATTCATTCAATGAATCAGAGTGCGCTCATTCAATTTAATGAAACAACCTGCATTCATTCAATCATTGAAAGGAACTTCAATCTTTGTTTGACTGAATCAAACGTTATTCATGAATTCAATGAAACAGGTTTAAATCATTTATTTGGTGAATTCAGCTCTTTCATTTATTTAGGGAATCAAACACTGATTCAAAGAATGAAACGCAATTCAGTAAATCAATGAAACAAACTTCAATGATTTAATTGGTGTATTAAACTGCATTCATTCATTCAATGAATCAGAGTGCACTCATTCAATTCAATGAAACAAACTTCAATCTCTGTTTGACTGAATCAAACGTTATTCATTTATTCAATGAAAAAGATTTAAATCATTTATTTGGTGAATTCAGCTCTTTCATTTATTTAGGGAATCAAACACTGATTCAAAGAATGAAACGCAATTCAGTAAATCAATGAAACAAACTTCAATGATTTAATTGGTGTATTAAATGTCTTCATTCATTCAATGAATCAGAGTGCACTCATTCAATTCAATGAAACAAACTTTGTTAATTCAGTGAGCAGAGCTTCTCTCATTTAATCAATTACTCGAGCACAATGCTTTCATTCAATGAAACAAACTGCATTCATCCAATCATTGACAGAAACTTCAATCCTTGTTAGACTGAATCAAACGCAATTCATTAATTCACTGAAACAGCTTTAAATCATTTATTTGGTGCATTCAGCGTTTTCATTCATTCATGGAATCAAACACTGATTCAAAGAATCAAACGTAATTCTGTAAATCAATGAATCAAACTTCAGTGACTTATTTGGTGTATTGAACTGCATTCATTCATTCAATGAATCAGAGTGCACTCATTCAATTCAATGAAACAAACTTCAATCTCTGTTTGACTGAATCAAACGTTATTCATTTATTCAATGAAACAGATTTAAATCAATTATTTGGTGAATTCAGCTCTTTCAATCATTCATGAATCAAACACTGTTTCAAAGAATCAAACGCAATTCAGTAAATCAATGAAACAAGCATCAGTGATTTATTTGGTGTATTAAACTGCATTCATTCATTCAATGAATCAGAGTGCGCTCATTCAATTTAATGAAACAACCTGCATTCATTCAATCATTGAAAGGAACTTCAATCTTTGTTTGACTGAATCAAACGTTATTCATTAATTCAATGAAACAGATTTGATTCATTTATTTGGTGAATTCAGCTCTTTCACTCATTCATGGAATCAAACTTCAAACACTGATTCAATTAATCCAATACAATTCATTGAATCAATGAAACAAACAAAACTGATTTCTTTCGTGAATTTAACTGCATTCATTCATTCAATGAATCAAAGTGCACACATTCATTCAATGAAACAAACTGCACTCACTTCTTAAAAGAATCGAACTGCACACATTCATTCAATGAATCAGACTGCACCTGTTAATTCAAAGAGCCGAGCTTCTCTCATTTCATCCAGGTCTCGAGCACAAAGCTTTCAACCAATCAAGTAAACTGCATTCATTTAATCATTAAAACAACCTGCATGCATTCATTCATTCATTCAAACAGATTTGTACCCATAAATTCAATGAGCTTCTCTCGGTTAAATCAATGTGTCTAGCTCAAAGCTTTGATCCAATGAAACAAATTGCAAGCATTGAAAGTAATTGTATACGTTCAATCAATGAAACAGACTGCACTTTGTTAATTCAGTGAGCAGAGCTTCTCGCACTTAATCAATTACTCGAGCACAATGCTTTCATTCAATGAAACAAACTGCATTCATTCAATCATTGAAAGAAACTGCAAACTTTGTTAGACTGTATCAAACGTTATTCGTTAATTCACTGAAACAGATTTAAATCCTTTATTTGTTGAATTGAGCTCTTTCATTCATTCATGGAATCAAACACCGATTCAAAGAATCAAACGCAATTCAGTAAATCAATGAAACAAACTTCAGTGATTTATTCGGTGTATTAAACTGAATTCATTCATTCAATAAAACTGCCCTGATTCAATTCAATGAAACAAACTGCATTCATTCAATCATTGAATGAAACTTCGATCTTTGTTTGACTGAATCAAACGTTATTCATGAATTCAATGAAACAGGTTTAAATCATTTATTTGGTGAATTCAGCTCTTTCATTTATTTATGGAATAAAACAATGATTCAAAGAATGAAACGCAATTCAGTAAATCAATGAAACAAACTTCAATGATTTATTCGGTGTATAAAACTGCATTCATTCATTCAATGAATAAGACTGAACTCATTCAAATCAATGAAACAAACTGCATTCATTCAATCATTGAAAGAAACTTCGATCTTTGACTGAATCAAACGTTATTCATTAATTCAATGAAACAGGCTTAAATCATTTATTTGGTGAATTCAGCTCTTTCATTTATTTAGGGAATCAAACACTGATTCAAAGAATGAAACGCAATTCAGCAAAACAATGAAACAAACTTCAATGATTTAATTGGTGTATTAAACTGCATTCATTCATTCAATGAATCAGAGTGCACTCATTCAATTCAATGAAACAAACTTCAATCTGTTTGACTGAATCAAACGTTATTCATTTATTCAATGAAAAAGATTTAAATCATTTAGTTGGTGAATTCAGCTCTTTCAATCATTCATGAATCAAGCACTGTTTCAAAGAATCAAACGCAATTCAGTAAATCAATGAAACAAGCATCAGTGATTTATTTGGTGTATTAAACTGCATTCATTCATTCAATGAATCAGAGTGCGCTCATTCAATTTAATGAAACAACCTGCATTCATTCAATCATTGAAAGGAACTTCAATCTTTGTTTGACTGAATCAAACGTTATTCATTAATTCAATGAAACAGGTTTAAATCATTTATTTGGTGAATTCAGCTCTTTCATTTATTTAGGGAATCAAACACTGATTCAAAGAATGAAACGCAATTCAGCAAAACAATGAAACAAACTTCAATGATTAAATTGGTGTATTAAACTGCATTCATTCATTCAATGAATCAGAGTGCACTCATTCAATTCAATGAAACAAACTTCAATCTCTGTTTGACTGAATCAAACGTTATTCATTTATTCAATGAAAAAGATTTAAATCATTTAGTTGGTGAATTCAGCTCTTTCAATCATTCATGAATCAAGCACTGTTTCAAAGAATCAAACGCAATTCAGTAAATCAATGAAACAAGCATCAGTGATTTATTTGGTGTATTAAACTGCATTCATTCATTCAATGAATCAGAGTGCGCTCATTCAATTTAATGAAACAACCTGCATTCATTCAATCATTGAAAGGAACTTCAATCTTTGTTTGACTGAATCAAACGTTATTCATTAATTCAATGAAACAGGTTTAAATCATTTATTTGGTGAATTCAGCTCTTTCATTTATTTAGGGAATCAAACACTGATTCAAAGAATGAAACGCAATTCAGCAAAACAATGAAACAAACTTCAATGATTTAATTGGTGTATTAAATGTCTTCATTCATTAAATGAATCAGAGTGCACTCATTCAATTCATTGAAACAAACTTTGTTAATTCAGTGAGCAGAGCTTCTCTCATTTAATCAATTACTCGAGCACAATGCTTTCATTCAATGAAACAAACTGCATTCATCCAATCATTGACAGAAACTTCAATCCTTGTTAGACTGAATCAAACGCAATTCATTAATTCACTGAAACAGCTTTAAATCATTTATTTGGTGCATTCAGCGTTTTCATTCATTCATGGAATCAAACACTGATTCAAAGAATCAAACGTAATTCTGTAAATCAATGAATCAAACTTCAGTGACTTATTTGGTGTATTGAACTGCATTCATTCATTCAATGAATCAGAGTGCACTCATTCAATTCAATGAAACAAACTTCAATCTCTGTTTGACTGAATCAAACGTTATTCATTTATTCAATGAAACAGATTTAAATCAATTATTTGGTGAATTCAGCTCTTTCAATCATTCATGAATCAAACACTGTTTCAAAGAATCAAACGCAATTCAGTAAATCAATGAAACAAGCATCAGTGATTTATTTGGTGTATTAAACTGCATTCATTCATTCAATGAATCAGAGTGCGCTCATTCAATTTAATGAAACAACCTGCATTCATTCAATCATTGAAAGGAACTTCAATCTTTGTTTGACTGAATCAAACGTTATTCATTAATTCAATGAAACAGATTTGATTCATTTATTTGGTGAATTCAGCTCTTTCACTCATTCATGGAATCAAACTTCAAACACTGATTCAATTAATCCAATACAATTCATTGAATCAGTGAAACAAACAAAACTGATTTCTTTCGTGAATTTAACTGCATTCATTCATTCAATGAATCAAAGTGCACACATTCATTCAATGAAACAAACTGCACTCACTTCTTAAAAGAATCGAACTGCACACATTCATTCAATGAATCAGACTGCACCTGTTAATTCAAAGAGCCGAGCTTCTCTCATTTCATCCAGGTCTCGAGCACAAAGCTTTCAACCAATCAAGTAAACTGCATTCATTTAATCATTAAAACAACCTGCATGCATTCATTCATTCATTCAAACAGATTTGTACCCATAAATTCAATGAGCAGAGCTTCTCTCGGTTAAATCAATGTGTCTAGCTCAAAGCTTTGATCCAATGAAACAAATTGCAAGCATTCATTCATTGAAAGTAATTGTATACGTTCAATCAATGAAACAGACTGCACTTTGTTAATTCAGTGAGCAGAGCTTCTCGCACTTAATCAATTACTCGAGCACAATGCTTTCATTCAATGAAACAAACTGCATTCATTCAATCATTGAAAGAAACTGCAAACTTTGTTAGACTGTATCAAACGTTATTCGTTAATTCACTGAAACAGATTTAAATCCTTTATTTGTTGAATTGAGCTCTTTCATTCATTCATGGAATCAAACACCGATTCAAAGAATCAAACGCAATTCAGTAAATCAATGAAAAAAACTTCAGTGATTTATTCGGTGTATTAAACTGAATTCATTCATTCAATAAAACAGAGTGCCCTGATTCGATTCAATGAAACAAACTGCATTCATTCAATCATTGAATGAAACTTCGATCTTTGTTTGACTGAATCAAACGTTATTCATGAATTCAATGAAACAGGTTTAAATCATTTATTTGGTTAATTCAGCTCTTTCATTTATTTATGGAATTAAACAATGATTCAAAGAATGAAACGCAATTCAGTAAATCAATGAAACAAACTTCAATGATTTATTCGGTGTATAAAACTGCATTCATTCATTCAATGAATAAGACTGAACTCATTCAAATCAATGAAACAAACTACATTCATTCAATCATTGAAAGAAACTTCGATCTTTGACTGAATCAAACGTTATTCATTAATTCAATGAAACAGGCTTAAATCATTTATTTGGTTAATTCAGCTCTTTCATTTATTTATGGAATCAAACACTGATTCAAAGAATGAAACGCAATTCAGTAAATCAATGAAACAAACTTCAATGATTTAATTGGTGTATTAAACTGCATTCATTCATTCAATAAATCAGAGTGCACTGATTCAATTCAATGAAACAAACTTCAATCTCTGTTTGACTGAATCAAACGTTATTCATTTATTCAATGAAAAAGATTTAAATCATTTATTTGGTGAATTCAGCTCTTTCACTCATTCATGGAATCAAACTTCAAACACTGATTCAAAGAATGAAACGCAATTCAGTAAATCAATGAAACAAACTTCAATGATTTAATTGGTGTATTAAATGTCTTCATTCATTTAATGAATCAGAGTGCACTCATTCAATTCAATGAAACAAACTTTGTTAATTCAGTGAGCAGAGCTTCTCTCATTTAATCAATTACTCGAGCACAATGCTTTCATTCAATGAAACAAACTGCATTCATCCAATCATTGACAGAAACTTCAATCTTTGTTAGACTGAATCAAACGCAATTCATTAATTCACTGAAACAGCTTTAAATCGTTTATTTGGTTAATTCAGCGTTTTCATTCATTCATGGAATCAAACAATGATTCAAAGAATCAAACGTAATTCTGTAAATCAATGAATCAAACTTCAGTGACTTATTTGGTGTATTGAACTGCATTCATTCATTCAATGAATCAGAGTGCACTCATTCAATTCAATGAAACAAACTTCAATCTCTGTTTGACTGAATCAAACGTTATTCATTTATTCAATGAAACAGATTTAAATCATTTATTTGGTGAATTCAGCTCTTTCAATCATTCATGAATCAAACACTGTTTCAAAGAATCAAACGCAATTCAGTAAATCAATGAAACAAGCATCAGTGATTTATTTGGTGTATTAAACTGCGTTCATTCATTCAATGAATCAGAGTGCGCTCATTCAATTTAATGAAACAACCTGCATTCATTCAATCATTGAAAGGAACTTCAATCTTTGTTTGACTGAATCAAACGTTATTCATTAATTCAATGAAACAGATTTGATTCATTTATTTGGTGAATTCAGCTCTTTCACTCATTCATGGAATCAAACTTCAAACACTGATTCAATTAATCCAATACAATTCATTGAATCAATGAAACAAACAAAACTGATTTCTTTCGTGAATTTAACTGCATTCATTCATTCAATGAATCAAAGTGCACACATTCATTCAATGAAACAAACTGCACTCACTTCTTAAAAGAATCGAACTGCACACATTCATTCAATGAATCAGACTGCACCTGTTAATTCAAAGAGCCGAGCTTCTCTCATTTCATCCAGGTCTCGAGCACAAAGCTTTCAACCAATCAAGTAAACTGCATTCATTTAATCATTAAAACAACCTGCATGCATTCATTCATTCATTCAAACAGATTTGTACCCATAAATTCAATGAGCAGAACTTCTCTCGGTTAAATCAATGTGTCTAGCTCAAAGCTTTGATCCAATGAAACAAATTGCAAGCATTCATTCATTGAAAGTAATTGTATACGTTCAATCAATGAAACAGACTGCACTTTGTTAATTCAGTGAGCAGAGCTTCTCGCACTTAATCAATTACTCGAGCACAATGCTTTCATTCAATGAAACAAACTGCATTCATTCAATCATTGAAAGAAACTGCAAACTTTGTTAGACTGTATCAAACGTTATTCGTTAATTCACTGAAACAGATTTAAATCCTTTATTTGTTGAATTGAGCTCTTTCATTCATTCATGGAATCAAACACCGATTCAAAGAATCAAACGCAATTCAGTAAATCAATGAAAAAAACTTCAGTGATTTATTCGGTGTATTAAACTGAATTCATTCATTCAATAAAACAGAGTGCCCTGATTCGATTCAATGAAACAAACTGCATTCATTCAATCATTGAATGAAACTTCGATCTTTGTTTGACTGAATCAAACGTTATTCATGAATTCAATGAAACAGGTTTAAATCATTTATTTGGTGAATTCAGCTCTTTCATTTATTTATGGAATAAAACAATGATTCAAAGAATGAAACGCAATTCAGTAAATCAATGAAACAAACTTCAATGATTTATTCGGTGTATAAAACTGCATTCATTCATTCAATGAATAAGACTGAACTCATTCAAATCAATGAAACAAACTGCATTCATTCAATCATTGAAAGAAACTTCGATCTTTGACTGAATCAAACGTTATTCATTAATTCAATGAAACAGGCTTAAATCATTTATTTGGTGAATTCAGCTCTTTCATTTATTTAGGGAATCAAACACTGATTCAAAGAATGAAACGCAATTCAGCAAAACAATGAAACAAACTTCAATGATTTAATTGGTGTATTAAACTGCATTCATTCATTCAATGAATCAGAGTGCACTCATTCAATTCAATGAAACAAACTTCAATCTCTGTTTGACTGAATCAAACGTTATTCATTTATTCAATGAAAAAGATTTAAATCATTTAGTTGGTGAATTCAGCTCTTTCAATCATTCATGAATCAAGCACTGTTTCAACGAATCAAACGCAATTCAGTAAATCAATGAAACAAGCATCAGTGATTTATTTGGTGTATTAAACTGCATTCATTCTATCAATGAATCAGAGTGCGCTCATTCAATTTAATGAAACAACCTGCATTCATTCAATCATTGAAAGGAACTTCAATCTTTGTTTGACTGAATCAAACGTTATTCATTAATTCAATGAAACAGGTTTAAATCATTTATTTGGTGAATTCAGCTCTTTCATTTATTTAGGGAATCAAACACTGATTCAAAGAATGAAACGCAATTCAGCAAAACAATGAAACAAACTTCAATGATTAAATTGGTGTATTAAACTGCATTCATTCATTCAATGAATCAGAGTGCACTCATTCAATTCATTGAAACAAACTTTGTTAATTCAGTGAGCAGAGCTTCTCTCATTTAATCAATTACTCGAGCACAATGCTTTCATTCAATGAAACAAACTGCATTCATCCAATCATTGACAGAAACTTCAATCCTTGTTAGACTGAATCAAACGCAATTCATTAATTCACTGAAACAGCTTTAAATCATTTATTTGGTGCATTCAGCGTTTTCATTCATTCATGGAATCAAACACTGATTCAAAGAATCAAACGTAATTCTGTAAATCAATGAATCAAACTTCAGTGACTTATTTGGTGTATTGAACTGCATTCATTCATTCAATGAATCAGAGTGCACTCATTCAATTCAATGAAACAAACTTCAATCTCTGTTTGACTGAATCAAACGTTATTCATTTATTCAATGAAACAGATTTAAATCAATTATTTGGTGAATTCAGCTCTTTCAATCATTCATGAATCAAACACTGTTTCAAAGAATCAAACGCAATTCAGTAAATCAATGAAACAAGCATCAGTGATTTATTTGGTGTATTAAACTGCATTCATTCATTCAATGAATCAGAGTGCGCTCATTCAATTTAATGAAACAAACTGCATTCATTCAATCATTGAAAGGAACTTCAATCTTTGTTTGACTGAATCAAACGTTATTCATTAATTCAATGAAACAGATTTGATTCATTTATTTGGTGAATTCAGCTCTTTCACTCATTCATGGAATCAAACTTCAAACACTGATTCAATTAATCCAATACAATTCATTGAATCAATGAAACAAACAAAACTCATTTCTTTCGTGAATTTAACTGCATTCATTCATTCAATGAATCAAAGTGCACACATTCATTCAATGAAACAAACTGCACTCACTTCTTAAAAGAATCGAACTGCACACATTCATTCAATGAATCAGACTGCACCTGTTAATTCAAAGAGCCGAGCTTCTCTCATTTCATCCAGGTCTCGAGCACAAAGCTTTCAACCAATCAAGTAAACTGCATTCATTTAATCATTAAAACAACCTGCATGCATTCATTCATTCATTCAAACAGATTTGTACCCATAAATTCAATGAGCAGAGCTTCTCTCGGTTAAATCAATGTGTCTAGCTCAAAGCTTTGATCCAATGAAACAAATTGCAAGCATTCATTCATTGAAAGTAATTGTATACGTTCAATCAATGAAACAGACTGCACTTTGTTAATTCAGTGAGCAGAGCTTCTCGCACTTAATCAATTACTCGAGCACAATGCTTTCATTCAATGAAACAAACTGCATTCATTCAATCATTGAAAGAAACTGCAAACTTTGTTAGACTGTATCAAACGTTATTCGTTAATTCACTGAAACAGATTTAAATCCTTTATTTGTTGAATTGAGCTCTTTCATTCATTCATGGAATCAAACACCGATTCAAAGAATCAAACGCAATTCAGTAAATCAATGAAAAAAACTTCAGTGATTTATTCGGTGTATTAAACTGAATTCATTCATTCAATAAAACAGAGTGCCCTGATTCGATTCAATGAAACAAACTGCATTCATTCAATCATTGAATGAAACTTCGATCTTTGTTTGACTGAATCAAACGTTATTCATGAATTCAATGAAACAGGTTTAAATCATTTATTTGGTTAATTCAGCTCTTTCATTTATTTATGGAATTAAACAATGATTCAAAGAATGAAACGCAATTCAGTAAATCAATGAAACAAACTTCAATGATTTATTCGGTGTATAAAACTGCATTCATTCATTCAATGAATAAGACTGAACTCATTCAAATCAATGAAACAAACTACATTCATTCAATCATTGAAAGAAACTTCGATCTTTGACTGAATCAAACGTTATTCATTAATTCAATGAAACAGGCTTAAATCATTTATTTGGTTAATTCAGCTCTTTCATTTATTTATGGAATCAAACACT